>NC_136710.1:2142336-2178340 GCF_947650265.1 Symphodus melops
CTCTTGATCTTTTTTTTTTTGAGAACCAGAGCTTGACGGGGGGGGAGAGGCTGGCTGCCTCGTGTCCGACCGACAGCACTCCTCCTCGGGCTTCCTCCTCGCCTCTCCCCCTCTGCTCATCCCTGGTTCTGCACATTGAAAAAAAAAGGTTTTAGATACAGAGCTTAAATAAAGGAGGATTAACCCCATCAAACGTAATGAGGGTGTAGTCAGGATGATTTAAGGCGGGATTATCCTCCTTTAACACATGTATGCAGAATCCAGATTTTATGGTTCTTGAGGTTTTCTTGTCAGATTTCGCTCAGGTGTGATTCAGTCTGCTCAGAAGGACGTCAGGGCCGCACTGATTTCAAATCATGATCATTTGCAATCATAAAAAGGAAGGATCACAAATCCTCGGAGCCCCGAGTACGGTCGAGCACGCACTCGGGAAGCGAGCTCACCAATAAACGTTTTCATCCTGCCTTTGATAAAAAGTCTTTTAAAACTATGATCGACTTGCATGTTTTTTTTTTCTGCCATGTTTTTTTTTTCCCTCTGAAATTGTGTTCGAAATTTTGCAAGACTTCCAGTTGTGGAGTCAGGACTCTGGTTGTCCATGAATGAAATGTGTGTGTGTGTGTGTGTGTGTGTGTGTGTGTGTGTTGGACATGTCGTTCTCTCCACACACGTTCCTCGTCATGTGTGGGCTCTCTCTCTCTCTCACATCTTCAGCGTGTGTGTGAGTTTGAAATCGTTTCATGTTCGTCGGGCTGAAGAACCTCTCGAGTAAGACGAAGTGCTGAGTCGGTGCAGAGATGTGGATCAGCAGCCCGCTGACTGGAGACTTTTAAGTGCTCTCCCTGCAGGTATCCCTCAGTGTGGGGGGGTCACAGGGGTCAACATTCATTAGACCAAATGAAACGAGACGAGAGAAGAGAAAATTACGTCCAGAGAAACAAGGGAATTCCTGTGAATATCAATGGAATTCTTCTATGGCACGATGGCGTGTGTGTGTGTGTGTGTGTGTGAGACTTATGGGGTCCTCTGTTTGGGGGGGGGGGGGGGGGGGGGGGTCTTCCTCTTTCAAAGAGCCGGATAGTCAAAACACTCACGGCCAGATTTTTGTCCAGAGTGAAAATATTTGGTTTGGTGGTCGCTCTCGGGGGCGTCGTCAGCTTGAAGTAGTAAAAGTCCAGCGGCGATGAAAGGGATCGACGGTTTGAAGCAGAGCGGCTCGGAGCCCGGAGAGTCGGCTCGCCACAGCGGGATGAACACACACCTCAGACACCGAGATATTTAACACATGAAGAAGAAAAACACACATGGATGCTTAGCAATGACTACAACTATCTTATCCTCGTTTTCTTTTTTTTTAAATCCTCAGTATCGACGTTGATTTGTAAAGTTAAAATGGAGCCATAAATCTTCTGAAACAGCTTTTTCCCCAAACTGACAGACGTTCATAATGAATCACATTTATTTTTAATTGTTTGGGACAGAGACAATCCGCATCCAGGAACAATCAGAGCTGGGATTCAAACCCTTAACCTTACACTAAACCACAGCAGTGTTGCCAGCTGTACGATAATGTTATGCTCACTGGACTTAAAATTGATTTTCTTTTATGTACCCTGCATATTTTGTGTTTTTGTTATTCTTTATATTTGACTTTTTTTATTCTATTGTGAATATTAGTAATTGCTTCTCATATTTTATTTTATAACTACATCTTAGCTCGTATATGTAAATGTACATAAACAGATTCTGATTCGCAGTGTGACGTTGGGACTGCAGAATTAAACTCGATCTAAGCTAACTCTGGTGCTATTCATCAAACGGCAATTTATCTTTAATATAGTACATGATCCCTTTACAAATAAAGGTAACTAATAATTTTAAAAAAGTACGATCAATAATTGTAGAAGAGGCCAAATGTCTGATAGTTTTCCATTCATACACTTTTTAGCGTCCTCCTTCCTGCTGCCAGTCTGATCTCTGTCTTCGGGAATTTCACACAACATCAGTGTGTCTGTGATTGATGTTCAAAAACAGAGAAATACACTATGTGTTTATTTACAGTATACATGTGTGTTCTTCCACACTTAGTGTGTGTGTGTGTGTGTGTGTGTGTGTGTGTGTGTGTTATTGGGGGCAGGGCAGTGTGTATCGGTGTCTAATCATCAGGCTTTGATGAGCGGGGGAATTCCAGTCTCGCCAGTCTAATCCCCGGTTGCATGCCTTCCGCTCACTCCCCGCCTCCTCGTCCTCCTCCTCATCGTCACGTCACCCCGCCCCGCCCATCCTCACACTCACCTGTCCAGCACTCCAGTACACACCTAGCTTGTTTCTGTAGCCAAATAACCTCTGAGTTCCTTTTATTTCACCAGGGAGAGGTGACATGTTTTAAAACGTGCAGGCGACCTTGAACAAAAGCTAAAGTCATAGGGAAGCAAAAGCTAGCTTAACCTCTCTGTCTCTGTCAGTATGATGTAATTTAGATTAAATATTTCATTAGATCCAAACTTCATTCTTTGGATTTCAAATCGTTATATTATTAAAATCCCAAAAGCTGCTATGAAACTGCTTTGCTAGTAAGCGTTACAAAAAAACAAGCTAACGTTCAAGTTTCGTTAGCTTACTGGATTGATTAGCATTCGTTTAAGTCTTAAGTGTTTTGATACTTCTTACAGAAAAGGAAAATACTTCTTAGCATAAATATAAATACAACAACAGCTTCATTTTTAAATAATAATGATAGGATTAGCTCAGTGTGGTTCTGCGTTTGCCGCCTTTATTTGACACCAAACTGTGGATTGAGCTTTCGCCTCCTCAGCGTCAGGGACCGTGTCCTTAAAGTCGCCTCCGGAGGCGTTGAGCGTACATCCACGCTCCGCCACAGATCGGGCTTTAATCGCTGGGTTGGCACGACGCCGTAAAGCGGGGACGGGGGTTGAAGTGAAAAGATGGAGAGAGCTTAAAGACACAGAGAAGGACTCACGGACAGAGAGTGTGGGGCAAATATCTCCAGCTCACTGACCTTTCTAAGTGGATTACATGCCCCGACGGTGCTGCGGGGGTAAAAGAGAGGCTACGCGGAGCGACTGAACCGCACAGAGAAGAAGAGAGAGATGCTTTTAACACTGCATTAAGACAGATTTTTAGCTCCGTTCATTTTACCCCAAGAGGGCAAATAATTGGCAGCTGATCAAAAATACCCCAGCTTGCTCCGAAACACCTCATTTAATAAAACACAACAGATTCCTCATAATCAGCCAAGTGTTAAACATTATCACCACCAAATGACAGATATATATTATATGACAGATACATTTATTGGTTCAGCAATAATCAGGACCTGATCGTAACCATGTCTTGTTGAAAGGGGGGTTCCAGTAAATGATCACATTTTAAAACACGACACGGCAATGGTTCCCACGCTGGGCGATGGGACCCCCAACAAGGGGCCACAAGAGGATTTAACAGAAAGGACAAGTTGTTGTCAAATAGCAGACTAACTTCATGAAATGAAATGAGGTGGCTTTTTGTGTTTTTACCGTTCATATCTGAGCTTTTATTTATTTATTTATTTTTTTTTTTTACTGCTGTGGATTTAAAAGATGAAGAACAGTGAGATTGAATGGGATGAAAAAGAGAAACTTGATCGGCTTGATCGGTTTGATTGATTTTCTCGTTTGCCGTTTTGTTTTGGGGGTTGTTGTTTTTCTTCAGTTGTGACAGAAGAGGTGACGTAAGCTAAGAAGAAGTGACATCAGAAAAACAAACGTGTGAAAAGTGTCATCCCGTGAATGAAGAACAAACCGGAGGACGAGAAAAACGCAGCTCAACGCAGAGAGCAGATCGAGTGTGTGAACGACTCCTACTCCATAAATCACAGGTGTTAATGTGCTAAAGAGCCAGTCCATAGCTTAAGCACAAATCTCTGGGTTTAACAGGCCTCATCCGGACTTACTAGCCTGATTACACTTTTGTTGTTTGGGAATAAATAAATATATATGTCAAAGGGCTGAAAGAGAGAAAGATGGAGTGTGGGGCTGCAAGCCGGGGCGTGGGAGAGCAGACTGCATTGAGCTGAAGCAGACCAGAGGCTAATCTGGAGATTCAGGGCTTGTAAAAACACCTTCACACACACAGACACACACTCATGCACACACATACACACTTGACTACCCATGTGCAAATGAATTTAGACGTGTGTGTGTGTGTGTGTGTGTGTGTGTGTGTGGCGGTTGGAAGCCTCCCCGCCCTGCAGTCCTGATAACAGTTTGCACACGTTTTGTGTTTACTGCAAACAGGCGCATGCTCTGCGTGTCTCTAAATCCAGATCCAACTGACTTGGGACGACGGCATCGAACCCTCGACCCTGGCTTTGAACCCCGCCTTCGCTTTTTGAGCCGGGCAGTGGAGCGGATAAGCCGCCGCTTTCAGACGGCGCAGTGACTCTTATCAGAGCTGAGATCAGTGTGGTGAGAGAGGACGTGACCGGCTGTGAAGTGTGGTTAACAGTGTGGTTTTATGACACACACACACACACACACACACACACACACACACACAGAGTTGTTGTAAAGTTGGACATTTTAATAATTAATATGGGTCTCTACAGGGATTGACTCACTTTGGAAGCCAGCCTCTAGTGGCCGTATGAGGAACTGCAGTTTGATTTTTATTATTTTTTTCTTTGCACTTCTTCGTTGGCTTTATTTTTAAGTCGGGAGGTTTGGTGAATGTGTGACTGCTGCTGCTAATGTTTACAAGTCTGTTCAAATGTTGAACCAACATTTGTTCCGTTCAGATACATCGGAGGAAATTCAGTTTCTTGCAGTTGTCATAATATTCACATTCACGACGACTTCGGTTGGTTAAGGGTTCGGTGTATTGTCTGTCGTCATTGGTTGGTTTAACATCTGCACAGATGAGGTCATTCTGTTTATGGAGGAAGTGTGGGAGTCAGTATGTCGTCATGTTCTCACCGTGGGAAGACGCCCAAATCCACCACTTACTGCAGCTCCTTTACGCTCCGACTTCATCAACTCTATCTGTGAGAGTTTACACTTTTGTTGTTTAGGATTTTTCTGTGTTCAACATCACTGTGAATTGTGATTCTTATTGTTGTAGTTTTTTTTTTTTTTTTTTTTATCACACCAAACAAAGATTCTCAAAGATTGCATCCTGCTTTTCTTCACCATTTTTAGACAGTCAAAGTCCAACTCTGTAAAACCGTGAAGATGATCAGGCCAAACATGGACACACACAAAGGTTTTTGCAGACACAGAAGAATGCTGACTTGCCCTCCTCTCTCTCTCTCTCTCTCTCTCTCTCTCTCTCTCTCTCTCTCTCTCTCTCTCTCTCTCTCTATCTCTCTCTCTCTCTATCTCTCTCTCTCTCGCACTCGGCCTCTCTATCTTTCTCACAACCTGGCTGCCCGGCATGCGTGCAATCGATGCCCGTCTGGCATCCGCTGTGTCAACAACCCTGGGAAAAGTTAATCAGCAGCCTGGTACTCCCATCGTGCCATCCCTCGCACTCCTCTCTGCTCATTTCTCTGCTGAGAAACATGCAGATGAATGTTTTATTTCTGATAAAAAAAAAAAAAAAAGAAGCTTTAAGTGCTTTTGTTTGGTCCTCGCTGGCCTTGTAGACATCTTTCATCATTAAACAAACCTGCAAGGAAGAAACTCCACGGACCGCTCTCTCCTCCTCTGTGGGAAGAAACGCTGCCTGTTATCTGCTGTTGTGCCGCAGATTAATGATGCAGCGCCCTCTAGTGGCACTGGTGGATTTTGGCTTAGAAATACGTCTTGAAAAATCCAATTTCTCTGATAAATGTTGGAAATATTTGACAAAAAAACGCCTGCACAGAAAGTCAAAATCTGTGTCAAATTCAAACAATTCTTTTGTTTTACAGATGAAAAAAGCATCTTGATTGGTTTCCTTTCTGCTCTCGCGAAACGTTTGATCAACAAACTAATCCTAATCTCTCCTTCTTCTTGTCGTCCGACAGGCTTGTCACGGCTGTGCCGGATCCAAATGTGACTGCAGCGGACAAAAAGGAACCAAGGTGAGCCAGAATTAACGCACATGAGAAACAAACAGAATCACTTGTGCACTGAGATACTAACAGATGCAGGATTTTATACTTGTGAATGTTGTTGTTGTTGTTGCTCGAATTGTGTGAGTCTCATCAGAGATGCGAGGTTAGAAAAAGAAAAATGTGTGATAGTACGATTATTTAACTTTATCTGTTTGACTGTCTGTAGGGTGAACGGGGTTTCCCAGGGCTCACAGGACAGCCAGGAGTCCCAGGATTCCCTGGACCTGAGGGACCAATCGGACCCAGAGGAGAGAAGGTGGGTTACTGTGGCAACAAATATATTTATTTATATATCAACTTTACCTGAAGGTTAGCTCTTTAGTTCTTTACTTAGTGTAGACAAACAGCATTAACATGAAAACAGAGCTAAACTTCTACATACAAAACACACAAAAACAGGCTGTTTCTGTGTCTGTAGCTTTAAATATGTAAATGAGCTGTGTCTGACCACGCCCCCTCTCTGGAAGGGCTCGGGTGTACTCGGTGCTTTCTGGCTCCATGTCCTATTGTTTACGATGAGAAGGCAGACTCAGAGGGCAGAACAAACACCTAGCTGTGGGAGTGTCACCCACCTGGGGGGGAGGGGCTACTGCCCCTTTGTGATGTCATGAAGGGAAAATCTCCAAACAGCCTGTTTGAGGACACATTTTCTGAAAAGTGGAGCAGGCAGAAGACGGAGAGGATGGACTTTTGGTGAAGTGGATTTTGGACAATATGTGACCTTTAAAAGACCTCAAAGTTTTCTTATCTTCTAAAGAAGATACAGAACAAAGTCATCAGAATCCTGAATCAGGTTTCTAAGTGTTTTGGTGCTAACTGTAAGTGTTTAACAGTCTGTGTTCAACGGGTATAGTCAATCCACTTTTTAATATTTGTATGTCTTTTCTTTTTCTCAGGGTAGCGATGGACCTTCTGGATTTCCCGGTCCAAAAGGAATCAGAGTGAGTTCATCCGTCTTCTTCTAATCCCTGGCACACGGCAGCGTCTAACTTCACCTCACATTACATAACAGACACAGCTCTGTTCTACATGTATGTTCTTTTTTATACCATCGGGGGCGGGAGGGACTCGGGTTGTGAACCGGAGAGTTGCCGGTTCAAGCCACGGTACGGACCAGGTCTGGTGGCTGAAGAGGTGCTAGTTCACTTCCTGAACCCTCTCTCTGATATCTCTCCAGTAGTGCATGTCCACAGGATGCTGTCTGTACATGTGTGTGTGTTTCAGCCCATGTGTGTAAAAGAGTAAGGATTAATAAAGTATACATTATGATCTCCTCCTCCTCTGTGTTTAATGTTAGACTGGGTCTGTCCAAATACTTTTATGTTATTTCTACACGGACGAATAGGTGGTTGTAATTCCCTCCTCTGGCCAGCAGATGTCCTCATTGTCTCAGAAGTAATCACTGATTTAACTGATTTTGTTTTATCACGCTCATCCCGACAGGGACCGTCTGGATTGCCAGGATTTCCAGGAACTCCAGGACTTCCAGTGAGTTTCCCAATTTAAAAACGAAAAAATCGAACACCACGTTGCAGAAAGCCAGGTAGTAAGGAGTGATGTAACTTCCTGTTTGCTTCCTGTTTCGCAGGGACTCTCCGGACAAGACGGACCCCCAGGCCCAAGAGGAGTGCCGGGCTGTAACGGGACAAAGGTAATGGACTATTTAACACTAGAATAAAGAAGCTGCTGGAAAAATCAGAGTGACTTTCTCCAACACTGAAGACTTGCTTCTGATATATTTCTTTAACGATTTAGCAGTGAATATGAATCAAAGCGAAGTGCTAAATATTTAAAAAAACAGTCTTCTTTTGACTCTCAAATTTTAGATTTGGAGCAATAATTTTTGGCATTTTTCTCATTATTTTTAAATTTTTCGTCATTAAATAAACCTTTATTGGCATCTGATAAGAAAAATGTCACCTTTTGTCCACTGACCAGTTTGTTTGATAATTTTTTCGGGCCGTTCTTCTAAAGTCGTTCTTCTTCTGTGCAGGGTGAGAGGGGTTACCCAGGAAGTGGAGGAATCCCCGGAGCGCAGGGACTGTCTGTGAGTTTACACCAACGAAGAAGAAGAAGTCCGATATCTGATGATCAAAAGAAAAATCTTCTTTAACATTTTTCTTTGTGTTCTTTGTCGTCTTCTTCGTAGGGTCCACCCGGTCTGCCAGGACAGAAGGTAGGTGTCAGCATCCTCTATATTATAACCTTCACTGTACAGAATACATTAAAATTCTTTCAGCTCCACTGTTTTTATATTGATGTTTAAATAAACGTGGAGAAACTACAAATGATTTAATGAAAACGTGCCTCACAGATCAGGAAGAAAAACAGGACGCAGTATTTCGACCTATTTACTGTTATAATGGCAACACTGAATTAAGGAGGTGTTGAAAAAAATTTTTTTTTTTGGTAAAGTGTCTTCAGATAACATTTGATCAATGTGTTTCTGTTGGTGTTGCTGAAAACTCTCTGAGACAAATAAAAAACAAAGACATTAAAATCGCCACATTTCTCATTTTGCTTAAAAGCAGCTCTTCAGTAAATTCTGTTTTCATGAAATCCACTTTATTCAAATTGAAAGTGACTTGGAGCTTTTTCCTGTGCAACATGAAGCCTTTGAGTTTTTTGTTTCAGCCACAAGATGGTGCTGTTTCTTATAAACAGTCTGCAAAAAAATGTGGGTAGTCAGTAGTTTAAGCAGTCAAGGTAAAATCAGCAGCATCCTGTACAATCTGGTTCCAGGTCTTTCGTTTTAGATGAAGTCCTTCTGAAACAGGTTCCAGGCTGACGGTGCAGAAATACCCAAAAGCCCTTTTCCTTAATCTGTCCGAGTGTTCGAGAACGAGAACATAAAGACGTCCTGAGAACACAAAGAATACTGTCCAGGACTTTTCTGTATGATTAAAGTACCAGTGTTTCACTTTATTTTTCACTTTTGCTTTGACCTAACTGCCCCCCCCCCCCAATCACTTCATGCCTGATGTGTTTTTTTAAAGGGAGATCCCGGTGATGTGATCTCCACCAACCGTTTTGGAGAGAAAGGAGCCGTCGGACTGCCCGGGTTACCAGGAGTTCCCGTGAGTTTCTTCTTTTATGTGTTTTAACCTTCAAGCTCAGTCAGACTTGACTCTAACTTTGAGTCGAGATCCAAAGAGTTTTTTTTCCAATGATACTGAAGTTCACCATTAAAGATACAAGCTGTAGATTCTGCCACCAGGGGGCTCTCAATCAATACTACAATTACAAAAGATGACACTGAGGCTGGCGGACAATCATGGGAGTTCTCCCTGCAGCTAAAATTATTTATGCCTGTAAAAAAAAAAGAAGCTAATAAAAGCTAACATTGCTATAATAAAATGTATTTACCTAAAACAATCCTCCCCGACTAACGTTCCAGATTCATTATCACTGGAAAGAAACTTTCAAAAAAAGGTGGAATATATGAAGAAGGGTTTCAGAGAATCTGTGTGTGTGTGTGTGTGTGTGTCACAGGGCACCTCTGGACCCCCCGGTTTACAAGGCCCACTCGGCCCACCAGGACCAAGAGGCTACGAGGTATAATAAAATGGCTTTTTTCGGTGTCCACCGGTTATATTAAATGAGTGTTTTTCATCGAATGAAGTCAACCAATCAGAGTTGAACAACATTGTCTTCTGATGTTGTCTTTCAGGGTCGTCCGGGTCCTCCTGGTCTCCCGGGACCAAAGGTGAGTTTACAAACAGGTTTTAAACTAATGTTGACTTCAGATGCGCCCTTGAGACTTCACAAGCGTAAACTAAAGCAGCGACCCAAAATGTGCAAATATCGCAATGACAGTAGGAAACCTCCCTAGGAGGGCCCCCCCAGTTGATTTTTCCCGAGGGACCCAACGGACTCCACTTTATCATCAGTCTAAATCTATAACTTCAGGTCATGATGATGTTTTACTTCTTCTCCAACAGGGCAACATGGGATTGAACTTCCAAGGACCCAAAGGAGAGAAGGTCTTTGCTCTTAATTCAAACACTTTCATTGCAGTCATCCACAATAAGAAAAAAAAAAAAAAAAAAGCTTGGATCCTTACTCCCCTCTGCTTTGTGTCTATGTGTGAACGCAGGGTGACCCAGGTTTGGCAGGCCCTCCTGGTCCTCCCGGGCAGGTGGGAGAGCAGAAGAGACCACCTGAGGCGGTGATTCAGAGAGGAGACAAGGTAATACCACGTGAAATACAACACACCAAGTATTTGGTTACATATTTTTTAAAAGGGAGTTTACATCACAACTCTTTGGATCTAAGGCCAATTTCATCTCAGGTTAATCAAAACCAAAACTAACATAAACGTAGGAAAGAAAATGTCCTCCTTCTAACTTTATATTCTGGAGAGAGGTTAGCGTGTTAGCCGGCTAAACACTGAAGCTTCAAGTGTCCACCACATGGCAACAACATGGCAGGAACATCCACTCCCGAGAGTATGGGGGAGACAGCGCTCTCTAATGTTTTGAATGTCGCCTGCTGTACTCATTTCAAACACCAGGTGTCAGTGTTACATATTTGTCCTTTCGGCCATCTTTTCCTACATTAGGAGAAGAAAAAAAGGTGCAGGCTGCAACTTTCACTCCAGACACTTGATGGCAGCAGAACATTTCTGCATTTCCGATCATACACAATTACTTAATTTACTCACATAAAGCATTATTAGAAGATGTCTGTTAATGTAAGAATTTGTATCTGTAAAAAATCTCTTTATAGAGCTGACAACTGGTCATAAATATTCAATTTTTTGTTAAGTTTTCCAGGCACATATTTCTTTGTATGCCCCCAATTATAACAAAATTTAGGGACCAAATTGCTAAAATATTCAATGTTTTTAAGTTGTTTTTAATCAGTCAAAGTGTTTGATTGAAACTCTAAAATGTCTGTTTTGCCTCTTTTCTCTGCAGGGTGACCCAGGTCTTCCAGGTCCTCCAGGCGATCCCGGCTATCCAGGACCCCCTGTAAGTGCCTATTCCTACATTATCTTACCTTGACTCCCCTGGGAAAACTTTTTTTACTCGTGCACGGAGCAGCCACGTTGTTGATGTTTTTCTGTTGTCATTTCAGGGTCCCTCAGGTGGCGCAAAAGGAGACAAGGGAGAACCAGGAGAAGCAGGCAAACGAGTAAGTACTGCTCAAAAATAAAATGTTGAGTCCCACTTTGGTTAGAGTTCAATCTAAAGAAGTTCTCATTGAGTCAAAGCGTCGTCCAGCCCATCCTGCTCTACTGTTCCTCCTGCTTCTTCAACATGCTCACTGTCAAAAACCGAACCAAACTCACCCGTGTCACAAACATTGCAGCCAAACTAATCGGTCTCCCCACTCCCACCCTGTCAGAACTCAATTCAAAGGCCATCACACGCATCGCACACACAATAGCACTGGACATCACCAACCAATCAACTGCCACCTCACCATCATGCCCTCCGGACGCAGGTACAGGTCCCTGTTGTGCAGGAGGGCGCGATACGGCAGAAGCCTGGTGCCTGCAGTCATCTCAGCCCTCAATAAAAATCCACCTCAGTCCCAATCCCAGGTCCCCCCATAACCACATGCTCTGTATGTCCTGTCACTGTATGTCCTGTTTATGTCCTGTTGTCCCACATGTATCTCCCTGTGTTCACCCTCTGTCGGCGCGCTGCCCTTAAAACTGGACACCGGTGAAAAAGAATTTCCCCTCGGGGACAATAAAATAAAAAGTCTAAAAAGTCATCGAGCAGAACCTGGAAGCCTGTATGGTTACACAAAAGCATGATTGAAACTGTTTTCTTCTCTCTACAGGGCAAACCAGGCAAAGACGGCGACCCTGGTTCTTCAGGATACCCTGTGAGTTCTGCCTTGTCAACTCATTTAAAAAAAGTCTTCAGCATTTATTGCAAATACTTTAAGAATCTCTTGTTTACATGTCCGGACTTTTGATTGTTTTATTTGGACTGTTAGGGAAACAAAGGAGATTCAGGCAGTCCAGGTCCTCCAGGCAGGGACGGAGAGAGAGTAAGTTTTTCTACAGATTATTGATTCATTTTTTTCATTGTATTTTATAATTTATATATATTATTTATAATTTATTTTCATTTGATTAACATGTAGTGATGTTTTGTAAAAATGACCAACTTACCATTTTCTTTCTCTTTTTAGGGATTTAAAGGCGATCAAGGATACCCAGGACCACCTGGACTGGTGCGTGATCTACTTTTCTGTTTTTTTGAAAACTGTTTTGTCCGATGATCATTTGAAAGCTGTTGAGCAGCTTCCCATACCACACGTACGAAGACTAAGTTTGGATGGTTGATTTATTCCATATGTACCAAATATCAGGATTCTGAAAAGGTAGACATCGTTCTTTAAAATAGTTTCAGTGGGACACAGGGTCAGATATACAATTTACGTGTCCCCGTAAATGTCAGAATTTGATACTTTGAAAAGTTAAGTACCATCATAGATTTTGTTTTTCATTATTTTTTTGTAATATTTGCAAAAATATGAGCATTTAAACTGAGTGCGTCACTCATTGTGCCGTCAGGTGATTGGTGGACAGACAGGAGGTCGTGTCGGTTCTAAAGGCGAGCCTGGATACCCCGGATCCCCTGGAATCAAAGGAGACAGAGGACCAGCAGGTAACAAACACACAAACAGAATATTGATCTATATTCACAGGTTGAACAGAGTCGAGAGCATGTAGCTATTGCTAGCTAAAGAATTGAGAATCTTCTTTGCAATATGTGAAATCAATTGGCTTCCACACTGTTTTTAATTTAAACTTTTCCCACCTGTCTACTCCAGGTTTAACAGGGCCTCCAGGATCTCCAGGACTTCCAGCTATTGGTGGAGGTGGTCAGCCTGGATCGCCAGGCTTTCCCGGGGAGAGAGGTCAGAAGGGAGACTTGGGCCCTCCAGGTCTGTCACTGCCAGGACCTCCAGGTCGTTCAGGTGCTCCTGGTTCTCAGGGTCAACCAGGACCTCCTGGACCTCCGGGCTTTTCCTCAGCGCAACAAAACTGTGTCACCGGAGATCCTGGGCGTCCTGGTGTGCAGGGAGAGAGAGGTTACCCCGGAGAGACAGGACAGAAAGGTAAGAGATGCTTGTTACCTCCCAAAATATCAGAGCAAGAAGCCTAAATTTACAAATATATTGTATGTTTTTTTAGAGATTAGCAGCTAAAATGTTACCAACACAAAGCAAGCAGTGACCTTACGGTAAGCTTCCTGTTGTTTCAGGTGATAAGGGCGACACCTGCGTGAACTGCTTTGGTGGTTCTAGTGCCATTCCAGGATCCCCAGGACCTCCAGGACAGCCCGGTTTCCCTGGTAAAGCCCCTTCAAGTCAACAAATCCATGTCCACCTTCTTTTTGTGATAGTATATATTCAAGGTGGATGTATAATTAGTGAGCTTGGAGGAAATTATTATATTTCTTGATAGTCTGTAATTTTCAGAGCAGATTTTCAGACCAAAACAAATGCTGTCTTTTCGGACACACCTCCTTCATCCCTCAGCTCCCCAGAATGTTGCATATTAGCCCTTTAAGAACTTTTTCTTTGGAAATCTTTGGATGTATGTAATTGGATAAAAAATGTTCTGCTTTGCTCTCTCATAGAGGTGATGTAACTCTCGAGTATACCGGTCATGACTGAATGATGGCTCTATTTGTAATTATTTCTCTATTAGGAGGGCCTGGTGCCTCAGGTGTTAAAGGAGATCGAGGATTTCCAGGAACACCAGGTTCTGTTGGACCCCCTGTAAGTACTTTTTATTAGTCTTTAACCAATGCATTGTCTTGAAAATAAAAATGCAATTTAGGATTAGGGATTCAGTGGCTAGCCTAAGGATACTTCGGTGCCTCCAAACCACCAAAGTCAACCACCAAACCACGGTCACCTCAAATTGTCTTCTTAGTTTTTCGAATATTTCTATTCTAACAGCCAGATTTCTTTCTTCCCTTTCTTTTTTTAGGGTCCGTCCGGTCCTCAGGGTTCTCCAGGATTCCCTGGAGAGAAGGGAGATCCAGGTGATGCAGTCACAGTGAGCGGTGTGAGGGGGGAGAAGGGTGACAGCGGCTTCCCTGGACCACCTGGTCTACCTGGACTGGATGGTCGTCCTGGTCGTGACGGACAGCCTGGAGCACCGGGACCCAAAGGAGCTTCTGTAAGTGTCTTACTTGTAGTTTCATTGACTGTATATTAATGTGGACAACGTGTATATTAATACAAGTATGATAATAAAGAAGTTTCCCAACAGAACTAGGTTTGACAAAAATCAGTTTGACGTGTAATGTATAATTAAACCCATATGCATCTATCAACATGGGGGATGCAGGGTTTATGACCTATTCTTCTGCACGCCAGCAGGGGGAGCTCTAAATACTGTTTTCTCGGTGGTTTATGACTCATATATCCATTCATGATCCATTTCATACATGGCATGTGTTGAACAGGGTTCCCTGCTAGTGAAAGGAGAAAGAGGGCTCCCCGGTGATCCAGGTGCCCCAGGTAATCCTGGAGACAGGGGTCCTCCAGGGCCCCCTGGCTTTGGACCTCAGGGCCCTTCAGGGGAGAAAGGTATTCCAGGAGTCCCAGGAAGACCTGGAGGAAGTGGTGCACCAGGTAAGAAGACAATATTTTATCTTTTTGTCGTTTTTTTATTTCTTAAAAAAAGCTTTCCTTCGTAATTGGGTGCACAAGCAAGTTTGATTATGTAGAGGTCTATGAGAAAATGATTGACTTTTAACTTGATTTATTGTATCTGTAAAAACTCTCCGAATTAGTTTATGGTCTCGATTGCTAGTTTAAAGTCTTCTTAAATACAGAGTGACGATCATGCAGTGGAAAATGATTTTATTTGGAGTGATTTTAGTTTTTTACGGTCTGCTTAAGGGTGGGACTCTCTGTCTTTTCTTTCCGTCTTTAGAGTTTATTTAACCTAACTCATGTTTCCTTCCATGCTTTCTCTCTCCTCACCTTACCTCACAGGTGCTAAAGGTGAACCAGGCCTGGCAATCGCAGAGAAAGGCTTACCAGGAGCCAGAGGACTGGATGGAGAGCCAGGATTACCTGGTTCATCAGGTACACAGTTGATGTTTTACAGGAGAAAAAAACATTTTCATGTGTCGCTAATTCCAGGCATTCAAGATGCCAACAGTCTCTGATATCTAATTGGGTTTTTTGCATTTACTGTCATCAGGTAACCCTGGTCAGCCTGGACAAAATGGCTTCCCTGGTTTACCAGGAGCAAAGGGTGATCCTGGACTCCCAGGAATTGGACTTCCAGGACCCCCAGGAGTTAAAGGTGAACACAAAGATGAATGCGTCTTCTCCATCTTGTCATTGTTGTCTTTATTCATCTCTCTTTTCCATCAAAGTTCCTCCTCTGCTTTCTCCTGTTACACAAACCTCAACCTCTCAATTTTTCTCTTCTAGGATTCCCAGGTATTCCCGGCCAGCCAGGAGCCCCTGCAGGACCAGGCAGACCAGGTGTAGATGGACTCCCTGGCCAGCCTGGATTTCCTGGACCCAAGGTAGGTAGCTCTATGGAAGATAGCTTAATTGAATGCAGATCACAAACCAGATCATATACTGGAACAATTTGCTTTCTCTTTCTGTGACAGGGTGAACCCGGATTTGGCCTCCCTGGCCCCCCAGGTTTACCCGGAGTACCTGGAGGTAAAGGTTTCAATGGACCAAAGGGAGATCCAGGTTTCCCTGGTGGTCCTGGTGGTCCTGGTCGAAATGGATTTGATGGCGCTCCAGGCTCTAAAGGTATTCTGCAATCCTGCCGATAGTCGAAAGTACAGTAGGTTATACCTGTTGAGCTTCACTAGCCAACACACTAACTCACTTAACCACCCAACACCTAATATAGCCAACTGCACACCAAGCTGACCCTCCCATCCATATTTGAATTAGGTGACCCTGGAATACCTGGTATTCCTGGAGCTCGTGGACCACCGGGATCCCCCACCCTTGGCTCACTGGGTCCACCCGGCCCTCCTGGTTCCACTGGCCCAATGGGACCACCCGGTGAGTTATGAAAGGACATCATTTTCTGCATGTCTTTTCTCAAAATGTTTTTAAAGAAGTTTTCAAGGATTGCTCGTGATGTTCTGTTTATTTTGTCATTTTCTTGTTCATGCTTTTTACCACCTCAAATCTCCATCTCATTATTTAAGGATTCCCTGGATCAAACGGAGCGAAGGGAGACCCTGGCACTCCAGGTCTAGACATCCCTGGTCTACCAGGAGATAGAGGTTCTCCTGGTTTCCCAGGTTCTCCGGGACCAGTCGGTACCCCAGGACCTCCAGGGGGACCTGGAAGGGATGGCCTGCCTGGACTGCCTGGTAAAAAAAATAATGTCAATGTGATTATTTGTAGCCATTTCGCATTACTACATGTGCAACAATAATATGATATTATACTTAATACAGTATGTTGTGACCATGAGGTTAGCAATAACTATAGCTAACTTCAAAAACATATATTTGTTTATTTTCACCCCCTTCAATGTCTCCCTGGCTGCAGGTACGAAAGGGGACATGGGTCCTATGGGATCTCCAGGACCTTCAGGAGGACCAGGAGGCCCCGGAGGGCCTGGTGGACCTGGACTTAAAGGTACACTACAAACGGCCATTATAGAATGATAGATCAGGAAATCTAAACTAAATTATCTAACTACTAAAATTTACAAAATACCAAAATAGACAAGACCAAATCATGACATCCATCACTGATTACTTGTCTCAACTCTAATCCTCCAGGTGAACCTGGATTCCCGGGAAGAGATGGTGGACCCGGCGGCCCCGGTGGCAAGGGAGAGAGAGGTGAGCCTGGTCTCCAGGGACCCCCAGGAGCCACTCTACCACCACAAGCCACAAAGGGAGCCAAAGGAGATTCCGGACTACCAGGTACACCTGAGAACACCATCAATGTATCTTAACAAGGAAGTATTTTCCGAGGAGCCAATTACTTTGACCTCCAGTATATAAATATTTATTGACTCGTTTTTTTTTTTGTTTGTTCGACAGGTTCACCAGGTTCACCAGGTCAGAAAGGAGTCCCAGGTCTCTCTGGTGACCCAGGACTGCCAGGATCAGATGGTCGCCCAGGACTCCCTGGACCTTCAGGTATGGGTTTACCTCACCATATAAAAATACACACTTCAATGTGCAAATCATTTTCCAATGTGCTGTAACTATTGTGGTGCAGGTCCTAAAGGAGATCCTGGCTTCCCTGGAGGCCCAGGTGGTCCTGGAGGCCCAGGATCTAAAGGCAGCATGGGAGAAATGGGATTTCCAGGTAACTTTAGATATTTGTTCTCCATCCGAAAGGACTGAAGTAGCACTAGACATGTATTGGTTTATAGTGCTGGTGGCTGAGTGGTTAAGGTGTGTGCCCCATTTACAGAAGCAGTAGTACTGCAAGCGGGCGGCCTGGGCTCAAATCAGACCTGTGACTCCTTTCACACTTGTCATTCCCCAATGTCTCTGTCCCTGATTTACCACTCTATCCACTGTCATATCTCCAGATAAGGCATCAAAAGGCCAACCATAAATCTTTAGAAACAATAACTTTACTTCTGGATTGAAAATGCTGATGTATATCTGTTACAGGACCATCAGGGCAGAAAGGTCTACCAGGTCAGCCAGGTAGATCTGGATCCCCAGGACAGCCTGGAGGTCCTGGTTACCCTGGTGCCAAAGGTGAACCAGGTTCTGCTGGTGTAGGACCACCTGGATTAGCTGGACCAAAGGTAGAAGACACAACCGGTCAAACTTTAGACAAATACAAAGTGTTGGTTCTTGCTTCATGGTTTTGTGTTGGTCATAGGGTGAACCAGGACAGCCAGGGTTCCCAGGAAGTCCAGGGCTGAAAGGAGGTCCAGGATCACCCGGTGCCTCAGGATTACCAGGAGGGCCAGGCCCCAAGGGAGACCCTGGCCTCCCAGGATTCCAAGGTAAATCCGAAGTGAAGTTTCAGACATTAAATGTTGCTCTTTTGGACATTTTAGAAAACTCCAAGTCACACTGACTGATGCGTCATCCATCTTTCCTGTCAGGTGCACCTGGCATCCCAGGTCCAAAGGGTCTTGATGGTGGACCAGGTGGCCCAGGTCTCACAGGATCTCCAGGTAGACCAGGAGAGCCTGGTAGATCAGGAGGCCCTGGGCTTCCTGGAGAGAAGGGTCAGGCAGGTCGGGACGGTATCCCGGGACCAGCTGGAGTCAAAGGAGAACCAGGTACTGTAGGTCAACATGCCCAGGAGAAATTACTCTAATTTTTGCAAAAGTTTCCTTCAGTCCTTAATCAACTGTGAAAGGTATTTTGTTGTTTTAAGTCACCTCTACTATATTTCCTCTTCAGGACTTCCTGGTTATGGAGGTCCCGGTCCCTCTGGTCTTCCAGGGTTGCCAGGTGAGTAACAGCATGTTTAACAGTTTTACCTGTATCAGATTTTAGTTTCTGCATTTATAATCTTGATTTCATCTCATTTTGTTATAAGGTGCAAAGGGTGACCCAGGTTTCCCCGGCCCAGCTGGCAGCTCTGGTTTCCCCGGCACTAAAGGAGAGGCTGGTTTCCCTGGTGCTCCAGGTCCTGCTGGCAACAGTGGCCCACCTGGACCTCCTGGACTGGCTCTGCAGGGCCCCAAAGGACTCTCAGGACCACCTGGACCCCCCGGAAGAGCAGGTAAAGGACTCAGGATTGATAAATATCACCACTAGTTCGACCATAATTTGCTGCCTGGTTTTCTGACTCCTAGATTGTTTGATTGACTTCACTCAGGATACAGTCAAGCCCCGTAACTATGGAACTATTGATTTGGACCTCTTTTTAGATAATTAATGCAGAGAGTGTTGACTAAGGATAGGGTTAAGGTGAAGCTCTAAAGCTGTATTCATACTGAATAAAACCAAGTTGAAAATTCCAGTGTTGGAAAATAAAGCCAATAAGAAAGTGCCAGAAACTGCAATACCTTGATTGTCCACTTGAGGCTGGCTCTAGACTTGAAAGTCCTCCGCACACCTTATAATAAAATGTTTAACAGCAATAATAACGTGTTGATAATAATGGGTGTTGTTGAATGAGGTCAGAAAACCAGACAGCAAATGGCAGAGTCTCGATTTCAAACCGTGAATGCTTCCATCACCATGTTATTGATTTGCATGGAAAGAGTCACGTCACTGTTTGAGCACCACCTGTTCCAGTCGTTGTCAAGAACACTGAGCACGGGTGATACGAGTTTGCAATGCCGTGCCGAAACTTTTTCACCAGGAAACATCAGGGTGCTCCTCGTGCACCAATCACCAAAAAGAGCAGCATGTGTTCACGGCACTTTGTTGTCCATTTCATCAATCAGATCCATCCGCCTGTCCTCATGTGTCCTCACTCCTTTGCCCTCTGTCCTGATCCCAGAATGGGGAAAGCTGTAATCTATCCCTCTTCTCCACAGCAAATAAAACAAGGATGTTCATGTATGTTTGTCTGTACCTCTGGCCTGTTGAACTGGTGTGTTCGGTGTTCGTTGTATTGTTTGATCGTTGAAAGTTAGTGTTGGTGTTCTAAGCCTTAAACAAACTCAAACACACTCTCCAGTGCTGTTTTGGTAAATTGACAATATTTTCACTTTTCTTTGCAACAATTGTTTGTCTAAATCTGGCAGGATAATAATAGAACTTCAATGATGACAGTTCCTGCCTTTCCTATTTAAGAAGATTATTGAGATCACCAGTTATCTGGGCTGTTAGCAAAACAGTTATTCTTAAAAAGAGACACTCTTGGAGATTGTTCTGCAGTCATGTTTCCATTCCTTTTAAGCCCATTTGAGAGTGTTTAGGTTTGTATCTGGCTTTGCAGTATAGCATTTTGTGTATTTTGTTTCACCAATCAGTCATCTGCATGATTACACAAACACTTCACATAGATAAGCCTAACACAGCGCTGGAAAAGTGGACGACCCTGACACCAGAGCTATTGCTTTGTTTTAAGTGTCAATCACTTTACAAAAAAGCAGGTGAAAGACCTTAGTCCTTACCTTATGTCACATTAATCCAGTGTCTAAGGATGTAATAGGGTGCGATATAATTAAAATATACAAAAATTATTAATTTCTGCTGCAGGCCGTTAAAACCTTGAATGTAGTCGATTGACCAAGAGGTCGTGTTAATGCCTCATTGTCAGCACTGACCACACATCAGCTCTGTGTTTGGCAACATTCGGGTGTAAAGGTGACAAATTCAAGTTTTGACATTTTAACCCCCTTTTTTCCTGTGGCTTGGCCCCACCCATTGTGGTGTGGCCCCGCCTCCTCGTTTGATGACACATGCATCCGACTGCTGCAGGTCCCTCAGGTCAGATCAACTGGCGTCCAGACTTCTCCTGCACGTTCTGTATCAAACCACTGACCCTACTCTCTGATCTAGCAGGGGCAAATGTCACGTGAAAACTTCCGTGATTTCACTTTGTTGTTTCACTTCTGACTCTCGTTTCTTCTTTACATCTGTCTTTTTTCACTTCTTCTATGCACACTGATCGTAGAATTATGCACATCTATCAAGTAAGCACTTTTGATTAAATAAAACATTTTAATAATGAATAAAATTGACACACTTGTGATTTTAATACTCACAGTACTTTTTTAGCTACAACTAGCATGTCATCTTGTTCACGTTAGTCAAATACAATCTAATAACCAAATGTTTTATGCATCTAGGAGCTTAACGTTTGTGCACAAAAACACACCATGTAACTAACACACTCGTACAGTCATTGTTATAAGTGTATGTCACGTAATGTAGGTCCAGCTCTGTTTAAAATGTCATATTTCAAGTTTCATATCAGTTAAAGATATTGTAGCTCAGAAACTAAAACAAGAGAATCTTCAAAATCCCAGATTTCCTCCCAACCGCCTGTAAACATTTGCTCCTGAGTCTCCTGGTGTTCAGTTGGTAGAATAACAAATATAAAAGTCCTTGGCCATGTTAGCAACCTTGTAAGACTTTATGAACTGTTAAAAGAGGATCTGTATTTGTTCATAATTAGATTGGAGCTCATTAACCAATTTATTTATAATGCTTGCAAACCAGCTCCCAATGTTTAAAATTGTAATAGTCGATGAGGTAAAGCTATGAGGTCAGATATCAGTGTAGCCTGCAGTTTTGTTGTTGTTTCTGTACTGATGCTTGCTTCTGTCTAAACCTGGTCTTCTTTTTTTGCCCTGTGCCATCAACCCGGCTCTGCTTTACCTGTGAATTCTTGGAACCCTAGGTCCTCCAGGTTAGACTTGTGGTTTGATGGTTTTGATACCAGGAACTTAATGTCAGAAGCTGTGTATTAACCCTCTTTTTACCCCACAGGCGAGACCTGACACGTAAAGAAATCTGTCATGTTGCTCTTTATATATTATATATATTCATTTAAACTCACCTTGCTAATTGAACAAAAACCATGTCGACTTCAACAAACAATTTTGTGTTTTGTTTTTCCTTTGTTTTATCTTTTTTTTTTTTTTTCTTTCTTATTTTGTTGTATTTTTAATGCTGGATTTAAGTCTAAAAACAATTTTGGCGAAGTGAATTGGCATAAATGGCCTCTTAATGACTCCAAATCTGCTCAAAAGGAAAGGTCATTAAACATTCACGGTTGAATTGTACTTGTTGGCCTCAGAATGGCGAGTTACATGATTTCATTTACATCCAATACTCTGTCTTTTTCAGAATGTCCTTTGAGGTTTTTTTTTTTATTTGTAGTTTGATATCTTAAATATTTTCCATATGTGTATTTGGGTATGATTATTTTCAACATGGTCAAGTCAGTACATGTTCATTTTAGACTTAGTAAATTGCACAATATGCAGATGACTTCCTGCCTTACTTGTTGATTACGTGTTCTGTATGTCTGCGTTCACGCTGTCAATGCAGACATACAGAACAGCGTAAAGTAAATAATAATTGAGGTGGTTGTTTTTTCTGTTCTTAAAATTAGTTGGAAAGAAATCAAGAATATATCTGAAAGCCACTAGATGGCGACAAAAGACGTTAACCTTTCTTACAGTAGAGAATAGTGAAACCAGAATTTAACTGTATCTTTATTGCATATATCAGTATATTTTTAGATACCACAGCAGCTGTCGATCATTCAAATAATGGAGATTGTACCATTTAAAAAAAATACCTGATATTGAAAAGGTTTGGCAAATGTTGATAACCCGAGTCGAGAAGTCCAATCCATGAGTGGAGACTAAAACACTGTCGAGAATGTGATTTTTATTACAGTGTTGTGTCTTTTACATTTCGGTACCTGATGTTTGACTTTTGATGTCCAAAGGTGCACCTGGCCCAGAGGGTCCACGTGGGCCTGCAGGAACAGGTGGCGTCCGAGGGGAGAAGGGTACTCCTGGGACTCCAGGCCAGCCAGGCTTCCCTGGACAGAAAGGAGACCTTGGTACTCCTGGATTCCCAGTAAGACCATTTTAGATCATTTGGTAAATTTGATTTGTTGAACTTGCAAAGTGTGAAAAACCAGAAGTTAAAGAATGCGTTCTCTTCTTTATAGGGTCCCTCTGGTCTTCCCGGTGGTCCAGGTGCAAAGGGAGACATCGGTCTTCCTGGGGTTCCTGGATTCCCTGGTTAGTCAATAATATTTTTGGATTTCCTCACATTTAATGGACGTTGTGAAGCCCTCCTTTCGTAGAGCCCAAAGATGTAAATATTTATGTTTTCTCCAGGACCAAAAGGTGACTCAGGACTCCCCGGTGGGAATGGGCTTCCTGGAGATCCTGGAGATATTGGACCTGAAGGTGAGTGAGCTTTCTCTCCTTTGTGGTATTATGTAAAACACTAAAAGACGAACAATCACAACAAAGAAACACATTGGGAAAGTTAACTGAATACAAACACTGCTGTATAGGATTGCTGTTAAACATTGAGTCAAGAAGTAGAGATCATTTGGGTGATTTACTGTAGATTCACAGGATATTTTTTTTAAACGTTTCTGTTTGACCTCCAGGCCCTCGTGGTGACCCAGGTGTACCTCCATCTCCTATTGTGGTGAAGGGAGAGAGGGGTCCCCCTGGTCCTAGTGGCCTGAACGGTGGTCGGGGACCTCCTGGTTCTCCTGGGCGTGAGGGACTTCCAGGTGAGTAAAGGACTTATTAGTTGCTTGATTACAGAAATCAAAAGTCGAGGATTTAAGTGGTAACCTTGCGAGCTTGTACGTGACTGTTCAGCTTTCTTCATTCGATGGATATGTATTCAGATCTATCATAAGAGCAGTCTCATTGTATCACTCTCATTTTACAAAACAAGATAGAAACCACAGCATGTTCTTCCTAACCTTTAATGAAATGCACAATAAACTTAGCATTGTAACAAAATAAAACAAAAACTCTCACTCTCTCAGGTCAAGCTGGTGAACCTGGAGATTCTGGTCTCGATGGTCCACCTGGTTTCAGCGGCCCATCAGGCAGGAAGGGAGACACGGGACCAGCCGGTCAGCCCGGTGAGTGAAACAGGAAGCGGATGTACAAATCTCAGGGAGATTAGCTTAGCAACGCAGCATTTGTTAATAACGCACCATTTCAGCAGTTTCTACTGTTAGCTCGTTGCTAAACATTTTGGACTTTTTTTATACCAGGCGGTCAACATTTCTTACTGCTGTAAAAATGGGCATTTTAATAATTGACTTGTAATGGGACTTCTTGGTTTTTGGAGCCGTCCCCAAGTGGACACTCAAGGAACTGCAGTTTGTTTGCAAGTACACATTGGCTTTATCTTTTATCACGAGAGGTTGCCGCTTGAGTTTTTGTCCTGTCCCTGACTTTGTTTGTTTTTTATTTGTATATAAAGCTAGCATTACTAGCTACTTTAAACACCATTTTATTATGTGAGAAAAAAACTAGCTTGCAGCTCTGAGAGGAAAGCTGACTAAAATCTCACTCAGCCGGCTGTTTCACAGAAACGTTTGGTCCCATTTTGTACTCCCATTCTAAAAAATCGACTTTCCTCTGATCTCAGGTCAACGTGGTTACCCTGGTCCTCCTGGTTCAGACGGTCCTCAGGGTCCTCCTGGTCTCCCAGGCTCAGTCTCTGCAGCTCACGGCTTCCTCATAACCAGACACAGCCAAGGTCAGGATGTTCCCTTCTGTCCCGAAGGAACCAACCCGATCTACGATGGATACTCACTGCTGTATGTGCAGGGCAACGAGAGGGCACACGGACAGGACCTCGGTATGAACGCTTTCTGCGTCAGCGCAGCTCTACTTCATCAAGTTATCATTTAAGCTTCATGCATTTGACCGACCTCCCGCTGTGTTCCAGGCACGGCCGGCAGCTGTCTGCGCAGATTCAGCACAATGCCCTTCATGTTCTGCAACATCAACAACGTCTGCAACTTTGCTTCTCGTAATGACTATTCCTACTGGCTTTCTACGCCCGAGCCGATGCCCATGTCGATGGCCCCCCTCACCGGAGAGAGCATCAAGCCTTTCATCAGCAGGTAGAGATGGAGAGAGGCACGAAAGAGAGGCTCGGTAAGAAGCTGTGAAGGTGCTCATCTTCATGTTTTTGTTTGCGTTTTTAAGGTGTGCAGTGTGTGAAGCTCCGGCCATGGTGATCGCAGTCCACAGTCAGACCATCCAGATTCCCAGCTGCCCGTCGAACTGGGAAGCCCTGTGGATTGGATACTCCTTTATGATGGTATGGAATACACACCAGCACACACACAAACGTTGCACTTAATTCACCTTCAGATGGCTACCTGTTGCTTTGAATGCTCATTTCTGATTCTTAAAACTTCTTTGCGCGTCGTAACCGTTCTTCCGTCTTCCCTCCCCCAGCACACCAGCGCAGGTGCAGAGGGCTCCGGTCAAGCTCTGGCCTCACCTGGCTCCTGCCTGGAGGAGTTCCGCAGCGCTCCCTTCATAGAGTGCCACGGCAGAGGGACATGCAACTACTACGGCAACTCGTACAGCTTCTGGTTGGCCACTGTAGAACAGAGCGAGATGTTCAGGTACCGTGTCATGTGATACTGTAGAGTCACAGAGTAGTGATGCTAAGAAACTAGCTTAGTGTCTCACAAGAAAATGATCCATTTTAGGTTCACGTTATTAAGTAAAATTGATCATTTCCTAGGATAAAATTACAGAAATTGTAATGCTAATTCTGTTAGCCCGTTAATGGCGATTTCAATGATTTGATAGCATCAAGCTAACAGACTACGGTGTGCATCCCAGTCTGTCTGTAAATAATATACCAGCCGCCATTAATATGTAACAAGATGTGTATTCTTTCATTCTACACTATCGTGTCTCTTTTAACCTCCTTCATGTTGTGACCTCACAGGAAGCCACAGTCAGAGACTCTGAAGGCGGGTAACCTCCGAACACGCGTCAGCCGCTGCGTGGTCTGCATGAAGAGGACGTAACAGCAACCAGCAAGAACCCACCGGTGCCAGGATCGCCTGATCAATAACAAGAGATGATTGGATGACGGGGGACAAGTAGGGAGGGGTAGTAGTCACAGCGACGGTTATACTGTCGCCGTGACGACAAAGTGGAATACCAATGGTGCATTGTCTTCCAGAAACAAAAAAAAACAACAAAAAAAAACAATGGTGCTACTGTGCAACACAGCTTAAAAGAAAAAAAGAAAAAACTGACGTAAATAAATCTTATATTTAGTCTTTGTTTTTCTTCAGAAGTACCTCAAAATGAAAGCAGAAAAAATATCCACTAAATGGTGCCATGATGGATGCACGACAACTAAAGTGCATTTTTCATTTTCCTTCTTTCCCAAAAGGATCCCTTTTTTCCTTTCCTTATGTTTTTTTAATTTTTTTAAATTTTTTTTTTTTTTTTGAAATCACTTTTGACGTTAGTGCAGCAAAAATGTGACGCCGTACACCCAGAAGTGATCTTTGGTTTTTGTTTTGTTTTTTTGGTCTTATTGATAAGGAGTGGATGGTCCCCATGGTTACCAAATCGGCACTTTGACTTCGGAACATCCAAGATGAGAGACGCACTGACGATGATCTTTCCTTTTTAGTGAGACTGCCTTTTTTTATAACTGGCTCATTCATTCACTCTCTCTCTCTCTCTCTCTCTCTCTCTCTCTCTCTTTCTCTCTCTCTTTCTCTCTCCGCCATTTCTCTGTCGTTTAAACGTTACATTTGGTGGTACTAACCCTACCATAGCCCGCCTCCTAACCCTCAGCCTACATTTTCTTTCTCACACTTTTTTTTTTTTTTTTGTAAGTAATAAAATGTGTATATTGTGTAAAACACTTTGTTTTTAGTGAATTAGGTCATGAATTGGTACCAGCTGTTTGTTTTGAGACAATTTCCAGGTTCTTTTTAGCTCGCACACTCACGCATTCACACACACACACACACACACATATACAGACACGTTCATTCACTTCAACGCTCACAGACACACTCCACTCAGATATTGTACAAAGTAAGGCTTTTATGAATGAAACAGTATTTTATATATAATAAATATATATTTGAAAAAAAGAGGAATAAAGGTATATAAACTTATTTGGCTGTGGGGAGATTGTTCACTGTTCACAAACAAAGGTCAGGCATTTCAAAAACTACTGAGCACAGACAGAGCCATTTTCCTCAACAACAGACTTGTATAATATAAACAATCGCTTAAATCTTTTGTATTCAATTTGTAGAATTAATAAATGTTGAACTGAATAAGGGGATTTGCTTTTAGCTAGTCTAATAATTGGGGAATGTTACAGATATTTGTGCAACAAGGATTTGAATGACATTTTGGCTCCTTCATTAGAAAAACCACAATATTTGTTTTGTGTTTTTTTAACATTTCCAGGTGCTGGGCTTTGCTAAAAAAAGAAGGGCCTAAGGTCGTTGTTGTTTTTTGGGGGGGAAGGGGCATTTTGTGCCTCTCAAATCTTCAAATCCACTTTCTCCAATCTGTATTCAAACTTGGTTGAAGTGTTCACACAGGCGAAGAAACACAGGCGAAAGTGTCTGTGCTTCGACATCAGGTGTGATTTTCTCTGACTCTCATCGGGCGTGGGGGCATCAACTCCTGATGTGCCGTTAGTCTACAAAACCTGTTTATTTGGGGGAAAGAAATGTTTTATTTCCTGTGATTTCTATTGTTATTTTTATTTTTCAAATCTGCTTTTACGAATTCTAATTTTGTCAACCTGGGGTGCGATAAAGAAAATGTGTACTTGTTTTTTTTTTCTGTCTTTTGTTTTTTTTTTCATGTTATGTTATCCAGAAGTTGTTATAAACTTTTAAGACTGAAATAAATACTATGTCCAAAGTGTCGTCGTCTGAAATTATGTTTGATAAACACAACATAAAAGATTTTTTTCCTTTCATGACAAGAATTCATTTTCATTTAACGTTACCATTTGGACCCATAATCCATCGGTTTTAGGAAAGGACAGCAGCGGCCAATTTTGAGAGCCATCATTCGTAAAACTAAATAATATTCACAAATATCTTACGTAGCGTAATAGCACAATTTGCCCTCTATGTATTATTGGCTAGTTCCTCAGCCTATCAGAATGCTTGTTACATCCTAAAATCTCTATCTCCCCCGAGTCATCTCTTTGACTTACCTCACAAAGGATAAATGCAAAGATATGGTTTAAATATGACTTGTGCTATGAGGCTAATATTTAAGGCTAATATGAGGCTAATATTTAAGGCTAATCTGAGGCTAATATCTATATACACACAAACAGTTTTTTCTATCTTAGTTAGAACATTTAATTCAAAAATGAGATCACACCGGGGTTCACACACATACAGGGACAATGTGGGGACACTGGTGAACTTACTTTCTAATGTTGTGGGGACACACACACAAACCTCTTTATTTTTTTTATCTTTGAGGAGACATTTTATTTTTTTCTAACATTGTGGGGACATTCTGATCTACCTTTAGTGTCTTTTTGGGGACATACACAAGTGTGTTTATTTTTTTATTCATTTTTCACACTTCACATGAGAGATTTATATTGATTGTTTTTAACCCTGCTTGTGAGGTGTCCTTGTATTTTTTTTTAAAGGCACCCATAGATAAAATTTATTATTATTATTATTATTATTATTATTATTATTATTATTATTATTATTATTATTGTTATTATTATTATTATGACAGTTAACAGTAGCCTGTGCAGTGTGGGAGTTAATTAACTCAGACCAAACCATTTTGTTATGGAGGGAAAGTTAATCTATTTTCGACCACTATATCAAGGGACATTAGAAAAGTAGAAAAATGACTTTATCTATAAGTGTTTAGATGTGAATCAAACTATTGACATTCATATAAAAAAAGGCAATAGTCTTCTCCTTTGATTGAAGACGCTTCCAAGTACAACCAGTGACCAGCAGATGGCAGCACAACAGCAGTTAGACAACTCACAGCAGAGACTTGTTTAAAAGCTTCAATATTTTTTCTCCATACCCAGAATACCCAAAAAACATGAAAAAAGACAAGAGGATTATATTGAGAATATGGACTCAAGTGTTGAAGTGTATGGTGATGAGTGTGGGGGGGACTGGGGGTCAAAAGGAGGCCTGGCAGATAAACATTTAGGCTTTTACGACAAATACAAACAATCCATTGGATCACATTTCATAATCAAAGTGACTCAATCATACCTCACAAAGGTCTGATACTCTAGTTTAGTCTAGTCTGTTTCATGTGTTGTATAAACTGTGTGGTTCATGTGTGTACTCAAGCTGCCTGCTGACAGTATTTACAGTGTGTTTCTAATGAACTGTGTGCTGACGATATGAGGAACCTTTCTTCACCTGGTGGATTCAGCGTTTGATATTTAAGTCGGACACATTTAGTTTGTTGCACAGGTAACACAGTAAGTATATAAAAGGGAAACACATGTATTAAAGAATGGTGTGTATATCGTCTTCTTTGACTGATCGCTGCTGCTATTGTTTTGTCTCCTAAGCCATTTAAGGCGACAGGCTTTCTTGACTAATCTACTTCCGGATTCGTATCGGCTGAGCTATTGAGACGAGAGAGGATCGGAGTTGAGGTGATCTGTGTGTGTATGTGCTTGTGTGTGTGTGTGTGTGTGTAGCCTGTTGTCTCCGTTCTCTAAGCTGTTAAGAGCTACTACTGCATGCTGGCTCCTCGAAAGACATGCTAATCTTTTGTCTGTGAGTGCGTCCCCCCCCCCCCCCCTCCTCCCCCCCCTCCTCTCCCTCCCCGACTCTCTGGCTTCCGCTAAGGACAAAAAGGCGAGTTCGGGACACACAACAAAACACAAAGTCAATACAGTGCCTGGCTGGTGGCAGCTGTGAGGTTGCATGGTTTTAAGACAGTCCATCTCATTAATAAAAACCCCGGATTAAACCATCCCAGGACACAAAGGCAGAGGTGCACAGCCAGAGTCCCCGAGCAACAATAACTTCACCACAGTAAGACTGAGGTAAAGTGCATGAGCCTTAAATAAAAACCCCGAGGTTTCATTTGAACAACACATAGGTTTAAACTTGTCTATTAGGAGTGTCGATACGCCTCTACTGAACATGAAGCCCTCTGATATTCACTCACACAATCTTCTCCCATCACGTTTGGTCAACATCTGCACTGTGTAGGCCGAATTCCAATTCTGATTATTTCCTTCCTCAATCGAACGTTCCCAGTGAAGTTGAGGGAGATCCATACGTGCGTCGTGTTTCCACGCATTAACACTGAACAATAAGGATAAGGATCAACTTTATTGATCCCCCCCCCCCCCCCCCAATGGGGGAAATTGGTGATGTCCGGAGTCCGGAGAATTAGGTCAGGTCATTATACTGATGTGACCTTAACGCAGGTGGAGGTGTGCTTTCACACTCCCGCTGGTTTCAGGAGAAGCTGCATGTGTGAACGCTTTTTCACTTTCTCCAGAGTTATTCCTGCCAGCCCCCTTTGGTATTGTTTTTTTTTTTTTTTTCACATAATTTCAGATTATAGGCAGAAAATAACGAGGAGAAACTTTGAATGAAATCTGAGTAATTTGGCTTTTTTTGGTCACACATAAAACTTCAGTAGTTTTTCGCTCGAGAAATATACCTGCTGCAGCAGCGAAATAATCCAAGGAAAATTGGCAAGAAAATATTACCAAGCAGCTTAACTGTGATCAATAACGATGCGAACAAAGAAGTTTAATTCAAAGTAAAATGACGAGTAAAAAAAACAACAACAACCTGTCAGGAGAGAAAACACTTCAGCAGAATCAAATCTAAAAGTGGACATTCAGTGGAAGTGGAAGTTCCCTTTCATCGCGGAAAATCCAAGTCTAAGTTTCAGATATTTTTCCCTCCGATACGTAATGGATTATAAGATGTTTCCTAAATAGGAAACTTTCCAGGATGGGAGATGGAGACGTTGCAGCGGCCTGTCGATGAAGTTCTTTCTCGAAGACAGATGCTGTTGTTGAACGTCAATGAGGTCAGGCCTCCCGCTGGGTGACGCGCAAACGAGATGCAAGATCAGGTGAAACACTTACGCACCTTCGCTCATTAGGGAAACCATCTGTGAGAGTGTGTGTGTGTGTGTGTGTGTGGATTCCAGGGATTCTGGATACACTCACTGACGAAGATGCTAATAGCTGCGCTAATAGTTGAAAAGCCGCGTACATCAGATCTGTACAGTGGACTGGGATTTGTTGTGAAACTCTAGCACCAGTCTACATCCCCAGTGGGCCCACTGGTCGCTCCATCAGTAATGAAACTCTAGCGGGTCACATGCTAGTGTTGAAATGCCCCCCTGCTTGGTCCACCGGCATGCCCCTCATCAGCCAAACACACGCACTCACACAAACACATCATCATGTCTCTCTCCAAACCCGCTCCCTGTGGATGTTTGTCAGTCAGCAGGGGACTCAGGGACACCTCCGCCCCCCCCTCCTCCCCGGGCAAATGGGTTCGCCGGATAAAAGCATCCAAGGGCTTCATCTATGGGATTAGGCTACGATGTTAGAAAGCGGGAAGTTTCCAAAAAGGTCACAATTTGGGTCCCACGTGATTTCAGTTATCGGGCTGAGCCGATCGCTGCTGGGTTTTACCGCCCATGATATCAATAAATGTAATAAAAAAAAGTGATTATCCTGATGGTTTATTGAATATTAACGATCCTTTACTGTATCAAATAAAGATAAGCCACTTTGAGTTGTGTCGTATTTCCCTCTGAAACGGGATAGAACCAATCACAAGTTAGAAGGCAGGACATAATGCTGGGATGGATTTGATTGGATCGCCGGCTTCAACAAAGCTTTTTAATTGGTTGTAAATCTTTTAAACACCTTTAAAACCATCCACGCCCCCCTCCCCCCTCCAACCACCCTCTATTATTATTCTCACAGCAACAATGCGAGTAACACTTAGCCGAGGGTGTTGACAGTGAGCGCTGTCAGACGGGGCCCCATCAGGGAGGTTTCCCACTGTCGTTGCAACATAAGAAGTTCCTTTGTCCTGTTGGCTAAACTGACGGCAGCAACTTTAAACCTGCTGGGATCGACTGAGCCTCCTTTAAAGTCTTCATATGTGAGGTCGTCTGCTCTTCTTCTACCAGGTGACCAGACAGAGAGTAAAAAAAACGATTTGATAAATGATGATATCAATGACGCTATTATTCCGAAGCTTCCGGAGAAAGTGTCCCCCCCTGGTGGGCTTTTTGTTTTACCAGATTATCTGTACTTCTATATCCAATAAAAATAGATAAATTCCTCTACGACCTTTGAACGACCTTTGAACGACCTTTGAACGACCTTTCTCACGCTAGCATCCGTATGCTACTTTTTGTGCTGCTGGGCTGGTAGCACACAAATATTCTCGGCGTTCTGTAACATCTGCTGCTGCCGCGTCTCTTATCTTCGACGTTTGCTCCGCCACGTTGAGTCACTTGCAGTTCACTCTAAAACAGAGCGTGTCATAGCAACAAAAAAAAAAAAAAAAAAAGAAAGTGTAAAATTCATGAGAAAGGTTACAATATCTCCAAATCACTCGCGCTGACGTATTTCGATGACCAGATGTCGCCAGAGCGAGTCTGGGGGGAAGAAAAAAAAAAGGCTATCTCAGCGCAATCAGAGGGCAGTTGCACAAAGAGAGGACTAAATCAAGGTCTGAGCTTTTATAGCAAAGAAATACATTTTCAGTGAAATGACAGATAACGTGTGCAGGGATCAAGATGTGGCATTTCAAAACGTACAACTGTGATTGAACCCTTGAGTCTGACCACGATTTGACCTCTCTGCCTGCTCGGTAATGAGTCCAAAAAAAAAAAAAAAAAAAAAAAAGAAGGCAGCACTTTTCTTCAAAGTTAGTCGGCGCTAATCATATTAGATGATCTGATTGCCTATAACTTTATTGGTCAGTATCGTGACCCCTGGAGCCCAAACCCTCAGCCCTTCGTTTTAGTTAAAAAGAAAAAAAAAAAAACAGCAAGAAGGGAGACTTCCCAGAAAAGTTTGACATTTAAGTTGTTATGTTGTACAACGTGTGCTTCCCTCCCTTCCCTCTGGTTTGGCTGCATGTTCAGAAGTAACAAAAAAAAAGAGGCTGAAAAAGGCTCAAAACAACGTGACGTTCAGCAATGACCCGAAAAGTTCCGGAAAATGACGAGAAATTCAAACTCGTATCTGAACTTTGTAACTTGCTCTGAGGTTTCCTTGTTGTGCTGGTGACAAACTATCCACCTCTCGATCTTCTTATCAGCCTGAAGTCTGATGATGACTGTTTCACTGAAACCAGTTGGTTGAATGAAGGTTAGATAACTAATAGATATCCAATCATCTTAAAGTAAACGACCAACAACTTAATGAGGTTGAAATGACTGAACTTTAAGTTTTAACTCAACTGTCTCTAAAGTGGCTGTTTGTACATTTGGATGGTTTTCACTCGAGCTTCACCCTGCAGGTAACACCGACACATTCACACACTGATGGTAGCTCATCACGTTCATACGTCGCCAACCAAGCAGTGGGAGCAACTTGAGGTTTAGCAGGAGCTGGGAATCGAACCCCCAACCTTCCGGTTAAGTGATATTCACAAAGTTTCACTTCAGAAAAAAGAGCAAGACTCAATGATTTTATAGAAAAGACAGAGAAGCTAGTTTCTGCACCCACAGCGGTAGAAGCTAATGTGCTGTACAAAAAGTGCATTCTGGGAAATGTAGGAAAAATCACCATCTTAAGTGTAAGTACATTTAAACCTCCAGATTTTTCCCCATTTTATTACTTGTGCCTGATGATATGAACACAGAACAATGGACACAGGTGAAAGGCATTCTGGGAAATGTAGGAAGTGAGTTTAAATGTTTTAAATATAAAAATAATATTATTTTCTTTCATTTTTTTTGGAGAAGTGTTGAAAGGAAAAAAACAACTAATTTATTTAGCAAAAACATTTTGACATTTTTTCAAATTGTATTTCATATATTGGTAGTTACTTCTCATATTTTATTTAAGTTTGTGTTATTTGCTTTGCTCCTCGCGTCCGGCCTGTGGCCACTTTCCCGCATGTCTCTCCCCACTCTCTCCCTGTTTCCGACTCTATCCACTGTCCTATCAATAAAGGCAAAAAGGCCAAAAATAAAAAACCTTGAAGTTTGTGTTATTTTTAGCCTTGTTTTTCCTTTCGCACCAATACGCCAAGACAAATTCCTCGACTACGTAAATGTGAAAAAAAAAAGAAAAAGAAAAACAGATTCTGATTAAGTAGCTGGAATGCCAAACTGTCTGTTCGGATATTGGATTTTGTCTCGACTTTTTTTTTTTTTTTTTTTAGATAAAACAGGTCGTGGAGAAGAAACAAGGTAAGTGTTTATTTATTGACCAGAAAAAAAAACAGCCGGTCGCCTGTATTGGATCAAGACTTCTCAGCTGACCTCAGCCGCTCATGATCACACTGAACTTTGGATTGTTTTGACACTTGGACTTTGAGATGTTGTGTCGGTCACCTGAGCCGGATGAACCCAGTGTGTAAATGCCCCCCCCCCCCCCCCCCCTCCCCAAAAAACCCTCTAATCTGGAAGACATAAAGAGTGTCAGGAATGAGGAAATGAGCGCTCGTTTTCTCATCGACACCCGTCGTTTTCTTTCCTTTTTTTTTACGCAGGTTACAAAGGGCTGCGGAGTCACGTCGACCCAGTGACACACACACAAATGTTTAACTCAGTCGAGCAAAACAACAAGTCATGTGGCTCCATGACAACACCACCGTGTTTACTACCTCGCTCACTCACTCTTAATGCAATCAGGCTTTTTATCTGAAGGGCGACTTTTTATGGCTCAGGTTCATCAGAACCAATAAAAGCGAGAGATAAAGAGTTTTAACAACAAGGCGATAAAACAATCACACCTTAAAAAAAAAAAACATCCTGTCTGATATGATTTACACTGATTGTCCAAGTGAGCAGACAAAGGTCCAAAACAGTTACTGGTTTTGTTTTTTAATCACTTGCTTTTATCTTAATGGAAATATCGAGTTGTAGACTCTGAACGGCTGCCAACATTCGATGTTTAAAGCTAGGCTAACACTTTGAAAGTTTAAGCTAGCGTTAGCTTGTTTGTGGGTTTATGAACGGGTTCTTTATGTCTTTTTGTTGTTGCTCAGTGTCTGTCTCCGGTGTTTTTTTTACGTCTCTACGTCCTTTGTACACGTCTCTTTGTGGTCATCTTTCTGATTTCTGTTAGCCAACGTTTCTTTTAGTCATAATAAGCTTTTAGCTAGTTTTCAGTCTTGTTGTTGTTTTTGTATTTTCTCTGTCTTCACTCTCGTCTCCCCCCCCCCTTAGATGTCGTGTCTTCGTAGTTTGTGTCTCCTTGTGGCTGGTTTTTGTTTCTCCTCCATCTTTTTTTTGTTTTGCTTTGTGGCCATTTTGTGTGAGTCTCAGTGTTGTCGCTGTCACTTTAGCGTTTTTACGTCTCTGGTTGATTCGTGTCTCTTCATGGTCACTTGGAGTGTCCATTCTGTTTGTCTCTGCGCTCCTTTTGACTTTCTTGATTGTTGCTGTTTTTGTTTGTTTGTTCTTCTTCACGTCTCTTGGTAGTTGATGTCTGTATCTTTTGGACCATGTGTGTGTGTGTGTGTGTGTGTGTGTGTGTGTGTGTGTGTGTGTGTGTGTGTGTGTGTGTGTGTGTGTGTGTGTGCGGGGGATTTTTTAGCGGGGATGGCTCTGCTAATCCTCTCCTCCGGGCTCCCTCGCTAACGCATCAACAAGCTTAGACAGTTTGAAGTGATTGTTAAGCTTGTTTACCTTCTACCTGATTGTCATGGACAAGAGCAGGATTTCCCAACAAAAGATCTCTTTACTGATTAATAAAAAAAAATATTTATTTCGCACATTAAACTAAATTGAACCCAACGCCACAACAAGTAACTTGCATACTGTCTATCTGTGATCCATCGTCTTTCCAGCCTTTTTTCCTGTTCACAGAAACAAACACAGAAAAGCCTTAATGTGGTCTAACATGACTGTTTACTTATAAAACTAAAGCATGATTTAAAACACATTCATTTCTATCCAGAAGCCGGGATGTGGTTTGGACCTCTGTGTCAAAGTGGGGTCATGAGCCACGCCTGGACTTGAGCCTGAATACAGAACATTTCAACTTGTTTGTTTTCATGTTTCCCCGTCTGGTTTTTTTTTTTCTGTTTGCTCTTTTCCTGAATTTGTAACGCTGAATCTCTGCCGTCAGCACAACAAATGTACCTCAAGGTATGAATACAGAAACCTTGAATGTGCTGTTCCATTCAAAGCTGCTTAAGTCACCTGCATGTTTTCCTAAAAGTGTAAAAGTTGAATAAAGTGAGCTACTTAAAGGAAGCTTAAAATGTTGCTTTGATTTGGGAACGTGACCTAAAAGTTCAGATTTCAGGAGATGGAAATGTTTACTGACGTCACCGTTG
>NC_136710.1:2178540-2527975 GCF_947650265.1 Symphodus melops
TCTCTCTCAGGATTTTTTTGCACAAAGTGTTAAAAAAATATTTCTATATTTTGTGTGCACGAAAATATAAATTGTGCAAAGAAGATGATGATAAGCTGGCGCCAAGAATAAAAACATCTCTCTGAACTTCAGGGCCTTTGATTGAAGGTGGAGCGCTGATTCTCCAATAACGCTAAAATGTTTTTGTGCAAGGACTGCTAGCTTCTGGGTATCGGCTACCTCTTCTACCGACTGAGCGAAAACCAGCGCCAGGACGTTTTGCATCATGAAGAATTTGAATTTTTGCAGCTTCAAAGTTTGTTTCCAGAACGCTTCTGTGCACCAAACGGCTAACCTTCGTCTTTACACCAACTTCTAAGTCACAGACGGCGATTGTAGATATGTTTTCGATGACTACGAAGCACCAGATGTGCAGAGTTTACCGCATCAGAGCAGTTCAGAGCATCAAGTAAGCCGTCAATCACCCGTCGTCCCGCCGCTACTTCCAAGAGCGCCGCCGAACAAGCGACAGTTATTTAAAGACACCTCAGCTCCCGCCCTCCCTCCCAGATTAGCATCCCTGCTGCGCGAGGTGGAGGCTGACAACTTACGAGTCCCACACAGAAAGCACAGCGAGAGTGACAAGCTTTCATCTGCCACCCCCCCCTGAACCCCCCCCCCCCCCAAAAAAAAAAAAAAAAAAAATCAAATTAATTCAAATTAAAAGCAAGAAGAAAAGTGGGTTGATAAAAACAAAAAAAGTCAGAAAGAGAGCAAAGATAGCATCAGATGAGTGGATTCTGAAGAGAAAAACAAACGATGCTTTCCGTGGGACACGTTTGCTGTCAAGTCTTTGTTTGAACACTTTTCTTTCCATGAAAACAGTTGCGTGGGTTTTAGTCATGGGAGAGCAGCGAGAGTAGAAACGCTAAATACGGGCGTATCAGTCTGCGCCAGAGCTCTGAATTAAACTCTGAAAGGCGTGCGTGTGTGTGTGTGTGTGTGTGTGTGTATGTGTGTGTGTGTAACGGGTCAAGTATGAGGCGCGCTGTGCACCTGGGACTCGAGCTCAGGTTACTGGAAACCTCTCTCTACGTCACCCACTGCCGATGACGACCACGGCGGCATGCATACATGTCTGTGTGTGCATGTGAAATATTACAGACGTCACCAAGAGCCGCTGACAACGGGGCAACGCAGGAGTGACCCTGTGTGTGTGTGTGTGTGTGTGTGTGTGTGTGTGTGTGTGTGTGTGCGCGCTATGAGTGCAGGCATGGGCGATGCCGCGTGACTGTGACGCGTCTTTGTGACGTGCGTGAGCGTGTGAATGCCAATGAACCGGGTTGCAGAGTTTTCATGTGTTTGCACATCGGCCTGGTGTTTGCATCCACGGGGCAATGCCTGATCTTTGTGCTTTTTTGCAGCTGTATGCGTACATGTGTAACTTTCCCTTCTACTGACCCAGGGCTTTCCACAAACATGGAGTCGTCTGAAAGTGGGGAATAACATGCCGAATAAAGGGGGGTCTGCAAAAGCTCATGTTTGAGCGCTAACTTTTTACCCTCCGTTTTTAGACTCATTAAACAGGCGCTAATTAGCCTGAACAGAAAAGATGCTAAAAACAATACAACCCAATCAATTACAGTGGGAACAGTTCAAAGTGACGCTCCCATACAAAAATGCTCCTGAATTAATCTACAAGTTCCTGTGTTTCATATGCCAGAACACAGGACAGTGGAGAAGAAAAAAGGGTTGTCATACGATACCAGAATTTTAAAATTTGTGAAAATCAAAAAACACCCCGATGACTGTGGGTAACTTATTGGTTGTGTTACCAACCAACACTGGCGAAGTTGAACAAAAACATTCAGTCTTTTTGTTTTAGAAATAAATGACCGTATTTGGAAAAGAAGGCGGATACACTTTGGAAAGTGGCCCCGCCCTAAAATGTGTTTCACGTCTGCTTGGTATATTGGTAAGAACTGTACAGGAAAAGCCGATAACAACTTGTTAGTCATAACTAATTTATTAGATTCAACATTGAGAAAAGGCAGCCGGATGTAATTAGGAGACGAGCCGTTCTGTATGGAAAGCCCCGCTAACCTGAACTGTGCTACGGACCGTATGAGGTAAAACTGAAATGTATATGCAGCAGAATGGTCTATCAACCTTTTTTTATCCATCGGCGTTAGCAGCTGAGTTTGACAAAAAAAACCCAAAAAAAAAAAACCTCTACAAGCTGTTTTGTTTTGAAGAGAACAGCTAAACACTTTTGGAACAATTGCTCTTTCTGTAAGATGAGAAGATCTTTAACTCGTATAACATTTTGTTTGTAGCTACAGCTAGCAGTTGGTCTAGTTTAGCTTAGCTTAGCTTAGCGCTATTCTAATACGCAAGGTAAAATTTACCGTCAGCATTCTCTGAGCTCATGAAAATCGCAATACTTGTTAGCAACATCAATTAAGAAGTGATGTGGGACAATATTTCTATTCTAGTATTTCTTCTGCACGTAATCCTCCCCAAGAAAGAAAAATGATTCTTTTCAAATAGGGTTTTAAATGCATTAAAAAAATATATAACTTTTTATAATTACAGAGCTTTAGAGATGCTGTTTTATATTCATTTTTGACACATTTGAGGCATGCCAGCTGTTTCACACTTGCATCAACTCTTATGCTAAGTCATGTAACGCTGAGCTAAGTTTAACCACAACTTGCTGTGGTGCCAGATTTGGCAGAGACACATATGGTATCACTCTTCTTGCGTCTCTCTCAGCAAGATAACAGAACAGTGGATTTGATGAGAAGGTTATTAGCATTCTTAAAATCATAAAATTGTAATTGTAGACACATCTAGCAGTTAGCTAAGATTAGCAAAACATCTTGTAGCAAGTGGAAACAGCTAGACTAGCTCTTCTTTTAAGTGTAACAAAATTAGCAATTATGAAACTTATGAATATATATATATATATAGCTAACATGCCAAATGGTTCAGCCTGTTCAAAAATCAAAGCATCAAATATCAATTTACAAAGGGATATGGGATTTACCGTCTCTTTTCCCTTGCTTCTGGTCTTTATGCTAAGGTATGCTAAGCTAACTGCTAACAGCTACTAGCTGTAGCTTCGTAAATTACAAACATGTATGGTATCAATCTTCTCGTCTTACTCTCAGAAAGATGACTAGTGTATTTCCACACATCTTGAACTATTCTTTTAAGCTCGTCAGCTTGACGAAGTTGTTTGTGGAAGAGGCAGACCAAAAATAAATAAACCTTCCAGCATTCGATTAGTGGTCGGCTTTCTTCCCTTTGCCTTTAGAGTACCATCAGACAGAGTACCAGAATATTTGTACCTATTGCAAAAAATAAATTACATGTGCTACAGAATATGAGGAATAATGCCTTAGGGTTACCCACTGTGACCGTTAAGTACCAAAACTCTGTTTTCCCCAGATGGATTTCAAAACTGGCTTTGTTTGTCAATTGTAGCCACGAGAAATTGTAATCCAAAGGTTTCTGGTCTGGTCTGTACTGTACCTAATCCAGACAAGAAGAGGGCAAAAGCAGTGTACTCGTGCAATGCCACTTGTCGACTCGGGGGTTAAATTGGATCCAGCCAAGAGCTTGTACCATTTTAGAGTCTAATCCATTGAGAAAAACATTTCTAATTCAACTTTGTCAACAATGTAATAACTGTTTGGTACCGTGTAGAAGATGGATTATGCAAGGGGTAAAAAAAAAAATAATAATAAAAAATATTTTAAATTAAATTCACTATAAAAGTTTCCAAGTCTGTACCATAATGCCTTTGCTTAGTAATCCAGCCTCCCTTTTAAATACCGTACGGAGAAGCATTTGAAAATAAGACCATCTAGAGTTCTACCGACCCCCCCCAAAAAAAGCAGCTCAAACTGGCAGCATCGATTGTGAGAGGGAGAAATGTAAAAAAAAAAAAAAAAAAAAAAAAAAAAAAAAAAAAAAAAACTGGACAAGATATGCATATAAAACAAACAAAAATCAAAAAAAAAAAGAAATACACACAAAAAAAAAATTGCTAGCAGTTTTTTTTGTCATCTGTTATGATGTTGTTGTTGTTTTCTGCATCCAGAAGAGAGCGGTGAGGAGGTCAGACGTCACCAGTGGCGGAGGGCGAGGGTCACAGGCAGGGGTCAAGCGCCCCCGAGTGGAGAGATGAGGAGGAGAAGGAGGGTGTAGAACCTCTACAGTCTCGTTGCTCAGTCTGGGAAAAGAGAAAAAAACAACACCAAGTAAATAATCAGCCTTTGAGCAACTCAACTCAGCTCATTGATGACGGTGATCATTATGCTGGGAACGCTTAATTCATACGCCACTGACCAAGCAGCGGGAGCAAGGGGTCTTACCAAAAGACACACTGAACATGTAGCTGCAGGAGCTGGAGATCGAACCCTCCGACCTTTCGGTTCAGAGATGATTGACTGTCGAGTACTCGGTCTTTGGCTTTGAGTCTACGGCTACGTAAGGTCATAAAAATGAGAGTTTATCTCATCGGGTGAATGGAAAGAAAAAAAATCCTCGTCTATTTATATACTAACAATGAATTTGGTGCTTCATTCACTTTGGTTTCAGACAGTCTGTGACAATAGATCTATTTTGGGGCTTTTTATTTATTAGAGACGGGACATTGGAGCAGCCACAGGTCGGATTTGAACCAGGACCAAACTTTCCAGTCTTGCACCCTTTTGACATTATGAAGATTTTCACCGAAGGATTTCTAAAAATATTATCCCAAGCATGATTTATAAACATTTAAATCCCCCAGATTTTTTTTTAAAGGCTATTTGACAGGATATTCTGAGTTACAGGACAGCAAAAGTAATAAGTCGAGAAAATGAAAAAGGAATTTTGAACCTGTCTTTAACACATCTGATTCAGTTTGTTCAGATATGCAAATTAGCGCATATTTAATTATGCAGTGCCTAATTTGCATATTTAAACATCAAAATACAAAAAACTTGCAATACATTTTTTTTCCTCATTTTTACCTAAGTAATTAACTGAGAAAGTTTCATGGCGATATTTATCATTTAAAAAAAAAAAAATCCCTATTCAACCACAAAGCGATTCTTCTGTTCCAATTTTTACTGAATCTGTCCGGCTTTAAAACTCGACCTGCTCGCAGACGGTCTTGAACGATTTCTGAGGGTTAATGTGAGTGAGAGAGAGAAAAAAAAAAAAAAACTTCCTATAAATAACTTTATGATGGCCAAGAATTCAAAGAATGAAAGCGAGGGTCGAGGGTCAGCTCAGGGTTTGAAATCACTCGGCAACAAAACAACCGCAAACACTGAAATAAATCGATGTAAAAACACATTTTTCTAAGAGGTTATGAAACACAACAATCACAGACAGATGATTAAGTATCGAGGTCTTTATATAACAGTCGGTGAGTGGCGTTCACCGAGAGCTTTCCTGACCAACTTTGGCTCAAACGGCGTGTTTGTTCGGGTAAATAAGTGAGCGTGGCCCGTGAACTTTGGACCCCCGCTGGCTGCCAGCAGACACAAACACACATAAAAAGTTTGTTTCCTGCCCCGCTATCGTGTCCGGGCCTCCGGGCTGTCAGGTCGGCTGTTGTGGCGCAGCCCGGCGGCCCCGGATGACCCTGGCGATGGCCGCCGTCCAGCTGGGTTATTCCACTGAGAGCGCGGCTTTGTCCGACACAACAATGTGAGCAGCACGCCACAATACAGATGCTTTGACAGAAGGGCACTGCTGGAATGCCACTGCCTCTGAGCGGCGGTCGCGGGGATGGATGGAGGGAGGGACGGGGACGGGGAGGGGACGGGGACGGGACGGACGGAGAGAGAGAGAAAGACGAGGAGAAGAAGAGTGCACAGACTCGGCACGCTCCAAAACAAACGACTGCCAACGACATCATCAGCACCAACCGCCACTCGTCTGCTACACACACAGACGACCGTCAACCTGGGAGCGAGGGGGGGCGGGGCCTCTCAAGCAGCAACTGCTATTGGATCACCTGACGCTCCACTCTGTCTTGTTTAACTGGCAAAGTTTGCCCTTGACCTCGTCTTTTGTTTTACCGACACTCTCTTATTCTATCGTCCACTAATTAGTGGTCAATATGACCGTCACCATGACGACGCTTGACCTCCTATGTAGTCAGGATATGATGAGCTTTTAAAGGGGACATATGATGAGGGGACATTTTGAACATTTATTTGGATAACCTGTGTGTCTATCAAGTCTGTCAGACAAAAACGCTCCGTTTCAAATGTTCTCAGTTTGTGACATCACAAGGTGGATTCTGTTAAATAAGCCCCTCCCCTTCCCCTGGTGACTCCACCCATTGAATTCAATCAGAGCCTAGAGCAAATGTTTGCGTAGGTCCGCCATTTTTATTGTCTCTACAGAGGGGGTGACGTCTACCTGGAAAACTCAGGGGGGCGGGGCTTATTGCATTTAAAGAGACACACACACCAAAACGGAGCGTTCTGAGAGAGCTGGTTTCTACAGCGTCACAAATCTCCTCTGCTGTTATATTTTAAACCAAAGCTCAGAAACACAGATGTTTCATTTAGAGCACAGAGGGGACTGTTTGAAAAGATTATATTAAAAAAAAAAAAAAAAAAAAAAAAAGGGAGGATAATATGTCCTCTTTAAAATAATGAAGGCAAGCTATCACGACTTCGATCCGACACGGAGCGAGGAGGATTGTGGGTACGACGTGATTCACAGGAGACAAAAAATAATAATTTAATATCGTATATTTGAAAATGATTGATCATTTCCCTACTTGAGTATTGAAGAACCGAAGGCGCCTTACGAGAGTAAATCAGGATTCCTATAAATTATGGTTTTTTTTGTTTTAAGAAAGAAGAGATAATATCAGAACAAATATTTCTTGATTTAAAAAAAAAAAATCCTGTAAATTTGAGAAATGCGAGACGTTTGAGAGGAGGATGAAACCAGGACAGAAACACAAACATAACTCCGGCCTCGACTAAACGGAGAAGCTAAAAGTTGGATTTCTGTGTTTGTGGTCGACGGATGGAGGGAGAGAGGGAGAGAGAGAGAGAGAGAGAGAAAAAGAGCGAGCGAGTTTGTCTGAGGTCTCTGGGTTTCCTCTCGAGTCCAGGACTTTGATCAAAACAACGCTCTGAGGACACGACACCGAACGACCCGAGCCGACCTGGCTCAAAAACACACACTAACAAACAAGCGATGCAGACGCATTCGCCACAGACTCAGGCTATAAAAAATAAAAAAATAAAAACTCGCCAAACACCTGCATTAGCTTACAGCTTGTTATGGCGTTAAAACACGGGCAGGTGTTCCTCTCTCTCTCTCTCTCTCTCTCTGTGCGTGCCCTCCCCGACCCGCCGGCCAGCCCTAAACCCCCCTTTCACCCAGCTGGGAAAACAGATGAAAGGCATCATGGGAGAGAGAACAGTGAGCGTAACGTGTTGACCTGACACGGGCTGGCGTGACAGCTGGACGCGACAGGCTTTTTTTTAAAAAAAATTTAAGGACAGATCGAGTAGAGAAAATAGGCGGGAATTTGATCTGGCTCTTTTTTATTTTTTTTAAAAAAATTTAAGTGCCAGAAAATTTGGGTTCGAATTCGACCTATGGCTCCTTTTTTTTTTTTTTTTTTTTGGCATAGTCAAAATTTTACCAACGCCTATCAACGTGTGCAAATCTTTTTTTTTTCTTTCCCCCAGTGGTTGAGGATCAAAGAGTGAGGTCACGGTGATGTCATGTCTGCCTCTTTCTGGAAACGCGAGATGTCAGCAGCACCTGGAGGAAGTTTAATTACATCTGGTTTATCTTTTTTTTATTTTTTTTATTTTAACATCTGTATCTGTCCGAGAAGACGACGACGCCATCTGTGCTTCATCAGTGGCCAATTTCCCCTCGTTTTTAACCGTCGCGTGGCCCGCCGGAGTTCCTGCCGTCCCCGAGAAGAACGCACCGCCGCTCACGCTGTAACTTATTAAACGAGCTCTCACGCCACATTCCTGTAAGTCGACGTGAGGCTGCAGGAAATCTCAGCTTCAACATAACGACGTGTAAAACGGAAGAAGAGGAGGAAGAGGAGGAGGGATGAAAGACGGAGGACGGGGAAGAAACGGGGGTTCCTGCATGTTTCAGGGAAACAGGAGCCTCCGTGGTCGAGTAACGCTCACCAGGAGCACCTTTGAAATGTACACGGCGGGAACAGAGAGCGCTCATAGCTCACGGCGTTTAGGTCCATTTATTACCGAGACGACGACACGTCACTGCACGACTCATTCCCCCGCTGCCGCAGATTTAGTTTATTAGCATTACCGCTAACTTTTATGACTTCTGTGACACATTTCAGCAGCTCAGAGAAGCTGTGATCGTTTCTCCGGCTGTTATAAAAAAAACTCTGCGAGCTTTATACATTTTATTTTTTATGTAGACGAGGCGTGCGTGCCCATGTATGGAGGCTACAGTCCTCAACGGGCCCGGGTTCGAATCCCGCCACTCTCTCACTTTCTCTAATTTCCATTTCCACTGTCCTATCTCTCCAGGATAAAAAAAAAAAAATTATTAAAAAAGCCCAAAAATTTGAAATTTGAAAAAAAATTTAATTCAGCTACTTTTTTTTTTTTTTTTTTTTAAATCAACATTGACAATATTCGCTTGTTTCAGATTTTTTCAATTTTATTGGCTTTCATTGGCCAGCTGTTTTTTTTTTTTTGTTTGTTTGTTGTAAATGTCACCGTTCCCTCATCAACCAATCAGAATCAAGAATGGGGCGGGGGATATCGACTTCGTCTGACTCGTCTCTTTCGAGGGTTGAATTTCCAGGTGCTGATCTTCTCTTCATACCGCGGGGGAAGCAGCAGCAGAAGTTAGCTTTGGTAACCTAGCAACAGTGAGAAGCGCTGGGGAGAAAGCGGCCTCTGAAACGTCGGCTGGGTGGCGTGATGATCACTGGAGCGAAAAATCTGCCTTTTGCATTAAAAGGAATCATCATTCGTAACCCGTTCGAGGTCAAACAATCCAGCAGAGATGTAATCCTCTGAGAAACATCTCTTCAAAGTGTCACATACTTCAGGAATGCACCGACCAATGAGACGGTGCCGACTCGTCCGGCAAGGTTGAGGGATCAATTCCCCCGTTTAGCTTGACGGACACCGACGCTGGCAGCTTTATAGATTCCCATGCTTGTCAGGGTGGGCCACCCATGTTTAAACCCCCCCCACCCCCCCTTAGCATGTCAGCACTTTGAATTAAGGCGCTCATCAAGCAGGCGGCGGGATTTATTCGCCAATTAGACAAAAAAAGCAAAATGTGAAACTTCATCGGGCTTTTTAGAGAGCGGCGAACACTGGCGGTGTGACGGTTCGAACAGCTGCTTCGAAGGGTGAAACTGCTCTGTGTGCATGTATGATGGTTAATAATTCTAACATCTGTGGGTAATGGGTATATACATGTATCGGTCTATTTAAGAGAGAGGGTCTGTACGCCAAAGGGGGGGAGGGGGAGGGGGAGGGGTCCTGTTACGACCATAAATTCATGTCAGTCTGGAAATAGAGCTGTAAATATAGACGGTGGAGGTGGGAACGAGGGGAGGAAAGGGCAGCCTCGTGCCATCTTCTCTCACACTCTGACTAACCCCGACCCCCCCCCCTCTCAGGTCCCAATGAGAGGGGGGGGGGGGTCTAGATAGAGAGAGGGAGGGCAGGTTCCCACCGTTGTCACTTCCATCTGTAAAAAGTCGTCTCCGAGCCGTGTAAGAGCAAGACTTCCTCTCCTGACCCCGCGCTGACCTCTACATCCACCTGACCACACGACGCTCAGGGTGGGCTCTTACCCATAATCCCCCCCCCCCCCCCCCCCCCGCCCCCCTTTATAATGCATTAGGCCTGCATCACAATGACCAAAACATCAGAGGAAAAATAAAAATTGACCTACACCTGTAATTTGGCCTTTCAGCAGGCCGGTGGTCTGAAACGATGCGAGCACCTGAGTCGTTATGAAGCCCCGCCCCCTCGTCACTGTGGACGAGGCATCCAGGTGTTTCTGCATCAGCTTCACACCGCAGCTGAGAGGAAGAGCATTCCTGAGTGATGATGATGCGTTTCCTCCCGGCCCCGTTGTGTGCCTTGACACGCCGCCGCCACTTACAGCGCCACATCAAAGGGCTGCCCGCCATGACTCAGCTCGTACACACACACACACACACACACACACACACATCTACCTGCCGAGCTGCAGAGCGTAAACACATCAACACAGACGAGCTGGCTGCCGCACTTCAGCTTTTTTTGACCTCTTTTAAAGATCAAACACACACACACACACACACACACACACACACACACACACACACACACACACACACACACACACACACACACACACACACACACACACACACACACACACACACACACACACACACACACACACACACACACACACACACACACACACACACACACACACTTTCATCTGCGTTCAGCTCAACGATAAACAAATGAGTCAGTCGCCGCTCGCAGACAATCCTGAGTCATGCTCCTGCACACGAAGCAGAGAGAGAGAGAGAGAGAGAGAGAGAGAGAGAGAGAGAGAGAGAGAGAGAGAGAGAGCGAGAGAGAAGCAGAGATTCAGGGAGGATCAGGAGAAGAAGAGAGGGAGAGGAAAACGAAGTCAAAACATCTGTCTTAGTGCAAACATGGCGTCTAAAGACCGCCGCAGCAGACATAACCTCTGGACTGCTCCACACACACACACACACACACACACACACACACACACACGTCTACAATACACCTGAAGAACTGAGCGCTGTGCCTTTAAATCTGCAGGAAAAACTCCCGCGTCACCGCTGAACGAGTTCATATGAAATCATTCTGACGTCACCGAGTCCTGACGCAGCGTTTTTCTCAAACTCTTTAAACTTCACGACTTTCATGACAGAACGACATTTCAACTAAAACACAATTTAAAAAAAAAAAAAAAAAAAAAGCAAAGCGCCCGACGCTCTGCCTTTGAGCAATGCAAACAACGTGGCAGCGAGTCGGTTTACTGGAACAATGACGAACCGCCGCGTTCACCTCATGAATTCACACCATTTTACTGTCTCGATTTGACAGGACGGAGGACAAAGACGGACACGGCTCGGACTTGAACCTTCAACCTCTGTAACCCCGCTAGGCCATTTCAAAATAAAAGCCTCACATAGACTATTCTAACAAAGCAATTTAAAAAAAATGTGTTAAAAGTATTTTTGTTTGTGTAAAAGATGATATTTAAAAACAAAGCGTGTCCGGTGACTCACAGCAGACAAAAGCCTGTTCGAACACACACACACACACTCTCTCTCTCTCTCTCTCTCTCTCTCTCTCTCTCTGCACACACATGCTGACACAAAGAAAACAGCAGCACGTGCACAGACAGGCAGCAACCAGCTACAAAGACAGGAAGTCAGGGACGGGTTTTTTTTTTTTGGGGGGGGTGATTCAGTCTGCACTTGACCTCAGATAAACCTCGGCTCAAAACACACACACACACACACACACACACACACACACACACACAACACAGGCCTTAAGATGAACCGCATGTCGGTGCCACTTCCTGAAGCGGCTCCGTCGTAGACGAGACGTTCAGCTCCCTGGACGCACGCCGCCTTCAAAAGACGCCGGCTGGCTGCGGCGCTCCGAGCGCCTGAGCGTGGAGATCACACAGATCCTGATCCAAAATAGACTCACTTAGAGGAGCTGCAAATTGATATAATGCCACTAAAAATAGCTCGCAGCGCTCCGGGTTTTTTTTTTTTTTTTTTGGGGGGATTTCAGTGAGGAAGGAAAAATAAAATAAATCTGGAGCGCTGATTCTCTTTCACGGACGCCGGAAACAAAAGAACGATTTTCCCGTCAAACACAAAAAGCAGAAAAGAGACCAAACCAAACGTCCCAGCCCGACAGATAAAAACTCTTATTTACTCACCTTTTGTCGTCGTGGTGACGCCGTCAGATTTGGTGAAGTCTATACTGGCGTAGGCTCCGTTCTCCGGCAGCGGCACCGTCCCCGCCGCCGCCACAGCCGGCGAGCTCCCGTTGCTGCTCCCGGCTCCGGCGTTACCTCCGTCCTCCCGCAGCTCCAAGGCGATGTAGTTCAGGCCGTTCTGGTAGCCGACGGACATGTTCCTGCACATTCGAGCTCCTCCGACCGCCGCCGCCGCCGCCGAGGACGAGCCCATCTCCTGAGCTCTCGTTGGAGCGTGGAGCACTGGGGGGTCGCCCAGACCCTCCACCGACACCCAAACACTGTCGAAGGACGCCGAGCTGGCCCACCTGGACGCCGGACCCTCCTGGAGGTAAGATCCATTCGGGGCCGAGGGGTTGACCTGCGAAGGGTGGGCGGCGGCGGCGGCGGAGGAGGAGCCTCCTCCAGAGGGCGTGGAGTTAGACGAGGAAGTGGAGGAGAACGTCTCCGAGCTGTGTCTCCTCCGGCCTTGAGGGTCCGCCCGGACCACCTTCGGCTCCGTTTGGTGCGTCGTCGCCGCCGCCGCCGCCCTGCCGGGGCTCGACGGAGGAAGAGGCGGGGAAATGGAAGAGGGCGAGGCGGAGGAGGGGGCGTGGCCGTACCGTCCCTCGATGACGCAGAGGTGCTGCAGCATGGCCGTGGGGCTCGTTTGAGTCCGCTCTCCTCTGCTGAGGTTAAACGTCATGTCCGTGTAATCGTCCCCCATCGACCTCCAGTGACCCCCAGCGGGGACCCCGGGGGACGCCAGCACCCCAGGATTGCTCGCCAGGGGTCTGATGTAACTGGGCGGGTTCCAGGGGGCCACAAGGCTGGGTCGAGGGGACTGGTTTTTACCCAGACACTCGGCGCCGTCCTGCTGGTCGGCGCCGACCTCCACGCTCATGTAGTCCTGGTGCAATTGGGGCCGAGGAGGGGAGCGACGAGACGCCGCCTCATCCTCGGCGGAGAGCGGGTACGCAGGCGGCTGCTGCTGGAGCGGGTAGTGGTCGCCGAACTCGATGTTGATGTACTCTCCGGGACTGGAGGGCCCCTCGGACGAGCCGACGGTGGCGGGGACGGAGGCGGCGGCGGTGCCCGCAGACGCAGCGGGGGGCTCGCTAACCCGCAGCGGGCCGTGGAAGCTCCTCCGGCCCAGGGGGAGGCGATTCGGCCTCACGACGCGCCGGTCGACCATCGCCGCCGTCGTGTGGTGGGCGCCGTAAGGTGGCGGCGGGTGAGAGGGAGTGGAGGACGTGCTGCTGCTGCCTCCGCCTCGCTCGGGTGTGGAGAAAGAAGCGGTGGCGACGGATGAAAAGACGGGTTTGGCGGGGGAACTCATCGGGACGTACTCGCCGTACTCTTTGTCATCTCGCTCTCGGGTCGGCGCTTTGTAGGAGCGAGGGAGGGAGAAATACGGGCTGTAAGACTTCGGCGTGCTCTCAGGCGTGCCCGATGTGTAATAACCTTCGTTGGAGAGCTTTCGCCCCCCGCCGCCAACGCCGCCGCCGCTGCTGTACGACATGTCCATATACTCTCCGTTCTCAGGTCTCTCTGCTATGCTTTCACTCCCGCCGGCCCCCGCCATGCTGGAGCTGCCATGAGGGCCCGGGGAGGCGTGACCAGGGGAGGGGGAACTGCCGCCGCCGCCCGGGAGCATCATCATGTAGCCGTGGGCGTCTCTGGAGGAGGATTGTGGCTGAAGGTGGGCGGAGCGAGGGCCTAACGCCGGACTGTGGAACTGCGGGGAGTGGGAGTAAGAGCTGGGTTGCATAGGCATGTAGTCGGTGGGCGTGTCCCTCGGGGACGCGGCCACGCCGCACATCATGGGCATGTAGCCGCTGTCTTCCTTGGCGGCGGATGAGGAAAGGGGCGGCCGCTCTCCGCCGGCGGCCTCCGTCCTGGAGAGCGTGGAGGGACGGCTCTGCTGGCTGTGCTCGGAGCAGGAGCTGTAGTCGGAGCGGAGGGAGGAAGAGGAGGACGAGGGCCCGCCGCGGAGCAACCCGCTCCCGAACGGTAACACGATGTCGGACCCCTCCTCTAAGGAGAAGGTCGTCTGGGTCATTTTCTGGTACACCGCCACTCCAGAACCGCCCGTTGCTCCGCCTGCGGTCCTGGAGAAGGAGTGAGTCCGCCTCCTTAGCGACGACGACGACGAAGTAGACAAGCGCTCGTCCTCCGTTGTCGACGTGCTCTCATCCCGCGGCGTGTCAGCTCCGCTGTTGTTTCCGGAGCCGCCGAAGACCTCCCGGTTCCAGCCCATCGCCATGTAGTCGTTCAGACAGTTCTCTTCTCTGATTGGCGGCGTGTTGCCCAGAGAGTCTGGCGTGTTGCTCCTCACCCGGAAGTACCGGAAGTCACCTGGACTGGAGCCGTACTCGTCCGAGGAGTTGAAGCCGCCGTCCGACGGCGAGCCGCATATCGAGGCGCTAGAAGGGCGCGTGAGCGTGTCGGAGACTGAACCGTGCCCGCTGCTGGAGGAGACGCTTACCGGGCTGGTGGTGGAAGGGAAGTGGGAGACCGGCAGCGAGGCGGAGCGGGCGTGGTAGGTGGACGACGTGCCGGGGATGGCTCTGACGTAGCGCCCGCTTCCAGTGCTGGTGCCAGCATTTCCTGTCGCCACGCCTCCGCCCCCGCTGCTTCCCGCCCCGTCCTGTCGACCGTGATGCGCCCGCGTGGAGTTGAGGTGCACCAGACTTCCCGTGGCGGAGCGAAACGGCCGATTCATCGTCCCCTCGCCCTCGCTGGACGTTCGGAAGCGGTAACCGCTGGCACCGGAGCTTTTACTGGAAGGCGGCGTACCGACGACAGACTCCGTCCTCGACCGCCGCTGAAGTCCAGTCTGGCTCGGCGGCAGGTTGCCGAGGTGGCGCCGCGTGGTGATAAACGGCATTGGGTTGGAGCCTGACGATTGGCTCTTACTCCTCGGCCTGAACTCCGCGAAAGCTTTCAGGGCTTTCATCGTCTCCAGGATGGTCTCGTGCATGTTTTGGGCCACGACAGAATCGTCCACCTGCATCCAAATCTCGCCGGGCCCGATGGAGGAGGAGCGACCCACCTCGATGAAGAAAAAGCTTTCCGAGTGTCCACAGCGTCTGATATTCATCAGCTGGAGGTTAACACACGGCGTCTCAGAGTTCAACTTTACGAGGTGAAGGGTTTTCGTCGAGAGGCATAACCGGTAAACGCCTGTGAGGTTCTTCGTTTGACCCAGTCCCTTCGGTTTCACATTCACCTGCCACACCTCTTTAAACACAGTACCAGGAGTCACAGTACCATACCCGTCATCTAGATCATCTGAGTCCAAGTGCCCTTTTTTACCCTCACTCATAAGCTCGCTGACAGCTACGTACCAGTCCTCCTGCTCCTGCTCGTTTTCAGCCACAATAGCAAAATACTCGTCCTTAGTGTAGAGAGCAATGAGGTGTTTGTTTTTAGAGTCCGCCCTTTTGTTCACGGTGAAGCACTGGGAGAGGTAAATCACCCTTTTCGGGGGAGAAGGGGCGACCGCTCCACCGCTGGCGGCGGCCGCGGCAGCGGAGCGCAGACAGTTCCTGAATTTCTTCTCGCTGTCGTAATACTCCAAGCGGCTCGGCCCGAGGTGACTGGCTGCCCGGAGCACGAAAAACCTTTTATGTCCATGTTTCTGCTTTCTCAGATAGCCAAATTTGCGGATATCATCCCCAACGTCCGAGGTGTTGACGACATTCACAGCCGCGTATACATGGCCGCTGCTGCTGCTGCTGCAAGCGGCAGGAGACGCGGCAGCAGAGGCGGCGGCGTCCTCAGCGGCGTGTACCTGGCTGAGAACCGAAGATGAGGCTTTCCTGCCGGGGGACTCAGCGATGTTTTCCCCGGATGGTGCCAGCTGGTAGTGGTGGTGTTGTTGTTGATGGTGGCTGAGGTGTTGATGGTGGAGGTGGTTTGAGGGCGGTAGATGGAACCGCGAGCCGCCGCCTCCTCCTCCGCCTGCACCGCTGATATTAATTAACGGGGAAGGGGGTTCCCCGACCGAGCCGTCCCCGTTTGCGGTCCCCACATCCCTCTGCTGCGTCTCCACCATCAACATCACTGCCTTACCTTCCTGGTAGTTCGTGAAATTCGCCATCAAAAACAATCCCAATCAAAGGTCACTTTACGAGCGAGCTAATCCCCATTCTTGTTTTTTTGTTGTTTTTTTTGGGAGACGAGCTCCCGAGTTCGGCTAGGCCAGCTAACGGCTCAGATTTGAAATCCTCACGAACCGGCTTAGTTACAAGTCCCTCTCCCCCCCCTTTTTCAGTTCCGCAACGAGGCAAGATAATCCAAAAGCGGGGTTTTTTTTCACGAAATGAAGCCGACCGTGTCCGACATGACCACGTTCAGTTTCTGTAATCGGGAGGAATCCGGCTAGCTTGGTTAGCAATCCGTCCGCTTCTCCTCCTCCTCCTCCTGTAACTCCTGGTTCATCTCTGAAAAGGGGGGGGGGCAGAGCACAAACAACACATGACCCCCTCCGCGTCACCGCCGCGAAAGAACGAGGGGAGGGAACAAAGAGGGCAGGAGCGGGGGCTCTGATTGGCTCATCATCGTGATTGACGTTCCGTGACAGGCGCGGCAACCAACCGCCGCGTGGCATTAAAGTGCCTTGCGTCAATCGCGCTGACGAATCGCGTCGCTCAGAGTTTTGCTGGAGTTAAAAATAGGGCGGTGACTGTGTGTGTGTGTGTGTGTGTGTGTGTGCGCGTGTGTGTCTATGTGTGTGTGTGTGTGTGTGTGTGTGTGGGGGGGGGTTATCTGGTGTCCGTCTTTGGGGGTCTCCAAAACGACAGGGAGATGCAAAAAAAACTGATCTCAGCCAAGCAGGCGGAGTTAAAGCGACAAAACTGTGCTCTTATTTATTTATTTATTTATTTATTTTAAAGACTTTTTCATTCGCGTTTATTTCAACTAAATGGGAATGACCATCTACACACACTCTATAATGTAAATACTGTAACAGACAATCCACCTCATGTTACTTCATCAACCTTTGGAACTACGCACCACTGCACTATTATCTTATTTAGTCTTGTACATATTACTCTTTAATTACTATATTTTTAGTTCATTTTTAATGTTTAATATTTGCATCGTACAGAGAGAGCACAATCTACTGAAGTTAAATTCCTTGTGTGTTAAACAAACCTGCTCTTGCAATATTTTTTCATGCAGTCCGAGTAAGAGAGAAAAAAGTACTATTGTTGTTTTTTAGTTTTTGTTTTTTTAATTCTATGAGATAAAATGATAGAAAAAAAAGCTGTAATACTTGTTACTATGTGATACATTTATGCAATTCTACGGAAGCCCTAAGAGGACAAACATCCTTACATTTTACTTCCTTTTTTTTTTATTTGGTGATGATAACGATAATCCTAAACTGGTGCTAATTTTATTCTTAAAAAGAAAAAAACATGGGAAAAGTACTTGTACTGTACTCTGCACTCGAGTATTTCAGAGTATTTACTCCACGTACGCCCATTATGTTGAGCTTAATCCGTAGCTGTACCATCACTTTGTATTATCTAATCAATGTTGCAACAGAAGACATACTCCTGTAAAAAAAAAAAAAAATATATATACAAATCGTTGGATTTATGCCGTGTGTCCTTAGATCTTTCACAGAGGACACAAACAGCTCCCTGAACGTCGTTCCTCTTGCCTGCAGTGCCTGAGGTTTACTAAAACACATTGCTGCTCCGGTCATGTGAGAATCCACTGGGGAGTTTGGGCACCGGCCAACCACAGTGTCAGCGAGGGTCAAGCCAGCCGCGCTGACCTCGCGCGGCCTACATCCTCTGTGCCTTAAGCTCAAACCAAACCCTTCTCTGGCACAAGACGCGAATCCAGATCAAATCCAGGTTTGTTTACAACATGCCTTCTACGGCATCTGCCATTGACCTTACTTGGACTCCTTTAAATCTCAGAGACGGCAGCTCCATGTGGCACTGGACTCTAAGAGAGCATGCATGTGTTTGAGCCAAGACTTCGGGCCCCAGCTTTGTTCTCCATGGGAACCTCGATGGAGTAATTGAGGACGACTCCCCCCCCCCCCCCTTTTTGCCCAGAGGGAGGTATCTCAGAATGCCACTCTCGCCTTTCCGAGACTCTACTACGCTTTGCATGCAACAATTTGTTTCGACTCTTTTATCACAAACACCTTTTAGTATCATGAGTGGGATCATGTGTTGTGCAGCTGGCCCCAGCGGGAATCACACCATTCATTCACCCCGGCTGAGTTAGTGCCTTGTTTTTTACCAATCGAGCTTCACGGGACCACCTGTCTGTTCCTGCCTCTAATCTGTCCCGACAAAGAAAAGAAAAGAAAAAAAACGATCAAATAATGCAAAATATCACCTTTCCCCCAAATGTATCCAGTCAAATAATATATAAACAACAATAATAGAAATACTCAGTTTTGGTCCCTTTGTTAGACAGGAAGTTAGTTAGGAACAAACATTTCAAACAAAAGGTCCATAAAGTGTAGTTTTTTGGTTTTTTTCAGTTTTTCTGTGTGGTGATAAATGCTCCTTCAACAACACTATGTCATGTACTCACGCTCAAAATCAATTTAACCTCTGATCATTCATAAAATAATTTACCTATAACTGTTTAGCCTAGCTTAGCAGTTAGCTATCTTCTGCTCATGGCGCCTTCAATAACGCAATAGCAATCAGAATGCTACATGTTTAGCTAGCTTGCTACTTAGCTACCTTCAGTAACTCCAAGACATAACATATGACCTTCTACAAAAACAGTAAATATTAGATATACCTGATGGAACTCAAACAACCTGTATGTTTTTTTTGTTCTCAGTTCTGTGTTCACACTGAAGCTAAATACAAGATGTCAGCTAACATAGCTACTGAAACGTTTTGAGGATAAAATAAGGCATTGTGTTAATGTTAGCTTTACGGCTTCTCGGACACAAACACAGCTCGGCTAACTGAGTGCAGCGCGTCTCTGCTACAATGGGTCTTTTGTGCTAAGCTAGGCTAAAAGGGGTGAAATTAGTAGGAATGGTTTTCTAGCACAAAATGATGCTGAATCTTTAGATTTGGCCGACGACTAGTTTAAGATTAGCCTGTCTAAAGATACATTGGATATTTGGGGGTGATTAAGCAATCTTTGCACAGACTCATCCCTCATATAACTAAATAAATATTTCAATGAGCTTTACTGACATATGAAGTAGTAGCAGTTATCAAAGCATTGTCCTTTAAACCCTCTTGCACAAGCCTGTTGCTCCCCTCTCAGTCTTTCCCCTCTTTAACCTCTTGTTACGGAAAAAACTGGACAGCTTTGTGACAGCCGGAATACCAGCCTGCTATCTCTCCGACAATGACGGCGAGCTACCAGTCGAGCTGACTGGCAACCCAACTCTTCCCGGGGGAAATATCAGCTGCTTTTCAGAGGAAGCCGGGTTCCTGCGAACCTCCGTCTGCCGTGAGACCGGTCCAAGCCCCTCCAACCTTTACCGCCTTTCATGTGCTGACTGAGAGAACATCTGAACTCATGTGGCCCCTTAAACTTTTGCCCTGTTTCTGTCTCACTTGTAATATTAATACAAGAGCATTTCAAGTTAAGCTAGAATTTCTCCAGAATCCAAATCCTCTGGAAATCATCAATCAAAGAAATGTTTTTATTTTATTCAAAGAGACTCTATCATGCATTTCTATTGAGTAATTTAGGTGTGGTCATGTAAAAAAAACACATCTGAGTAAAACAAGCTGTTTAAAGATGATTTCATGAGAATCTAGACGCTGTTTGCAGCAGTTTATGAGTATTGTTTGACTCCGAGGGCCAGACAAGACAGAACAAAGAGACTGTGCGTGCAAACGTGTGTGTTTGCATGTGCAAAAGTGTGTGTGAGTCATTCCCAGTATCAGTCTGACCAGAAACCAGCTTGTAGGCTTAAAGATGCAAATTTTTACCAGTGGATTTGGCTCATTTATCCTGCACGATGACGTCGAGTTGTCTGCGTCTGTCGACTCAGACGAGGGAGTTTAATGTAAGATAAGCAAAAACAGATCATGTAAGCTTTGAATTGAACTGAAGATTAATGCAAAAACATGAAGCAATGGTGCAAAATCAGACAAGAGTTGCAAGTGAACAAAATGTCATTTATTGAACTTTAAATTTAAGTGAAATTTTTATAAACTTGATTTTTAATCTAAAATCAGACAAACAAAACTTCAATAATTTAAAACACAGCGAAGTGTACAATCAAAAAACGATATTTTATTAAATTGGAATCAAAACGTCAAGTTTTTTTCTGTAATTTTTAATGTGTTTTATATCTTTACAACTTAAATCTGAGCTGTTTTAATTCAGAATTGTCCCAAGAATCAGTTTAGTTGCTGAAATGTGGTAAATGTTGACGCATGCATTAAATGTGGAGCAAAGAAGGTTTTTTTATTAGAAAAAACTCATCTCATTCAGAACAAAAGGGGCTTGCTGTTGGAGTCTGTACCTTGCTTTTGCCTCAGTACCCTTTTGTATAGAATCTATGACCATCGTGTGTCTCAGAATAACTAAAACAATATCTTTAATTTTCATAAAATCACGTCTTTTCAGCTTCTGTTTTGCCCTTTCAGTTCTTTACTTTCTGCTTATGGTCGATTTTACAGCTCCAGTTTGTTTCTTTGTGCCCTTGTCTGCTCTTCTCTCTCTCTCTCTCTCTCTCTCTCTCTCTCTCTCTCTCTCTCTCTCTCTCTCTCTCTTCTGACAGTAAACAGACCACAGCGCCCTCTGCTGGTCGACACACGTCACTACAGAAAGTCCTCTGCCGCTATTGTACTGTAACAAAGGAGCGGAGCCAACAAAGCAGAACCACACACACACACACACACACACACACACACACACACACACACACACACACACACACACACACACACACACACACACACACACACACACACACACACACACACACACACACACACAGACACACACACACACACACAGGAAGCACAAAGGAAAGCATGCTTCTCTTTGTTACTCTGTCACTCTGTTATTTCAGGAGCAGCACAGTTGCGACATGACTGCTGTTGACGGTTCAATTCAAACACAAAGACAGGTTTATTTATTTTTTATTAACATGTGAACAACATTTGAATCTGCACAGGTTTAATGTATACATTCAAATTAGTCCACCTATTGTAACTGTTACCTCCATGCTGCATGTGATGAGAGCGAACAGAAGTATAACAAGTAAGAAATGTGATGAACGTATCCAAAGGCTGAACAGCTGTTGGCTGTTCTTGAGCTAACGAGCTACAAAAACTCAAATCTCATCAAGAGTGTTTATCTAATTTAGTGTCAAAAATATCTCCAGGTCAAGTCCAGAATATCTTATTTCAAGATGTGTTGGTCTCAACCCCAGTGTTGCAGTATTCAAGATCTCGGGTCTTGATCTCTAGACCGGTCTCACGACCACTTTTTGACGATCTCAGGCATTTTGGAATGTGAAGCATTTTTACTAGGTCTTGACTCGCTCTTTTACTGGGCGGACTCCAGCTTTTAAATCAAGACCACCAAATATTTTTTCCACGTCTTTACTGTGACTTGGTCTCTGAATCCTTAAATGTCTCGCTCTTGTCTTGGTCTCGTAGCACTCTGGTCTCGGGCGTGTCTTGGTCTTGGTTTATTTGTGTCTTGACTTCCAAGCTACCCCACCATAAAACCTAGAAGCACTGAACCCTCACGGACTTTAATGTCATCAGGTCGGCAGAACGTGGGTGAGATATTTTTGACAACAAATAGGCTTGCTACGATTTCAGTTTTTACAGTTTAAACTCCCCATATGGTCACAACTGAGAGAGAACCTTTACAGCTCTGTTTTTACAATTAGTCGATTTTATGTTACGAAGTTGCTCATCAAGCTGTGATACATTTACTGTAAGTAGACTACTTCCACTTTCGCAGGTCTATCTGCAATAAAAGAAGTAAACAAGATCTGTAATATGATATCATGTTATCTTCACAGACGGCTTCAGGGACTTTCTGTATATTTATGGGGGGATATGTTGCTTTTGCCATCCATATAGATAATCCAGGATTAATCTGACCATCTCCCATTCCTCAATATTCTCTAATCTTTCCAATCCATATTTCTCCTTATTCTATATCACTATACCATAATCTATACTGACCCATTCCTGAACCCAAACAAACCGCCATTAACCCCCGGATCCCCCGTGTAAATCCGCTCATAATCTGGGCTCTATAGCTTCGGCACGCGATTGCCTTTTGAGAGCCCATTTTCAGCCCGTCAGAGGAAACATGAATCTCAGAATTACAGATTGTTAATGTAGAAATGATTTTTTCCTTTTGGATGCATGCGAGGGTCTGTCATGTTGAAATGTGTGTTTGCACGTCTCATGTCCAGTCACAACTTCATTGCATGTACGCGGATCTTCAACTCTAACCAGAAGTACATTAAGATGACTAACATTTAGCTAAAGATGCTATAATGCTAGGTAAAGTGTGTGAATATTAAATTGAAATGACACAAAAATCTGTTCTGCATGGACCGAACCAATCTTGGGGATTGTGGACATTTTATGGGTCTGTTTTAAATGTGCTGCAGTCTGCAAAAGGGAAAGTGGCTTCATGTCCGTGACTTGACCAGCCAGCTTCCTCCTTTGGATGTCTTAACTCCACATGACGTCCAACCATCCGTCCATAAATAAAGGTAACATGCACACCTTTTTGTATGATGTGGAAGTCCCCACATTTGTTGACTTGTCTCTTGTGATTTGTTTTAAATTAATGTAACATATCTTTGTTATTTTAATAAAATAACTGGTAAATTTGAAATGACTTTGGGTCATGTGATAATTTTAGTTTTTATGGAATCCATCCTGAAGATTTCTTTGGCTAGAAGAAAGCTCTGCCTGTCAGCGTATAGATTCTAAATACACACACACACACACACACTCACACACACACACACACACACACACACACACACACACACACACACACACACAGAGGATCAGCAGGGATAATCCTCAGAGCCGCAGGAGGCCATCTGTGGTTTTAACTAACTATAGTTTTCCTTCTTCTGTTGCATCACCAGGGGGCGCTGTAGGCTTATCTGTTGATTTACGCCCCTGATACAAGGGAGTGCCAAATACTGACACACACACACACACACTTTTTATTCATGCTAAATGCTGGTTTTATCTTCATAACAAAGTGGAATCAGTTCTGCTGCTACAACTTTAGAAAAATAAATAATAAATTGCAGATTTCAAAAAAACTTCCTGATTCTAATATCGAATCATATTTACAATAAAAAAAACAGGTCTGGTAAACACAATATAACTCTAAAGACAGCAAAAACATTTAATGGAAACATATTAACCAATAGCCATCAAAGAAAAGATCAACCTTAGTTTATTACAGAACATACAGAAGCTCCCGAGAGGACATTTATAAGATTTCCCTCTGACAACGAAAAAAAAACAAACATTTATCTTCTCCAGATCTTGTCCTGCTTGTATTTCTTTCTCTTGGGATACTGACGCAGGTTTTCCTACAAAAAGTTAAATTCCTTTTTCCCTCGTCTCCCTTCAGACGCAGCAACGCAGACACTAAGGAGGATGAGGCTGACGCACAGATTCTGCACATCCCTGCTTTGCTGAGTGGCCACTTCTCAACCTCTACACCAAGTTCACACACAAGACTTCATCTCCTCACTGTCAGCCCTTAACACACACACACACACACACACACACACACACACACACACACACACACTTTCACTGGATGATCCAGCTTGTAACGTTTCCTAGTGGTTGTTAAAAAGGTGATAAAGAAGAAAAACACTGACGAAAAGTCCTTTTTCATTCTGCGTTCGATATCTTCCACCTGAAGTGGAAGATCATGATTTGCCTTGGTTGTTGCACGGCTGGTGAACATGCTGGGTTGAGGGGAGAAAACAGAAGAGAGGAAGCCTTATGTAAAACGATTAGAGCTCTGAATGCAACCCGGGTTGGGAACTGGAGGGTCGTTGTTTCAAATCACTATCAGTTTCTCTTCTTTGTATCTTTTTCCTGTTGGAGTTTCTCGGCTTTTCGTTTCTTGTACTGGGCGATCTCGGCCATCTGCAGCCCGTGGGCCATTTGCCTGTTGAGACGAAGTGAACATCGGGAGTCAAAGTCGATCTCGATTGAGAGACGAGGTGTGGGGTAAAGATTCAAAAGAGGAGATGGAAGTTTGTCCTACCCAGACTTGACTTCTGGAGGGACAGGAAGAGGTTTGGTAAATCCTTCCCTCCCTACAAGCCAGTATGTTTCCTCTGCTTTTTTCCCCCCAGACTGAAAGAAGAGAGACACAGACAGAGACAGTGAGAGAGACCAAAGATGATCCATAAGAGGAAGCGTTGATTGTCTCTTTAAAGCTTGTACCTGGATTTCTGTCCTGCCCCTCAACTTGAACCTGTAGCCAAGGTTGAGATCTTGCAAAACCTTTACAGTACTCTCGTGGACGTGGATCCTGTAGGCTGCAGCAAACCGAAGAAATCGCCAAATCAACAGAAAATCAGGAAAAGAATGTTGACTTTCTTTTCCTGATTTTCTGATTTGATCTTTTTCTATGCACTGTTATTCGTGATTATGTGAACTTCAGGACCCCTCGTATTCGTTATGTGCCAGTTGAGAATCTTCTGCTCCATTTGATACTTTACGAAAGTCGTTGATCTAAAACTCACGTACTGTGACACCAACTCCAGACTTTGTGGGATTTGTGATTTCTAATCGTCTATGATCTGTAACTTACGCAACCCGCTGGACTCCATTCGAGAAGCAGTGGTCACCGTGTCTCCAAACAGACAGTAACGAGGCATCGTGAGACCAACCACGCCGGCTACACACGGACCTGCAACGGTCAAAACAAACACATGTAGTTACTACATTAAAGTCATCATCCGGGGTTCGGAGTGTGTTTCAGGAAAAGACTGCAACTAAGAAGAGTTTCAATCATGTGAAGCTGTTTTATGCAATATCAACAAGGAACAAGAACAACATACTGGCATAATGCATCTTTCACCAAGTTTTTACCACGCCGTTTATCCGTTCACGTGACCCCCTCCTCCCTCACCTGTGTGTAGTCCGATTCGTATCCTGACAGGAACGTCTGGCATGTGTCTCATTTTGAAGCTTCCCACTGCACTCAGGATGTCCAGAGCCATGTTCGCTATCTCTGCAGCGTGCCTGTTTTCATTGGGGACAGGAACGCCCGACGCCACCATGTACGCGTCGCCGATAGTCTCCACCTGAAGTGAGGAGATGTTTTAATTCAACGATTCAACGTCTGCAGAACTCTTTCAAACCTGGAAGTGTTACACCTCAGAACCTTGTAGACGTCATGGTTTCCTATGATGGCGTCGAACACTGTGTAGAGGTCGTTGAGCAGGTCGACCACCTCGATGGGTTCGCTGTTGGCTGAGATGGTGGTGAAGCCAACGATGTCGCTGAAGTACAGAGACACGCTGTCAAAATGCTCAGGCTCGACTGTTCCTCCGACCTTCAGGGCCTCCGCCACAGAGCTGAGGAGAAAAACGTTTATGTCAGTAAGCGCGTGGAAAGACTTCAGACGCTTTCAATCTTAATATGAATGTGTGTTTGAGTTTCGTAAAAAGTGTTCATTTACGGCGGCAGCATCTGTGTCAGCAGCTTCTCCGTCTTCTGTTTCTCGATCTCCAGCTCCTCCGTTCGCTCCCTGATTAGCTCCTCCAGGTTAGACGAGTACTGCTCCAACATCCGCAGCATCGAGTCTATGATGTTGGTCTTCCTCCCTTTGTTGATGTTCTTAAACTAAGATGATAGTCAGGTAAAGAAAAGGACGTACTGGCAAAAAATTCAAAGGACAAAACATAACAAAAAAAAAAGTGTACCTGGTCAAAGATGTCTTCAAAGCTGGGTCTCTTGTCTGGCTGTTCACTCCAGCACTGCTTCATCAGCTGGATACACTCTAATGGAGCGTAGTCTTGACTCACCACTGGACGACATAATGGAGGAGGCTTACGTAGCTTCTCTATGATGTCTACAACACAAAGACAATTCATTGAGCATTTGCCCTGGACACTCATGTTGTCCAAAGAGTTTGGTGAGTCCACATCTTTAATATCTCATCTAACCTCTTAGTCCCCAAATACACAACATGTGTTGTGTCCATGCTAGCAGCTCTATGAGACTTAGAGGCCTATTAATCATTAATCGTCCTTAAATGCTTACATGGCGTAACACAAACCCCAACTTAAACTCAAGCTGCTGTTGTTTAACATGCTCACCAGCGGAGATCAACATACTGTATTAGCATGCTAACGTTTTCTGATTGGCATAACATCAACAGAGGCTAATGCATTGGTTATTAGTTTTGCAGGAATTTAGTCAAAAGCAAAGGTTTGGACAACTCTTTGTGTAGTGATCTATCCAAGAGTTTATAGGGTTTTATTTATCTCTGAGCCATAAATATGAATCTCATGTTAGCATTTATGAAAATAGCTTTTGGTACATTTGCTGCATTATTTCTATGTAGCCTAAAGAAACATTTTGATCACAGTTTTTGGTGTATTGAACCGACCAAAACACACAACCAGAATACCACTCCTTAAAATCAGGTTTTGAAGTCGTAATCTTGCCTTTGGCGGACAGGTCCAGCATACAGAATGGAGGCCCTCTAATCACCACTTCCTGCATGACAATGGAAAAGCTGTACACATCACCAGACGGAGTCCCATGAAGCCCTGGCTGCCCTAAGATCCTCAGGATCTCTGGAGCTGTCCACAGCAACTCTGGAGCGCAAAGAACTTCATTAGTGTACGGCTGTGGTGGCCACTAAAACGCAAGCTTAAAATCTAATCTCTTCTCTTACCCTCTACTTGTGGTTCAATGGAAGCAAACCTCTGAGCATCCAGAACCTCGTTGTAGCCGTAGTCTGTGACCTTCAGTACAAAACGTCCATCCACCACGCAGTTACGGGACTTCAGGCGACTGTGGGATACTCCGCGGTGATGGAGGTATTTCATGCCCTGAGACAGAATAGAAGCTATTTACATGTTTTCAGGTTCCACACAGAGGTTTAAATATCTACCTTTACTCTCAACTCACCTTGATCAAATCGAGTAACAGAGAACTCTTGAACATCCAGTCAAGTTTGACTTCCTCGTTTAGCAGCAGGTCCTCCAAACTTCCTCTTGAGCAGAACTCAGTCACGATGGCGAACACGTCACAGTCGTGAAAGAAGCCCAAGAAGGGGTTGACGTTTTCATGCCGCATGTCCTTCATCTGTTGCCAAAGAAACAATTCCTCATGATGTCTTTTTCGAAACGTAATTTATCATCACTACATAAAGACTGATTTTTTTTTTTTTAGTTCCTTCGTCTCGTACCAGTTCAAACACAAGACTGGTTTTGGGGTTGATGCGACTGAATGACCCATCGGGGAGTCTCTTCAGCCATGTCCAGTCACCCTAGAGGTAAGAACAAGCAAATGTAAGATTCGATGGATGAAAAAAGGTCAACTGGCCTCAAAAATCTTAACTGTATGTTTTTGTGCAGGATAATGGGAAAACTACAAGCCCTTTGAGAATGAAACTTGGTAGGATGGGACAGCTCAGAAGGAACACGAAGAAAGAGCTAGAAATTAGATGTTGGACTAGATCCAGGTCCATTTTAGGCACATTGACACAAAGTTCTTGTGACTGGTTTTGACATAATGCTGCTGTACTTATCATAGCACAGCTGGAATGATAATGCTTAACACAGGAACAACCTTTTATGTGGGTTGTCTCACCTCGTAGATGACAACATTGGAGTTCTCGTAGGTGGCCGGGGATTGGGTGGAGACTGGTGAGACAACGCTGCACTCTGACACACTCTTCATGCCGCTAACCTTGCTGTCAACCAGACTCAGCTTCTATTTAAAGTACAGTTAAAAAAAAAAGTGAGACAAGTGTAAAGGCTTAGGCTGAGCTCAGTGTGAGAAACACTGCCACTTACACTGTCAGTCAAACCTAAAAGCTGAAGAAGGGTCTTGAATACAATTCATCAAAATTTACCAAAGGCTCCTCTTACATATTATCTTTTTACGTGGCATTGGCAAGACAAGTTTCCAGAAAGGGGCTGACCTTGTAGCTAAGCGATGGACTTATAAATGTGACATCATCCAGAGTCAGCAAGATCTTGTTTGGACCCCTTACCATGCGAATCCGATTTATACGTCGCCTAGGCAACAAGAGTAATAAGAGAGAATCAGTTCTGATATTCCTGAAATATTTTTTGGTTACTTTAAAATTTAAATAACTAATTTCAACATCAGTTTGTACCTGATGCAGTAAATAAATGCAGCTGCAAAAACAGTACAGGCCATCACTCCGAGGAACAAGCCAACTGTCACAAACAAATCAATACCTGGAAAAGAAAAGAAAAGAAAGGGTTTTGATGAGCTACACTAGGAATAAACTACCAAAGCAAAACATTTTTTGAGAGCGAATGTGCAGGAATACGTTCATGGGTAGAGCCAGTTCCCATTGATGTCTGATTTATACAGTATTTTGTGCTTTCGTTCCGTACCTCCTGAGCAGATGACTCCTGGAGTAAACCAGCATGAAGAGTCCCTTCTGAGTCTGTAGCCGAGTGGGAAGTGAATGTCTCGACCGAGGAAACGCACCAAACCAGACTCCATGTCAATCCTGTCACACACATCATGTTATTGAGGTACACCAGTCTGCACTGGAGCTGAGTTTAATTACTGGTTAGTCACTCTGCTTAATGTTTTTCTTCTCCTGAAGGAACACCCTAAAAGGCATTACTTGTGGCCACTGCTTCTATTCTGAAACCTCAAATACCTATATGTTGGTATCAGCTCCCAGGAAAGTCCATCAGTGTCCAGGATAAGGTAGTCCAGCAGAACTTCTCCAATGCTGTTGGTTTTGACCGAGTGGCTGAATCCCTGCAGCATCATGAGGATATGTAGTTAGATCTACTACTTAGCAAGTGATTTTTGACATTTTGTCATGCAGGGCAACTTGAAATCTTTGATTTTACACACTACAACAGAGAATACCATTGTGGTAATAGTCTTGACATTCGGAAACACTTTGTTGTATTTACTATTCTCTCAGTACCTGGAAGGACAGGTTGTTGGTGTGCCAGGTTCTTGCCAGGTTTCCACCAGACATCCACTCTCCAGACTTCCTGACTTGATGCACTGCATGAGCCATGACTAAGATAGAGTTGTAGATGGTGCCAAAGAGTGGAGACACCTAAGGTACACACAGAGTGATTTCAGCTTGATCGTAGAAACCGTACAACCGTCTTTTCCGATCTCTACCACTTCCATACATCACCTGCTGAGGCATCAGTGTCTTGGCAATCTCCTGCCTCTCCATGGCCTCTCTGTATGCATCATAAAAAGACAGCTGTGGCGAGTCAATAGTGATGGTCAGCACAGCGTCATAGGCCCGCAGCAGTTTGCTGTTGCTCTTCAAAGCCTGGTAGGAGACGTTGCGGTAAGGCAAGCTGTAGAGCAGGGTGTCGTAGGGCACAAAGACCAAGGAGCCGTCAGTCATCTGCATGTCATATGCTGTCTCCAGGAGCAGTTTCTGGACTTCGCCGCCAATAAGTGCTGAATGCATGCAGAGGATCACAACTAGAACAAGAGATAAAATGCCACCACAAGGGGCAATTAATAGCTGTTAGACTGAGATTTTCAGGGTTCCGTACAAAGTTGGGGGTTTTTTTGAGATTCTGAACGGTAAACTGGAAGTCACCTTTTATTACTCCCATCTTACGAATCTTTACCAGAGTTCGCCTTATGCCATGAGGTGTGTTTTCCATTACATTGACCAGTCTGATCGGCAGACCGTGGCTCCTCAGAGAATCAGCTACCTGAACAGGATAGGACAGTGACAAAACCAAAACTGACCAGTTTTTAAACGTGCACTCAAAGAAGGAAAATTTGGATCCAACAAACAACAGGAAAAGGTAGGTACAATCGTTTCAGTGAATTCTCCTTCTCTTTCATTGTAAAAGTATTTAAAAAATACTAACCTTGGTGGCTGTCTCCACCCAGATGTCATCTGAGGAAGAGATTATGCCAATGTGGGCCCACCTGAAGTACCTGATGATACTGAGCAGCACCAAGGTGGGCCTTGTCACAGAGCGGGCAAAAGTTGGGTGGTTCCGAACATCATCCAGCTCATAGCCAATGCAACCCCAAGAAAACAATGCCTAGATGAGTATAAAAGACAGGACAATAATTAATTCATGTTGTTGTTAATATGACCACACAAAATGTAAACCCATCTGAAATGACTTACTTTGCTCCAGCCTTTGCTCAGCATTGAAGCAGCATCACAGTAGCCGGGGTTTGCTGGACCAATGTACCCTGAGGCCTTGTTGTGGAAACCAATGAACGCTTCCAGTGCTCTTGATGTTTCACATGGCTCCTACATAGTAAAGTAACAGCTCAGTCAGCCCATAAATTAACTATTCAACAAGCAGAACAAGACCCAAGACATGTTGTACGTCTAACACAAGACCATGCGACATATGACCCAGGAAACTTTTATCCAACTTGGACAGTAGGATTACAGGCAACTGTCAACATATGACATTTGGCACAGTTTATCTTGGGACTTGAGAACATGGGTCCTTTTGGAAAGTAGGTACTTTGGAACATTATACTCATTATGTGCCAAATCAATCCAAGGCACATAGACCTCTTGGACACAGGGAACATAAGACCATGCGATCACAGTGTCCTGGATACAAGGTACATTGGGAAATAGGTTGCACACATTTAAAAGAAGGGAACATAAGGCGCTCAGAACACAGGTCCATAGAAATAAGAATAATCCATTGACCATAGTTCAGCTTCCCTGGCTTTTTCTGCACACATATATTAAAGTGGTAAAATTATATCAGTACACACAATGACAACTAATCTCCTACGTATGTTTTTTATGCGAGAGAACATATTTCATACCTGCAGTATGACATAGTCAAATGTTGCAGCTTTGGAAAGCGCCATATCCCTGTTGATGCGGTTGATAGCCAGCTGTGCTGCCACGCTGGGAAGGGCCTTGCCAAAGAGGGGATCACATCCCCACGGTCCAACCAGTCCAACCTGAAACCAGGCTGCCAGTCCCGGACAGGGCAGGAAACACAAACAGGTCAAGAGGACCAGGGGAACAGAGGCGTGTTCCTGTTTTTGCCGCCACGTTTGAGAAAAGATAATGAAGGCACAGCACTTTGGTTTCATCTTAAGGCTCACGACACCCAGACCTCACGAGAACCTGGAGGAAGATGGTCAGAAGGTGCCGTTTCCCTGGAACAACAGAGAAGAAAGTATGATATGAGATTTCACATATCATCAAGGAAAAAATTATATAGCAGGCCTACATAAAAGGCCTACAATACACTTTCGAGACCACTTTAGTCTTGGACTTTAAAGCATTTAACTCAGTCTTGGCTCAGTCTTGCCCCCCGTAACTACTTTAGGCACTGTTGTCACTAATTACTAGTTTTAGCTTTTCGTCACTACTTGACTCAGAAAAACCATTGTAGTTCTTGACTGAATGCACGATTTTTATCATTAAATGTTATTTTCTACGTGGTTAAAATTAGATATAAAAAGTTGTGCAACATTTCAAGTTCAAATCACATGACCTGGATGCCTGGTGCACTTCATGAAAATGCTAAGTGTACCCAGAGCTTCATTAATAGACAAAGTTGTGACAGAGGATGAGCTGATCATATGTTCTTCATTTCTCTAAGTACTTTACAGATTATGTTCATTGAAGCGGTCTTACCATGACGTGATGAGATGGACAAGTCTTCTTTCCATGAGATGCGTTCAACACTTAATGTTGTGTTTTCATCCAGAATAAGCTCCTGTAAAGACCTCGGCAACCATCAAGAACCACTCGAGTGTCCCATTGTCATCAGGATACGTAAATGTTACTCATCTGGTATAGGTAAAGGTTTACAGCAAGCACACACATAGGAGTCTGAGATGACCCAGTGTGTGACCTGTCCGTTCAGATTATATCAAATCCAATCAGGACAGTTGCAGGGGTAAGCTGCACTGAGTGACTCTATGTAGAATTAATGCTAAGTAGGTCTACCATACTTTCAGTGATGAAAGGTTTGTGAAATTAAACTTAGTCAACCAACGCCACAGCTTTTGCCTTCAAGTTTCTCTAGAGAAATGTAATGTAAGTTTTCACTGCTTCATGTGCAGACCAGTCGACACAGAAGAATTCAGCAGCAGCACTGTTGGTCTGAATCCACTCTGTTTAACAAATCCATTAAGATATCATGCATTTCAGCTGATCTTGGATTTCAAACTGCATGACTTTACGCATTTGTATCAATGTTTTTTTATTGCACATCAAAAAAAATAAACATAAAAATCAATGACAAAGAAATAGACAGTACATAGGCTGATGATAATAAAAATACATTTTGAAGGAAATGTGCTGGAGGAGCCCCAGAGGGACTTGAAGAGCAGTCCTCAAGAGAAACACAAAGAGTGACATTAAAGAAGAGCAGAAAAAGGTAAAATAAGCACTTATTGCACAAAATGGCCAAGGAGGAAATAAACGTGTTTTTTTGTTGTTTTGTTGTTTTTTTTTTTAATGAATTGATCGCCTGCTGTTTCTAATATGACTGGGGAAACTGGGTCCTCTGAATCTGATGGAGAATTGGGAAAAAGATTTCCTGAAAAATTCTGAATTAAATGAGCTCGCTGACCTTGTGTTGTGATGATGGATTTGAGAATTGAATATTGGAATAATTTGCAAACAAGATGAAAAAATGCTTTCTTTGAGATCAAACACAATATAAATCATTAACATTAATCAGAAAGAGTAAAGGGCTGAGGATCGAACCTTGTGACAACCCACAAAACATGAACCTGTTATCAGATGAAATATTTTAAAATACACTACTTTAAAACTGTATAATACTCAGCCATAATGAGAATTTTCTGCTTTGGTTGGCTGTATCTAATCATTTTGATAAGTCAGTGAACATGTTTTCACTTCATAGCAGTTAGCTTTGGTCTTTGGCTCCGCCCAATAACGCTTATCTATCAACTGAGGTTTTAACACCCCCACTGTAGCTCAGTCAGTATGAACATCGTTTAAAAAAACCTAAATGTCAAATTTAGGCTGATGTGAACAGCAGAAATAAGCCACACAGGAAGAGGCCCCTCCTCAGTGACACTTCACTTCAGTTTGGTGTTCAGACAGTCAACATGGAGGTCGGCGGTCTCTGCATCAAATTCTGTGAGTACGTTTCCTTAAAACTAACCGGTGTAGTCGTTTAAACTGAGGATTGTAATGAATAACAATCTCTGAGACCCTTCACTGCTTTAATACAGAGGAAGCTCATGGTGCTCGGAAAGGTGTTTATGATTAGAATATTTATACAGAGTTTAAGCCCTGAATGTTCAAAATGTAAAAGTCAAACACCAAAGTCAGCTTTAGGAGTTGTAAGAATCATCAGAATATACGATTGTTCAACACATCTCAGTGATTTTGAGCTCTTTTCTTTATTCCAGTGGTCCACGTGTTAGTCCTGCTGTGTGCACATGTTCAGGACGTTGGTAAGTACCAGGATGTTGTTTGGTTGTATTTTAACTTCATTTGGTTCTTTCTGGTGAAATAAGAGAAAACGTGTCTTGGATTTGTTTCAGATTCACTGATTCTCCATCTTGAACCAAACAGACAGCAGTTCTTTGAATACGAGTCTCTGACCTTCCACTGTGAGGGCGCACATTACTCAACTGGACTGAAAATTGTACATCAGTCCAAAGGAGAATTACCCAAATGTGAAATTACAGAAACATCAACAAGGTCTTCCTGCAACATTAATAGTGTTTTTCCAGAGGACAGTGGACATTACTGGTGTGAGTCTGGAGATGGGAAGATAAGCAATGTCATCTCTATCACTGTTTCTGGTATGTTTGTATTAAGACGAGATCTTTACATGCACTCATCTTTGTTTGATGTAAAATATGAACCCTATGTTGTTCAGCTGGTCATGTGATCCTGGAGAGTCCCATTAGTGTGGTGGAGGGAAACGCTGTGACTCTGAACTGCAGACACAAGACAAACTCATCCATCCTCCCAACTGATTTCTTCAAAGATGGCCGCCTTATCAAAAGAAGCCCAACACGAAACATGAGAATTCCTGCTGTTTCCAAAAGTGATGAAGGATTCTACAAGTGTAACATCTCTGGAATAGGAGAATCAGTCGAGAGTCTGATGGCTGTTGAAGGTGAGATATATCAGTGTTTCCAAATCAGATTTAAACCTAAATATGACAGAGATATGTTTGATAACTCATATATATATACTGTATATTATATGAGATATACTTTATGAAAGTTGAAATCAGTAAGATCTCTGTAGCTCCCATTTGAAGATCGATTAAACTGCAAACTTCACATTGATAAAAACCTCTTTCCTTGTTTACTTCAGTACTTTGTGAAGTCAATCCAGAAAACCAGGATGAAGGATCCAGCCCTTGGATAGTTACTGTCACTGTTTTATTGGTTCTGCTGTTGCTGGTTGGACTTCTTCATCTCGTCAAAAGTTATTGGAACAGAGGTACAAACACATTTCACCAACGAGAGGCGCTTAAAGTGAACGATTGGTCCCAGTCACTGTGGAATATTTGCACTGAAAGGGATTTTGTTGAATGGGCCATTTAATAAGAGTGAGGTCTTGAACCCAGTCATGGATTCTTACCTGACATCTGTGAAACCAGTATCGTCAAACCTTTATGATGCAAACATCCAGCACAGAGCTTTTAACGTTGAATGGTTGGTTATAAATACAACTGTATCTGACAAATATCTGCTGTGAAAGAAAAGCACGAACAAAACAAGACCACTGCAAATCTTTAAACCAGGAAGTGTTGTCTCATGTCTCTATGTCTTCCTGGTTCTCTGTTCACAGTGTCTTTTTCTTTCATGCATTGCAGTGTTGCTGTACTTGTCCACACTGGCACCTCAATCAGGCGCAACTGAGCTTCAGACAGGTAAGAACAGGTATCAATATCTTATTCAGATGAACTTTTGTGAGTGATACATATAGATATAAAGCTTAATGTAAAATAACAGTCTGCTCATCATACCTTCAGAAATCCTTTGAAGTGTGAAAAACTAAAATTTTAGTCTTTTTAGAAAAAGCTAAATGAATAGTTAACAGTCATTTAAAACTCTTGTTCTCTGGAGAAACAGAAAATGTTCAGTTTGTGGATGTAGCTGCTGAACATGGAAACACAGACGGTATATTTGTATTACCTGTGTACCATATTAATGTGGATTCTTGTCACGTGTTTGTATTTTCAGTCTCTGTTGAGGCCGGTCGAGAGGCAGCAGATGCTGGCCAACCGATGTATGCTGTGGTTACAAAAGACAGGACGAAGAAAGGTACCTCACCTGACAGTTTAATCTGTCAAGGCTCATTTCACATTTATGATTCTCCACCCCATGTCTTATATTCCCTTCCTCTTGAACCTGGGGTAGTATTTCATTTCATTCTTTTCAAGCATAATAGTTAAGTTATTCACTGAAAAAAATAACAGCTCATTTCTTTAAAAAAGAAAAAGCCTGAGATTTAAAGTAGTCATCAAGGTGAATTCACCTGGAGACATTCTCAAAACATAGCACTTTGTAAAACTTTTATACAAACAAAATGTATCATTAATGATTATTATAATCAGTTATACAAGTTTGGATTTGATGCCTAATGATTTAATGCAGTTAGCCAACATAGAACAGAGTGTCATCTGCATATTGATGAATAATAAATCACATACAAGAGAGCTAGCAGGATTTGGGAAGGTTTGAACAAATAGGATTCAAACCTGAGCCTCTGAGAGAATAAAAGAACAGGATAGAAAAAGAGCATTTCATTGAAATAGTCAAATACTTAAGGTGGAGGTGAAATGTTTCAAGCTTAAATAAGGAGGTCATAACTGAATTTAAGAATAAATGTGTGGTGTGGTATCATATTGACAGCTTCGACTGTCAACATAAGTTTGGAGATAACCAGCGGACACTGTAGGAAGTGGCACGACTCAGAGGAAGAGACCCAAACGCACGACTCCAGGGCAAAAAGCAGTTTCAAAATCCATTTAATAAGTCCAATGGGTCGGTACACAAAAATCCAAAGCTAAGGTACAAAATCGACAGGCAAGACGTGGTCAGAAAACTAACAAAATCAGATCAGGAATAAAGACAGAAATAAACTGGAATGCCAACACTAGGAACGAGGGACATGGAGACAAAAAATTAATAATCAACAGTAATTTAAAACTCTTGTTCGTTTGTATTTTCAGTCTCTGTTGAGGCCGGTCGAGAGGCAGCAGATGCTGGCCAACCGACGTATGCTGTGGTTAAAAACGACAGGAAGAAGAAAGGTACCTCACCTGAAAGTTTATTCTGTCAAGGCTCATTTCACATTTATGATTCTCCACCCTATGTCTTGATCTTAAATTTCTTTCCTATTAAACCTGGGGTAGTATTTCATTTCATTCTTTTTAAGCATAATGGTAAAGTTCTTCACTGAATAAATAAAAAAAACTAATTTTCTTTAAAAGAGAAAAAGCCTGAGATTTAAAGTAGTCGTCAAGGTGAATTCACCTGGAGACATATTCTCTGATGAAGTCTACAGAGAAGTAAAAAGAACACTACAGATTTAAACACTGCACAACATAGCACTTTGTAAAACCTTTTTATACAAACAAAGGTATCATTAATGATTATTATAATTAGTTATACAAGTTTGGATTTGATGCCTAATGATTTAATACAGTTATCCAACATAGAACAGAGTATCATCTGCATATTGATGAATAATAAAGCACATACAAGAGAGCTAGCAGGATTTGGGAAGGTTTGAACAAATACAATTCAAACCTGAGCCTCTGAGAGACGAAAAGAACAGAATAGAAAAAGAGCATGTCATTGAAATAGTCAAATAATTAAGGTGGAGGTGAAATGTTTGCTTAAACAAGGAGGTCATAACCGAAGGTTAGAATACATGTGTGGTGTGGTATCATCTTGACAGCTTTGACTGTCAATGTAAGTTTGGAGATAACCAGCTAACACGGTGGGAAGCTAGGTTTGTCCTTGTTTTACAGCCTCTGGGAAAAGCTAAGCTTGTGTCATTAATTGAGTACTGATTGAACCATCCAAGGGAACAACTTAATATTTAATGAAAGCCTTGAATTCACTGTGCTAACATCTTCGTATATGGTATAAACCCATCCTTTCTCTGCTGTCAGTTCAGGCTGAATCATCAACTGAAGAATTTTACTCCACTTTGGGTGACACTCAACAACTGGGTGAGACTTATTGTCCAGACAACGTAAACTCAATAGTCCCTGATGTTCAAGTGTTCTGCTAAATATTTAGCAATACTGGGATAATCCAACCTGTACTCCAAACAGAGCCAGGAGCCTCCACCATCCCAACGTTGACTGTTCGCTCAGCTCGTACCGACCGACCTTTGACGAGGGAATCCTTCTATTCAACCATCCACTAGGTAAGACTCAGGACATTACTGACATCCACATAATGTAGGATGGACAGCAGAGGTTAGAACATAGATAGATAGATAGATGCTTCATTGATCCCGAGGGAAATTCAAGGCATCCAGTTGCAGTATACAGACAGGCAGGACACATTATCCATATTTACCGCTTTGAAACGTTGATGTCATTGGACGTTGCTGTTCAACCAAAGCACCCCTTCAGGCAGCATTTGTTGTTGATGCTCGTAGTTCAACAACCAATCAAAATATGTTCAGTCACCCAAATTTACAATAATAAACTCAAGAAACATTGTCTTTTTAAACCAGTGGTTCTAAACTGGTATGTTTTCATGACCCACTAGGAGCCCTACTAAGCTAGCAGCAATGTTCAATAGAAGTCAACCAAAAAAAGTGCATCATATAATCAGTCGAGTAGAGATCACCAGGTTTACAAAATATGAATGAAACTGTAGATAGGATAACGCTCCATCAGTGAATAAATAGGTCTCTTATATTTGAGCTGTTAACCCTTTGTATCTTTAAATATTTGTCTGTAACTTTGTTAACCCTTTGTGTCTTCAGGTCGCTGTGTGACGGCTGACTGAAGATGTTTGGTTGAACCTGATGAAAAAAGTCGTGTTTTTTTATTGTAGAAATGGTTTTCAGTCTTTGCACTCTGCATGTGTTGATGTTGAGAGATATATTGAAGATGCGGTGTGATGTATCTGTTAATATAAACTGACAGTTAAACCCACTTGTTCCATTAGCTGTGTTTATTTGTGTGAGTGTAAACACGTTTCACATGAATAGATCTGCTTTACTTCTGAACACTTGCAGTGGTCAACCACCACCTTCATGCTGCAGCGTCACTTTCATCTGAACCAGGCTGACTGAAGCTAAAGAAAGAAATGAGTCTGATACTTTACGTCTACCATGGGTGTAAAGGTCAAACACGAGGAGACAGAAAATGATTGTTCCATTAAAGTGTACTGGTGTTTATTCTTTCATGCAAACAGTGTTTTCTCTGGGTCTGCTTCTCAGCTGTCACAATTTATATTCAATATATTCAACAAAAAGGCCTTTTGGGGTGGACACTGATGGTAGCTGTCAAATGCTTTGAGCTATATACTGTTATCAGCTTGCTAATATGTTTAATATGAACATGCTAACATGCTACTGCTTTATGCTTTTTGGGTCTTTTATTCCGCAATAAATAAAACTTCCAAAATAAAATGTAAATAAAACAATTGTTTTGACCTTCAATTTTTATCCAACTCTAAACATGACTTTGTCAACGACGTGTTAAATCCACCACAGGTTCATGGAGGAAAGAGACAAGTTTTGAAACACCACAGCTGCTCTAATAATGTTGACCCTCTAACCCACACAAATACACACACACACACACACACACACACACACACACACACGCAAACATTAAATAAACAAGCCCTACTCTGCCCCCTGCTGTAGAACGACCACACAGCATGAAAAGAAACTTCAATCACATCTTGAATAGAAATGTGAACTGTCGTTAGAGAAAGACAGACATGCTTTGTACTGCTGTTGATATATAAACACATTTAGTGAATATTACAGTTGAAACGTTCATGTTACCATCACAAATGGTTTGTGTTAAAGGTTTGGGTAGATATGAACAGGAAGTGAAGCTCTGAGCTGCTCCTGCTGATGTTGTGGGTTTTATTGTTAATTTTAATCTGGCCTGTCATCGCGTCTCTTCTTTGAACTGTGTTCACACAGTTTGGGCTCACAGACTTATATGCACTATAAATAAAGCTGAGTTGAGTTGTGGCTCATGGGTCAGAGTTAGAGAAGCTGGGTCTCAGATCTGAAAGTGAAAAGTAGAAACACACTGAAACAAACTGTGGTTTGCACAATGTTATTTGACTCTTTTATTTTACATGTTTAACATAAACTAAACTTCACATCCTTATTCAGAAGAAGAACAAATATCTATTGAACATCAATCAACACGTGAATTAAATATGTGACACAGGAAGTAATCAGGAAGAGATGCCATTTTATTTTTTCTGATCATTTAAAAACATTTCTGTGGCTTGGATTCTTTAAGCTGATTAAAAATGTTTGCACAACAAGCACTAAATATAAGTGGATCATAATTACATACTGTATAATGAACAAGGTGCACTGTAACATGTGGACGACAGCAGCTGAAGCATTATGGGATGTTCTTACTTTCTGGCCACCAAACAAGACTTCATAGAAAACATCAGTTTGGTCGTTCATCCCGTTGTATCCTTTACTTCTGTATCTCCATCTCAATTTGAGAGCACTCGAGGTGTCGTTGTTTACCTGTGGGTTCACCTCTGAGTTTCCCAAAGTGGAGCCGTCCCAGCAGCAGCAGCAGCAGAGCCATCATCACTACAGGGAGAACGTTTCTGAAGATGACCGACAGAAGGTCTGAGGACGACTGAATCTCTTGGTGTGACTCTGCAAAGAAGACAAAATTAGAAATATTGCACGCCTTCACATGGTGCCTCAAGTTATCAAACATAGTATGGGAGGTAGCCCGGACTATGAAGGTCAACAAACTTATTTTCAGCCACATGATGAAAGAAATGTACCTTCAACAGCCATCAGACTCTCGGCTGATTCTCCTCTTCCAGAGATGTTACACTTGTAGAATCCTTCATCAAGTTTGGAAACAGTTGGAATTGTCATGTTTCCTGTTGGGCTTCTTCTGATAATGTGGCCATCTTTGTAGAAATCAGCTGGGAGGATGGATGAAGATGTCTTGTGTCTACAGTTCAGAGTCACAGCGTCTCCCTCCACCACACTGATGGGACTCTCCAGGATCACATGACCAGCTGAACAACATAGGGTTCATATTTTATATCAAACAAAGATGAGTGCATGTAAAGATGATGAATAGTTAACATTCTTCTCAAATCATTTCCAAGACATATCCAACATGGAAGTACATTTACATCCGTCTGAATGTTGATTTATGTTTGCTGTCCTTTTTAAATCAATAAATATACTTTAGGTTTTCCTTAAGTATATCTCATATATATGTATATATATATGTACATGTATGTATGTATGTATGTATGTATGTATACATATATGTATGTATATATATATATATGTGTGTGTGTGTGTGTGTAGTTTTAAAACATATCTCTGTCATATTTAGGTTTAAATCTGATTTGGAAACACTGATATATCTCACCTTCAACAGCCATCAGACTCTCGGCCGATTCTCCTCTTCCAGAGATGCTACACTTGTAGAATCCTTCATCAAGGTAGGAAACAGTGGGGATTCTCATGTTTCCAGTTGGGCTTCTTCTGATAAGGCGGCCATCTTTGTAGAAATCAGCTGTGAGGATGGATGAGTTTAAGTTGTGACTGCAGTTCAGAGTCACAGCGTCTCCCTTCACCACACTGATGGGACTCTCCAGGATCACATGACCAGCTGAACAACATAGGGTTCATATTTTATATCAAACAAAGATGAGTACATGTAAAGATCTCGTCTTAATACAAACATACCAGAAACAGTGATAGAGATGATGTTGCTTATCTTCCCATCTCCAGACTCACACCAGTAATACCCACTGTCCCCTGGAAAAACATTAGAAACATGGCAGGATGACCTTGTTGATGTTTCTGTAGTTTCACATTTGAGTAATTCCCCTTTGGACTGATGTACAATTTTCAGTCCAGTTGAGTAATGTGCGCCCTCACAGTGGAAGGTCAGAGACTCGTATTCAAAGAACTGCTGTCTGTTTGGTTCAAGACGGAGAATCAGTGAATCTGAAACAAATCCAAGACACATTTTCTCTTATTTCACCAGAAAGAACCAAATAAAGTTAAAATACAACCAAACAACATCCTGGTACTTACCAACATCCTGAACATGTGCACACAGCAGGACTAACATGTGGACCACTGGAATAAAGAGAAGAGCTCAAAATCACTGAGACAGAGATTGTTATTCATTACAATCCTCAGTTTAAACGACTACTCCGGTTAGTTTTAAGGAAACGTACTCACAGAATTTGATGCAGAGACCGTCGACCTCCATGTTGACTGTCTGAACACCAAACTGAAGTGAAGTGTAGCTGAGGAGGGGCCTCTTCCTGTGTGGCTTTTTTCTGCTGCTCATGTAAGCCTAATTTTAACATTTAGATTTCAGCAATAGATTTTGTTCAGTGGGTGTCACTTAGTGACAGTGAATCTGAAACATGTGAAAGACCTGACAAGACTTTGACAGTTCCCCCTCCCCCCACCCAATGACCAACTCTTGGCTGTCTACCAGGTTCTTTGGGGTACTTTCGATACAAGACGGCAACCCGAGCACTAGTGGAGGGTGAGAAGACGACATGATGTGAAAAACTCCTGCTGTCTCATGTTGATTACCCGTTAGCAAAGACAAGGCAAGTTTGCAAGGTTATGTGTGCTAACAGGTCAATGTGGGTGGTGGTTATCTGGGCCTCTTTGGGAAAATCAGAGTCTGTCAGATCGGAGTCGGAATCAACAACGGTGTCGAGCTTAAAGTTTGGCCATTAACAAAAATACTGGCTTCCAAATGTTTGTGTTTTTGGGTTAACATGGAAACTACAGTGCTCCTCACCAGAACCCCGTTTGAGACCCATGAGGACTTGAGTTTAACCGTTGGTAGCAGGAGGCGAGTTGATGTCCAGGTTGACCAAAGTAGAGAGAGCTCAGAGAGTGAATCCATAACACCCCAGAGAGTCTGCTTATGTTGGCCAAGCAGGGATGGACACAGTTTGTTGAATGTGTATGAACTAACTGCCTGGGTCGGATATTTTCGCATTAAAATTTCATGGTTGACTATATCAGATCTTTTTGATAAGTGAAATGTTTTCACCTCATAGCAGTTACCTCTGGTCTTTGACTCCGCCCAATAATGCTGCTGTATCAACTGAGGTTTTAACACCCCCACTGTAGGTCAGTCAGTATGAACATCCTTTAAAAAAAACCAAATGTCAAATTTAGGCTGACATGAGCAGCAGAAATAAGCCACACAGGAAGAGGTCCCTCCTCAGTGACACTTCACTTCAGTTTGGTGTTCAGACAGTCAACATGGAGGTCGGCGGTCTCTGCATCAAATTCTGTGAGTACGTTTGCTTAAAACTAACCGGAGAAGTCATTTAAACTGAGGATTGTAATGAATAACAATCTCTGTCTCAGTGATTTTGAGCTCTTCTCTTTATTCCAGTGGTCCACATGTTAGTCCTGCTGTGTGCACATGTTCAGGACGTTGGTAAGTACCAGGATGTTGTTTGGTTGTATTTGAACTTCATTTGGTTCTTTCTGGTGAAATAAGAGAAAACGTGTCTTGGATTTGTTTCAGATTCACTGATTCTCCATCTTGAACCAAACAGACAGCAGTTCTTTGAATACGAGTCTCTGACCTTCCACTGTGAGGGCGCACATTACTCAACTGGACTGAAAATTGTACATCGAACCAAAGGGGAATTACTCAAATGTAAAACAACAGAAACATCAACAAGGTCATCGTGCACTGTTTCTGGTGTTTATCCACAGGACAGTGGGTATTACTGGTGTGAGTCTGGAGATGGGAAGAGAAGCAACCTCATCTCTATCACTGTTTCTGGTATGTTTGTATTAAGACGAGATCTTTACATGCACTCATCTTTGTTTGATATAAAATATGAACCCTATGTTGTTCAGCTGGTCATGTGATCCTGGAGAGTCCCATCAGTGTGGTGGAGGGAGACGCTGTGACTCTGAACTGCAGACAGAACTTAAACTCATCCAACCTCACAGCTGATTTCTACAAAGATGGCCGCCTTATCAGAAGAAGCCCAACAGCAAACATAACAATCCCCACTGTTTCCAAAAGTGATGAAGGATTCTACAAGTGTAACATCTCTGGAAGAGGAGAATCAGCCGAGAGTCTGATGGCTGTTGAAGGTGAGATATATCAGTGTTTACAAATCAGATTTAAACATAAATATGATAGAGATATGTGTTAAAACTACACACACACACACACACACACACACACACACACACACACACACACACACACACATATATATATATATACTTAAGGAAAACTGAAAGTACATTTATCGATTTAAAAAGGACAGCGAACATAAATCAACATTCAGACGGATGTAAATGTACTTCCATGTTGGATATGTCTTGGAAATGATTTGAGAAGAATGTTAACTATTCATCATCTTTACATGCACTCATCTTTGTTTGATATAAAATATGAACCCTATGTTGTGCAGCTGGTCATGTGATCCTGGAGAGTCCCATCAGTGTGGTGGAGGGAGACGCTGTGACTCTGAACTGCAGACACAAGACGTCCTCATCCATCCTCCCAGCTGATTTCTACAAAGATGGACGCCTTATCAGAAGAAGCCCAACAGGAAACATGACAATTCCTGCTGTTTCCAAACTTGATGAAGGATTCTACAAGTGTAACATCTCTGGAAGAGCAGAATCAGCCGAGAGTCTGATGGCTGTTGAAGGTGAGATATATCAGTGTTTCCAAATCAGATCAGTAATCAGTAAACATAAATATGACAGAGATATGTTTTGTAACTACATACTGTATATGTATACAATATTAGATATACTTTAGGCACACTTGAAGTATATTTATTGATATGAAAAGAACAGAGTACATTAATCAACATTCAAATGGATGTAAATGTACTTCCATGTGGGACGAGTCTTGTAAAACATTTGAGATGAAAATAAAATATCAATCAATTCATTTGTTTATTCATGTACCCAAGTTAATCGAAGTCTTTTAAGAAACTTGTGCTTGTAATCAGTGAGACCTTAGTAGCTTCCATTTCAAGATCGATTAAACGGCAACATTTACATTGATACATAAAGTTGAAATTGTCAGGTTTACAGTCTTTATATTTGTTCTGATTGTTCGATCCATCCAAACCTAAAATCCTCTTTCCTTGTTTACTTCAGTACTTTGTGAAGTCAATCCAGAAAACCAGGATGAAGGATCCAGCCCTTGGATAGTTACTGTCACTGTTTTATTGGTTCTGCTGTTGCTGGTTGGACTTCTTCATCTCGTCAAAGGTTGTTGGAACAGAGGCACAAACACATTTCACCAACGAGAGGCGCTTAACGTGATCGATTGGTCCCAGTCATGGTGGAATGTTTGCACTGAAAGGGATTTTGTTGAATGGGCCATTTAATAACTGTGAGGTCTTGAACCCAGTCATGGATTCTTAGCTGACATCTGTGAAACCAGTATCGTCAAACCTTTATGATGCAAACATCCAGCACAGAGCTTTTAACGTTGAATGGTTGGTTATAAATACAACTGTATCTGACAAATATCTGCTGTGAAAGAAAAGCACGAACAAAACAAGACCACTGCAAATTTTTAAACCAGGAAGTGGCGTTACTGTTGTCTCATGTCTCTATGTCTTCCTGGTTCTCTGTTCATAGTGTCTTTTTCTTTCATGCATTGCAGTGTTGCTGTACTTGTCCACACGGGCACCTCAATCAGGCACAACTGAGCTTCAGACAGGTAAGAACAGGTATCATTATCATGTTCATGTAAACCTGTGTTGATATATTTAACATGTTGGGTGATACAGATATATACAAAGCTTAATAAAAAATAACAGCCTGCTCATCATAACTTCAGAAGTCCTTTGAAGTGTGAAAAAGTAAAACGTGTGTCTTATTAGTAAAAGCCAAATTAATAGTTAACAGTAATTTAAAACTCTTGTTCTCTGGAGAAACAGAAAATGTTCAGTTTGTGGATGTAACTGCTGAACATGGAAACACACATATAGACTGTATATTTGTATTACCTGTGTACGATATTGATGTGGATTCTTGTCACGTGTTTGTATTTTCAGTCTCTGTTGAGGCCGGTCGAGAGGCAGCAGATGCTGGCCAACCGATGTATGCTGTGGGTAAAAACGACAGGACGAAGAAAGGTACCTCACCTGACAGTTTATTCTGTCAAGGCTAATTTCCCATGTATGATTCTCCACCCCATGTCTTATATTCCCTTCCTCTTGAACCTGGGGTAGTATTTCATTTCATTCTTTTCAAGCATGATGGTAAAGTTCTTCACTGAAAAAAATAAAAAGAACTAATTTTCTTTAAAAGAGAAAAAGCCTGAGATTTAAAGTAGTCATCAAGGTGAATTCACCTGGAGACATATTCTCCGATGAAGTCTACAGAGAAGTAAAAAGAACACTACAGATTTAAACACTGCACAACATAGCACTTTGTAAAACCTTTCCATACAAACAAAGGTATCATTAATGATTATTATAACTTCAAAAGTCAGTTATATAAGTATGGATTTGATGCCTAATGATTTAATGCAGTTAGCCAACATAGAACAGAGTATCATCTGCATATTGATGAATAATAAATCACATACAAGAGAGCTAGCAGGATTTGGGAAGGTTTGAACAAATAGAATTCAAACCTGAGCCTCTGAGAGACTAAAAGAACAGGATAGAAAAAGAGCATTTCATTGAAATAGTCAAATACTTAAGGTGGAGGTGAAATGTTAGCTTAAATAAGGAGGTCATAATCGAAGCTTAGAATAAATGTGTGGTGTGCTATCATATTGACAGCTTGGACTGTCAACGTAAGTTTGGAGATAACCAGCTGACGTTGTAGGAAGCTAGGGTTGTCCTTGTTTTACAGGCTCTCTGAAAAGCTAAGCTTGTGTCATTAATTGAGTACTGATTTAACTATCCAAGGGAACAACTTAATATTTAATGCAAGCCTTGATTTCACTGTGCTAACATCTTCGTATATGGTATAAACCCATCCTTTCTCTGCTGTCAGTTCAAGCTGAATCATCAACTGGACCCTTTTACTCCACTTTGGATGACACTCAACAACTGGGTGAGACTTATTGTCCAGACAACCTAAACTCAATAGTCCGTGATGTTCAAGTGTTCTGCTAAATATTTGGCAACACTGAGATAATCCAACCTGTACTCCAAACAGAGCCAGGAGCCTCCACCATCCCAACGTTGACCGTTCGCTCGGCTCGTACCGACCAACCTTTGACACAGGATTCCTTCTATTCTACCATCCACTAGGTAAGACTCAGGACATTACTGACATCCACATAATGTAGGATGGACAGCAGAGGTTAGAACATAGATAGATAGATAGATAGATAGATAGATAGATAGATAGATAGATAGATAGTAGATAGATAGATAGATAGATAGATAGATAGATAGATAGATAGATAGATAGATAGATAGATAGATAGATAGATAGATAGATAGATAGATAGATAGATAGATAGATAGATAGATAGATAGATAGATAGATAGATAGATAGATAGATAGATAGATAGATAGATCCTTTATTGATCCCGAGGGAAATTCAAGGCATCCAGTAGCAGTATACAGACAGGCAGGACACATTAACCATATTTACCGCTTTGAAACGTTGATGTCATTGGACGATGCTGTTTAACCAAAGCACCACTTCAGGCAGCATTTGTAGTTGATGCTCGAAGTTCAACAACCAATCAATATATGTTCAGTCACCCAAATGTACAATAGTAAACTCAAGAAACGTTGTCTTTTTAAACCAGTGGTTCTAAACTGGTATGGTTTCCTGACCCACTAGGAGCCCTACTAAGCTAGCAGCAATGTTCAATAGAATTCAACCAAAAATAGTGCATCATATAATCAGTCGAGTAGAGATCACCAGGTTTACAAAATATGAATGAAACTGTAGATAGGATAACACTCCATCAGTGAATAAAAACATGTCTTATATTTGAGCTGTTAACCCTTTCTATCTTTAAATATTGTAACTTTGTTAACCGTTTGTGTCTTCAGGTCGCTGCGTGACGGCTGACTGAAGATGTTTGGTTGAACCTGATTGGTGAAAAAAGTTGTGTTTTTTTATTGTGGCAATGGTTTTCAGTCTTTGCACCCTGCATGTGTTGATGTTGAGAGATCTATTGAAGATGCGGTGTGATGTATCTGTTATTATAAACTGACAGCTAAAACCACTTGTTCCATCAGTTATTTGTGTGAGTGTAAACATGTTTCACATGAATAGATCTGCTTTACATCTGAACACTCGCAGTGGTCAACCACCACCTTCATGCTGCAGCGTCACATTCATCTGAACCAGGCTGACTGAAGCTAAAGAAAGAAATGAGTCTGATACTTCACGTCTACCATGGGTGTAAAGGTCAAACACTAGGAGACAGAAAATAATTGTTCCAGTAAAGTGTATTGGTGTTTATTCTTTCATGCAAACAGTGTTTTCTCTAGGTCTGCTTCACAGCTGTTACGATTTATATTCAATATATTCAACAAAAAGGCCTTTTGGAGTGGACACTGATGGTAGCTGTCAAATGCTTTGAGCTAAATACTGTTATCAGCTTGCTAATATGTTTAATATGACCATGCTAACATGCTAATGCTTTATGCTTTTTGGGTCTTTTATTCCAAAATAAATAAAACTTCCAAAATAACATGTAAATAAAACAATTGTTTTGACCTTCAATTTTTATCCAACATTACTTTGTCAACAACGTGTTAAATCCACCACAGGTTCATGGAGGAAAGACTCACGTTTTTAAACACCACAGCTGCTATAATAATGTTGACCCTCTAACCCACACAAATACACACACTCACAAACACACACGCTCACAACCACGCTCTGAGCTGCTCCTGCTGATGTTGTGGGTTTTATTGTTAATTTTAATCTGGCCTGTCATTGCGTCTCCTCTTTGAACTGTGTTCACACAGTTTGGGCTCACAGACTTATATACACTATAAATAAAGCTGAGTTGAGTTGCGACTCGTAGGTCAGAGTTAGAGAAGCTGGGTCTCAGATCTGAAAGTGAAATGTAGAAACACACTGAAACAAACTGTGGTTTGCACAATGTTATTTGACTCTTTTATTTTACATGTTTCAAATAAACTAAACTTCACATCCTTATTCAGAAGACGAACGAACATCTGTTGAACATCAATCAACACGTGAATTAAATATGTGATACAGGAATTAATCAGGAAGAGATGCCATTTTATATTTTCTGATCATTTGAAAACATTTCTGTGGCTTGGATTCTTTAAGCTGATTAAAAATGTTTGCACAACAAGCACTAAATATAAGTGGATCATCATTACATACTGTATAATGAACAAGGTGCACTGTAACATGTGGACGACAGCAGCTGAAGCATTATGGGATGTTCTTCCTTTCTGGCCACCAAACAAGACTTCATAGAAAACATCAGTTTGGTCGTTCATCCCGTTGTATCCTTTACTTCTGTATCTCCATCTCGATTTGAGAGCACTCGAGGTGTCGTTGTTTACCTGTGGGTTCACCTCTGAGTTTCCCAAAGTGGAGCCGTCCCAGCAGCAGTAGCAGCAGAGCCATCATCACTACAGGGAGAACGTTTCTGAAGATTACCAACAGAAGGTCTGAGGACGAGTGAATCTCTTGGTGTGACTCTGCAAAGAAGACTGAAATAGAAATAGTGCACGCCTTCACATGGTGCCTCAAGTTATCAAACATAGTATGGGAGGTAGTTCGGACTATGGAGGTCAACAAACTCATTGTACCTGTTGTTGAAAGAAATGTACCTTCAACAGCCATCAGACTGTCGGCTGATTCTCCTCTTCCAGGGATTTTACACTTGTAGAATCCTTCATCAAATTTGGAAACACAGAGAATTGTTATGTTTGCTGTTGAGATTCTTCTGATGAGGCGGCCATCTTTGTAGAAATCAGCTGGGAGGATGGATGAGTTTAAGTTGTGTCTGCAGTTCAGAGTCACAGCGTCTCCCTCCACCACACTGATGAGACTCTCCAGGATCACATGACCAGCTGAACAACATAGGGTTCATATTTTATATCAAACAAAATTGAGTGCATGTAAAGATGATCAATATTTCTTTTTATCTCAAAGCATTTACAACACCCATCCCACATGAAAGTAAATTTCTGTCCGTCTGAATGTTAATTAATGTATTCTGTCCTTTTCAAATGAATACATATGTACTATATGAAATATATATATATATATATATATATATTTTTTTTTTTAAACATATCTCTGTCATATTTGTGTTTTAATCTGATGTAGAAACACTGATATATCTCACCTTCAACAGCCATCAGACTCTCGGCTGATTCTCCTCTTCCAGAGATGCTACACTTGTAGAATCCTTCATCAAGTTTGGAAACAGCGGGGATTCTCATGTTTCCTTTTGGGCTTTTTCTGATAAGGCGTCCATCTTTGTAGAAATCAGTTGGGAGGATGGATTTGGACGTCTTGTGTCTACAGTTCAGAGTCACAGCGTCTCCCTCCACCACACTGATGGGACTCTCCAGGATCACATGACCAGCTGAACAACATAGGGTTCATATTTTATATCAAACAAAGATGAGTGCATGTAAAGATCTCGTCTTAATACAAACATACCAGAAACAGTGATAGAGATGATGTTGCTTGTCTTCCTATGTCCAGACTCACACCAGTAATACCCACTGTCCTGTGGAAAAACATTAGAAACATTGCAGGAAGACCTTGTTGATGTTTCTGTAGTTTCACAGTTGAGTAATTCCCCTTTGGTTCGATGTACAATTTTCAGTCCAGTTGAGTTATGTGCGCCCTCACAGTGGAAGATCAGAGACTCGTATTCAAAGAACTGCTGTCTGTTTGGTTCAAGACGGAGAATCAGTGAATCTGAAACAAATCCAAGACATGTTTTCTCTTATTTCACCAGAAAGAACCAAATGAAGTTAAAATACAACCAAACAACATCCTGGTACTTACCAACGTCCTGAACATGTGCACACAGCAGGACTAACATGTGGACCACTGGAATAAAGAAAAGAGCTCAAAATCACTGAGACAGAGATTGTTATTCATTACAATCCTCAGTTTAAAAGACTTCTCCGGTTAGTTTTAAGTAAACGTACTCACAGAATTTGATGCAGAGACCGCCGACCTCCATGTTGACTGTCTGAACACCAAACTGAACTGAAGTGTAGCTGAGGAGGGGCCTCTTCCTGTGTGGTTTATTTCTGCTGCTCATGTGAGCCTACATTTGACATTTAGTTTTTTTTAAACCATGTTCATACTGACTGAACAACTGTTGTGGTGGTAGATGAGCGTCATTGGGCGGAGCCAAAGAACAAAGCCAATTGTTATGAAGTGAAAACCTTTTCACTGACTTTTCAAAGAGATCTGATATAGTCAATTATGAAATTCTAATGCGAATTGCCTGTCTGTTGCCATTTCCACGTGGTGGACGTCTACTAAAAGACTTGGAACTACAGACTGAGGGGTCGCTTCACCCATTCCCCTGCACTTTGCACCAGTTATAATGTTAAAGGATTGGTGTTTATAATGAGAACCTGTCTTGTGAGTCGTACATTTGGGTCCAGACCTCACATAGTTCACAACAGAACGATCCGGCCTGAAAGCATGGATCCAGCTGACTCAGACCCAGGCAGTTAGTTGATACACATTCAACACACTGTGTCCATCCATCCTTGGCCAACATGACCAGACTCTCTGGGGTATTATGGATTCACTCTCTGAGCTAACAGTGGCAGTTTCTCATGTGGAACAGCAGATTCCTACCATTCCTCCACCTGCTCCTGTGGTCAACCCTCCCCCAACAGTAGCGACGGGGGCTTTCCATCCTTTTTCCAGCCCCAGAGCATTAAGATGGAAACTTTGGTGACTGTAAGTCATTCCTGTTGTAGTCGCTTTCTTGGCCTGCAGCAAGGCTTCCTTAGCGCAGCTAATTAGTCTGTTGAATTTCAAACATTAGCAGTTGAATTGGGGTGGGATGATGGGGCTTTACACTGCACATTTTTCAAGGGGTTAAATGAGGCGGTGAAGGATTGTCAAGTTGGTAGGGCTGAGACTAAGACATTGCAAGAATTAATAGAATTAGCTATTTAAGTATATAATAGTTTGAGAGAGAGAGAGAGAGCTCATGTGAACACAAGGAGTCTCCGTGGTACTGCCTGTGGCCCCAGATGTTTCCCAGTGGTCTTCTGAATCCAAATCACCCAACCAGGTGCAATTCCTTCTTCCCGTTTGGGTAGGAACTGGCTCACACCTGCTGAACAGAATCAATGAATCAGAAAGAGACTGTGCATCTACTGGGGTAAGCCTGGACATCAACTTGCCTCCTTAAACCCAAGTCCTCATCAGTCTCAAACAGGGTTCTGGTAAGTAGCACTATAGTTTCCATATTGCCCAGAAAACCAGTATTTTTATGAACAACAAACCTTTCAAGCTCTCCACCCTTGTTGATTCAGGTTCAGATTTCAATCTACTGGACTCTGATTTTGTCAAAGAGGCTCAAGGTTAATGCTTTAAATGGTGACCTGTTAGCACACATAACCTTTCCAGACTGAACCCTTGTCTCTTTTACTTTTCGGTTACTTACAAGTTGCCGTGGCTCCAGGTTCATGACCCCATAATTGACTGGGCCGCAGGTCAAATCATACGTTGGAGTTCCCATTGTCATTCCTTGTGTCTAAAATCTGCTTGACCCCTTGTCCCAGTGCTGCTAAACCAAAACCCCCAGATTTCTCCTCTGTACCCTCAGTCTACCACGACCTCGCTAAGATATTCAGCAAACAGTGGGCCCTGTCTCTACCTCCTCACAGGCCCTATGATTGTGATGGCTTCCTTTTGGTAGACAAAAAGGACAATACACTGAGATCATGCATTGACTTTCGAGGTCTTAACAAGATCACTGTAAAAAAATAAGTAACCTTGCCACCCATAAAATCTACTTTTGAACCCCTCCATGGTGCCGCAATCTTTGCGAAACTGGATCTTTGCAACGCCTTCCACTTGGTTGGGATTAAGTAAGGGGACAAGTGGAGGACAGCATTCAAGACACCTCTCGGACACTTCGAGTAGCTTGTATTGCCATTCGGGTTAACTAATGCACCAGCCATTTTCCAGGCAATGGTTATGGTTTCTGTTACCTGCTACATTTTTATTTTTATTTTTATTTTTATTGTATATGCTGCTGGAACCTAAATTTCCTGAGGGAGTCATCCCAAAAGGATCAATAAACTTCAGTCTAAGTCTGTCTAAGTCTAATGATGTTTTGAGAGACTTTCTCAACCCATCCGTGTTCGTCTACCTTGATGACATACTCATATTTTCACACAACCTTGACGAACACACAGTGCATGTGCGACAGCTTTTCCAGTTTGTTGAGGGTGAAAAGTGGGAATTTTATGCCACATCTGTTTTGGGCTTCATACTGGAGAGTGGACATGTGAGGACGGACCCAGCCAAGATCCAAGCTGTCACGGAGTGACCCAGACCCAACACCCGAAAACATTGACAGTGGTTCTTTCACAACTACAGTCAGGTAGTATCACTTTTGACCAAGTTAACTTCTCCATCTGTGCCATTTGCTTGGTCTCCAGCGTTCGACAACTGCTTACTGGAGTTGAAGAAAAGGTTTTCTTCCGTCCACGTCCTGGTGCAGCAAGATCCTTCTCGCAAATTCTTTGTGGCGGTGGATGCTTCGGATGTTGGTGTGGGAGTCGTGCTGTTCCAGAGATCTGCTGATGAGAACAAGCTATACCCATGTACCTTCTTCTCTAAGAAACTTTAGGTCTTCCCCCTTTTGTCTGTTGTTGTCTTTACCTGTTTGTCTGATCATCCTGTGTCTCCTCCCCTGGTGGTGGTCTTTTATGAAACACCTTGCCCACACCTTGAATAAGTGGGTTATATCAGTTTCAAATAGTATGTGTATTTAAACAAGAGTTTGTTTTCGAAGTCAGTTTTGTTGACGTTCTTCATCTCTGTCTTATTACATTTAAATATACCCACTAAGGCTTTCGATCAGCTATGTCTGTGGGATAATATTCGACCCCAACCAGAAACCACATGGATCACATGCATAACATCAAGAGCAGAAAACGTTTCCGTCACATATTCAATTAAAAAAACTTTGTTTGTCCCCGGTGGGGCAATTCAAACAATTCAGAGTCAACATGGAGGTCAGTGCTCTTAACGTCAGGCTGTGTGATGTGTTCAAAGCCTGCTTTTTATCATTTTATCGAGGATGAAAGAACATGTCTGTCTTTGACATGTTTCAGATTCACTGTCACTGAGTGACACCCACTAAAGAAAATCTATTGGTGAAAACTAAATGTCAAATGTAGGCAGCAGCAGAAATAAACCACACAGGAAGAGGTCCCTCCTCAGCTACACTTCACTTCAGTTTGGTGTTCAGACAGTCAACATGGAGGTCGCCGGTCTCTGCATCAAATTCTGTGAGTACATTTGTTTAAAACTAACCGGAGTAGTCGTTTAAACTGAGGATTGTAATGAATAACAATCTCTGTCTTAGTGATTTTGAGCTCTTCTGTTTATTCCAGTGGTCCACATGTTAGTCCTGCTGTGTGCACATGTTCAGGACGTTGGTAAGTACCAGGATGTTGTTTGGTTGTATTTTAACTTCATTTGGTTCTTTCTGGTGAAATAAGAGAAAACGTTTCTTGGATTTGTTTCAGATTCACTGATTCTCCATCTTGAACCAAACAGACAGCAGTTCTTTGAATACGAGTCTCTGACCTTCCACTGTGAGGACGCACATTACTCAACTGGACTGAAAATTGTACATCGAACCAAAGGGGAATTACACAACTGTGAAACTACAGAAACATCAACAAGGTCATCGTGCAACGTTACTCCTGTTTTTCAAGAGGACAGTGGGTATTACTGGTGTGAGTCTGGAGATGGGAAGAGAAGCAACATCATCTCTATCACTGTTTCTGGTATGTTTGTATAAAGACGAGATCTTTACATGCACTCATCTTTGTTTGATATAAAATATGAACCCTATGTTGTTCAGCTGGTCATGTGATCCTGGAGAGTCCCATCAGTGTGGTGGAGGGAGACGCTGTGACTCTGAACTGCAGACAGAACTTAAACTCATCCATCCTCCCAGCTGATTTCTACAAAGATGGCCGCCTTATCAGAAGAAGCCTAAAAACAAACATGACAATCCCCACTGTTTCCAAAAGTGATGAAGGATTCTACAAGTGTAACATCTCTGGAAGAGGAGAATCAGCCGAGAGTCTGATGGCTGTTAAAGGTGAGATATATCAGTGTTTCAAAATCAGATTAAAACATAAAAATGACCGAGATATGTTTTATAACTACATATATATTCATACATAAAATTGAAACTTTCAGGTTTGAAATATTTATATTTGTTCTGATTGTTCGATCCATCCAAACCTAAAATCCTCTTTCCTTGTTTACTTCAGTTCTTTGTGGTGTCAATCCAGAAAACAAGGATGAAGGATCCAGCGCTTGGATAGTTACTGTCACTGTTTTATTGGTTCTGCTGTTGCTGGTTGGACTTCTTCATCTCGTCAAAAGTTATTGGAACAGAGGTACAAACACATTTCACCAACGAGAGGCGCTTAAAGTGATCGATTGTTTCCAGTCACTGTGGAATATTTGCACTTAAAGGGATTTTGTTGAATGGGCCATTTAATAACAGTGAGGTCTTGAACCTAGTCATGGATTCTTACCTGACATCTGTGAAACCAGTATCATCAAACCTTTATGATGCAAACATCCAGCACAGAGCTTTTAACGTTGAATGGTTGGTTATAAATACAACTGTATCTGACAAATATCTGCTGTGAAAGAAAAACACGAACAAAACAAGACCACTGCAAATCTTTAAACCAGGAAGTGGCGTTACTGTTCTCTCATGTCTCTATGTCTTCCTGGTTCTCTGTTCATAATGTCTTTTTCTTTCTTGCATTGCAGTGTTGCTGTACTTGTCCACACGGGCACCTCAATCAGGCACAACGGAGCTTCAGACAGGTAAGAAAAGGTATCATTATCATGTTCATGTAAACCTGTGTTGATATATTTAACATATTGAGTGATACATATAGATATAAAGCTTAATATAAAATAACAGCCGGCTCCTCATAACTTCAAATGTCCTTTGAAGTGTGAAAAAGTAAACGTTTTTTCTTATTGGAAAAAGCCAAATTAATAGTTAACAGTTATTTAAAACTCTTGTTCTCTGGAGAAAAAGAAAATGTTCAGTTTTGTGGATGTAACTGCTGAACATGGAAACACACATATAGACTGTATATTTGTATTACCTGTGTACGATATTGATGTGGATTCTTGTCACGTGTTTGTATTTTCAGTCTCTGTTGAGGCCGGTCAAGAGGCAGCAGATTCTGGCCAACCGATGTATGCTGTGGTTAAAAAAGACAGGACGAAGAAAGGTACCTCACCTGACAGTTTATTCCGTAAAAGCTCATTTCACATTTATGATTCTCCACCCCATGTCTTATATTCCTTTCCTCTTGAACCTGGGGTAGTATTTCATTTCATTCTTTTCAAACCTAATAGTAAAATTCTTCACTGAAAAAAATAAAAACAGCTAATTTCTTTAAAAGAGAAAAAGCCTGAGATTTAAAGTAGTCGTCAAGGTGAATTCACCTGGAGACATATTCTCCGATGAAGTCTACAGAGAAGTAAAAAGAACACTACAGATTTAAACACTGCACAACATAGCACTTTGTAAAACCTTTCTATACAAACAAAGGTATCATTAATGATTATTATAACTTCAAAAGTCAGTTATATAAGTATGGATTTGATGCCTAATGATTTAATGCAGTTAGCCAACATAGAACAGAGTATCATCTGCATATTGATGAATAATAAATCACATACAAGAGAGCTAGCACGATTTGGGAAGGTTTGAACAAATAGGATTCAAACCTGAGCCTCTGAGAGACAAAAAGAACAGGATAGAAAAAAGAGCATGTCATTAAAATAGTCAAATACTTAAGGTGGAGGTGAAATGTTAGCTTAAATAAGGAGGTCATAATCGAAGCTTAGAATAAATGTGTGGTATGCTATGATTTTGACAGCTTTGACTTTCAACGTAAGTTTGGAGATAACCAGCTGACGTTGTAGGAAGCTAGGGTTGTCTTTTTTTTTACAGCCTCTATGAAAAGCTAAACTCGTGTCATTAATTGAGTACTGATTGAACCATCCAAGGGAACAACTTAATATTTAATGAAAGCCTTGAATTCACTGTGCTAACATCTTCGTATATGGTTTAAACCCATCCTTTCTCTGCTGTCAGTTCAGGCTGAATCATCAACTGAAGAATTTTACTCCACTTTGGGTGACACTCAACAACTCGGTGAGACTTATTGTCCAGACAACGTACACTCAATAGTCCTTAATGTTCAAGTGTTCTGCTAAATATTTAGCAATACTGGGATAATCCAACCTGTACTCCAAACAGAGTCAGGAGCCTCCACCATCCCAACGTTGACCGTTCGCTCAGCTTGTACTGACCGACCTTTGACACAGGAATCCTTCTATTCTACCATCCACCAGGTATGACTCAGGACAATACTGACATTCGCATCATGTAGGATGGACAGTGGAGGTTAGAACATTAACCATATTTACTGTTTTGAAACATTTTTGTCATTGGACGTTGCTGTTCAATCAAAGCCCCACTTCAGGCAGCATTTGTTGTTGATGCTCGCAGTTCAACAACTAATCAATATATTTTCAGTCACCCTAATGTACAATAATAAACTCAAGAAACATTGTCTTTTTAAACCAGTGGTGCTAAACTGGTATGGTTTCATGACCCACTAGGAGCCCTACTAAGCTAGCAGCAATGTTCCATAGAAGTCAACCAAAAAAAGTTTATCGTACAATCAGTCAAGTAGAGGTCACCAGGTTCATAAAATATGAATTTAACTGTAGATAGGGTAACACTCCATCAGTGAATCAAAAGGTGTCTTATATTTGAGCTGTTAACCCTTTCTATCTTTAAATATTGTAACTTTGTTAACCCTTTGTGTCTTCAGGTCGCTGCGTGACGGCTGACTGACAATGTTTGGTTGAACCTGATCGGTGAAAAAAGTCTTGTTTTTTGTTGTAGAAATGGTTTTCAGTCTCTGCACCCTGCATGTGTTGATGTTGAGAGATATATTAAAGATGCGGTGTGATGTATCTGTTGTTATAAACTGACAGCTAAACCCACTTGTTCCATCAGTTATTTGTGTGAGTGGAAACACGTTTCACATGAATAGATCAGCTTTACTTCTGAACACTCGCAGTGGTCAACCACCACCTTCATGCTGCAGCGTCACTTTCATCTGAACCAGGCTGACTGAGGCTAAAGAAAGAAATGAGTCTGATACTTTACGTCTACCATGGGTGTAAAGGTCAAACACGAGGAGACAGAAAATGATTGTTCCATTAAAGTGTACTGGTGTTTATTCTTTCATGCAAACAGTGTTTTCTCTGGGTCTGCTTCTCAGCTGTCACAATTTATATTCAATATATTCAACAAAAAGGCCTTTTGGAGTGGACACTGATGGTAGCTGTCAAATGCTTTGAGCTAAATACTTTTATCAGCTTGCAATTATGTTTAATATAACCATGCTAACATGCTATAACATGCTACCATGCTAACATGCTAGCATGCGAGTCTAGTCCTGGCGCTGTGAGAGACGGCTGCCTCTCCAGCACCTAAATTTCATTGAGGGAGTCATCCCAAAAGGATTAATAAAGTTCAGTCTATGTCTAGTGCTTTATGCTTTTTGGGTCTTTTATTCCGAAATAAATAAAACTTCAGAAATTTTTTTTAAATAAAACAATTGTTTTGACCTTCAATTTTTATCCATCTCTAAACATGACTTTATCAACAACGTGTTAAATCCACCACAGGTTCATGGAGGAAAGACTCAAGTTTTTAAACACCACAGCTGCTCTAATAATGTTGACCCTCTAACCCACACAAATACACACTCACAAACACACACATTAAATAAACAAGCCCTACTCTGCCCCCTGCTGTAGAACGACCACACTGCATGAAAAGAAACTTCCATCACATCTTTAATAGAAATGTGAACTGTCGTTACAGAAAAACAGACATGCTTTGTACTGCTGTTGATACATAATCACATTTAGTGAATATTACAGTTGAAACGTTCATGTTACCATCACAAATGGTTTGTATTAAAGGTTTGGGTAGATATGAACAGGAAGTGAAGCTCTGAGCTGCTCCTGCTGATGTTGTGGGTTTTATTGTTAATTTTAATCTGGCCTGTAATCGCGTCTCCTCTTTGAACAGTGTTCACACAGTTTGGGCTCACAGACTTATATGCACTATAAATAAAGCTGAGTTGAGTTGCAGCTCATGGGTCAGAGTTAGAGAAGCTGGGTCTCAGATCTGAAAGTGAAAAGTAGAAACACACTGAAACAAACTGTGGTTTGCACAATGTTATTTGACTCTTTTATTTTACATGTTTGCAATAAACCAAACTTCACATCCTTATTCAGAAGACGAACAAACATCTGTTGAACATCAATCAACATGTGAATTAAATATGTGACACAGGAAGTAATCAGGAAGAGATGCCATTTTATTTTATCTGATCATTTAAAAACATTTCTGTGGCTTGGATTCTTTAAGCTGATTAAAAATGTTTGCACAACAAGCACTAAATATAAGTGGATCATTATTACATACTGTATAATGAACAAGGTGCACTGTAACATGTGGACGACAGCAGCTGAAGCATTATGGGATGTTCTTCCTTTCTGGCCACCAAACAAGACTTCATAGAAAATATGAGTTTAGTTGTTCATCCCGTTGTATCCTTTACTTCTGTATCTCCATCTCGATTTGAGAGCACTCGAGGTGTCGTTGTTTACCTGTGGGTTCACCTCTGAGTTTCCCAAAGTGGAGCCGTCCCAGCAGCAGCAGCAGCAGAGCCATCATCACTACAGGGAGAACGTTTCTGAAGATGACCAACAGAAGGTCTGAGGACGAGTGAATCTCTTGGTGTGACTCTGCAAAGAAGACTGAAATAGAAATACTGCACGCCTTCACATGGTGCCTCAAGTTATCAAACATAGAATGGGAGGTAGCCCGGACTATGAAGGTCAACAAACTCATTTTCAGCCACATGATGAAAGAAATATACCTTCAACAGCCATCAGACTCTCGGCTGATTCTCCTCTTCCAGAGATTTTACACTTGTAGAATCCTTCATCACTTTTGGAAACAGCAGGAATTCTCATGTTTCCTGTTGAGATTCTTCTGATAAGGCGGCCATTTTTGTAGAAATCAGCTGGGAGGATGGATGAGGACGTCTTGTGTCTGCAGTTCAGAGTCACAGTGTCTCCCTCCACCACACTGATGGGACTCTCCAGGATCACATGACCAGCTGAACAACATAGGGTTCATATTTTATATCAAACAGAGATGAGTGCATGTAAAGATCTCGTCTTAATACAAACATACAGTACCAGTGCCATACAAAATAATAAAGTAAACAAAGGTGAGGTTTGGATGGATTAAAAGATTCGATTAAAAATTAAAATTTTGAACTTGAAAGTTTCAACTTTTTCTATCAATGCAACGTTTGAAGTTTGCTTGATATTTAAATGGAAACTACTGAGATCTTATTGATTTCTAGCACATTTCAAGTTTCTTAAAAGGCTACAGCTAACTAAGCTACATGAGTGAATTAATATTTTATTTTCACCTCAGGCCATCTGTCTGAATGTTGATTATTGTAATCTGTCCTTTTCAAATCAATAAATATACTTTCGGTGTTCCAAGTTGTGAAACATATCTACTTTATGTCACAGTCATGTTTAAATTTGAATTGGAGGGGTGCCGGTCGTGCAGTGTGCACGTCTCCATGTAAAGAAGCTACAGTCCCCACTCGGACAGCCCGGGTTTGACTCCGGCCCTTGTCCCATTTCCCGCATATCTACCACTTTCACTCCCTCTCTCCAAAATAACGACATAAAAGCCATTTTGATTTGTAAACACTGATATAGCTCACCTTCAACAGCCATCAGACTCTCGGCTGATTCTCCTCTTCCAGAGATGCTACACTTGTAGAATCCTTCATCACTTGTGGAAACAGTGGGGATTGTCATGTTTGTTTTTAGGCTTCTTCTGATAAGGCGGCCATCTTTGTAGAAATCAGCTGGGAGGATGGATGAGTTTAAGTTGTGTCTGCAGTTCAGAGTCACAGCGTCTCCCTCCACCACACTGATGGGACTCTCCAGGATCACATGACCAGCTGAACAACATAGGGTTCATATTTTATATCAAACAAAGATGAGTGCATGTAAAGATCTCGTCTTAATACAAACATACCAGAAACAGTGATAGAGATGAGGTTGCTTCTCTTCCTATGTCCAGACTCACACCAGTAATACCCACTGTCCTCTGAAAAAACATCAGAAACATTGCAGGATGACCTTGTTGATGTTTCTGTAGTTTCACAGTTGACTAATTCCCCTTTGGTTCGATGTACAATTTTCAGTCCAGTTGAGTAATGTGCGCCCTCACAGTGGAAGGTCAGAGACTCGTATTCAAAGAACTGCTGTCTGTTTGGTTCAAGACGGAGAATCAGTGAATCTGAAACAAATCCAAGACACTTTTTCTCTTATTTCACCAGAAAGAACCAAATGAAGTTAAAATACAACCAAACAACATCCTGGTACTTACCAACATCCTGAACATGTGCACACAGCAGGACTAACATGTGGACCACTGGAATAAAGAAAAGAGCTCAAAATCACAGAGACAGAGATTGTTATTCATTACAATCCTCAGTTTAAACGACTACACTGGTTAGTTTTAAGCAAACGTTCTCACAGAATTTGATGCAGAGACCGCCGACCTCCATGTTGACTGTCTGAACACCAAACTGAAGTGAAGTGTAGCTGAGGAGGGACCTCTTCCTGTGTGGCTTATTTCTGCTGTTCACATCAGCCTAAATTTAACATTTAGATTTCAGCAATAGATTTTGTTCAGTGGGTGTCACTTAGTGACAGTGAATCTGAAACATGTGAAAGACCTGACAAGTCTTTGACAGTTCCTCCTCCCCCCACCCAATGACCAACTCCTGGCGGTCTACCAGGTTTGTTGGGGTACTTCCGATAAAAGACGGCAACCCGAGCACTAGTGGGGGGTGAGAAGACGACATGATGTGAAAAACTCCTGCTGTCTCATGTTGATTACCCGTTAGCAAAGACAAGGCAAGTTTGCAAGGTTTTTGTGCTAACAGGTCAATGTGGGTGGTGGTTATCTGGGCCTCTTTTGGAAAATCAGAGTCTGTCAGATCGGAGTCGGAATCAACAACGGTGTAGAGCTTAAAGTTTGGCCATTAACAAAAATACTGACTTCCAAATGTTTGTGTTTTGGGGTTAACATGGAAACTACAGTGCTATTCATCAGAACCCCGTTTGAGACCCATGAGGACTTGGGTTTAACCGTTGCCAGCAGGAGGCGAGTTGATGTCCAGGTTGACCAAAGTAGAGAGAGCTCAGAGAGTGAATCCATAACACCCCGGAGAGCCAAGCAGGGATGGACACAGTGTGTTGAATGTGTGTGAACTAACTGCCTGGGTCTGAGTCAGCTGGGTCCATGCTTTCAGGCCAGATCGCTCTATTATGAACGAAAGGAGGTCTGGACCCAAATGCACGAATCACAAGACAGGTTCTCAGTACAAACACAAATTCTTTAACATAACTGGTGCAAAGTGCAGGGGAATGGGTGAAGCGACCCCATCGGTCTGTAGTTCCAAGTCTTTTAGTAGACGACCACCATGTGGAAATAGCAACAGGCAGGCAATTTCCGCATTAAAATTTCATGGTTGAATATATCAGATCTTTTTGATGAGTCAGTGAAAATGTTTTCAACTCATAGCAGTTACCATTGGTCTTTGGCTCCGCCCAATAACGTGAATCTATCAACTGAGGTTTTAACGCCCCCACAGTAGCTCAGTCAGTATGAACATCGTTTAAAAAAAGAACTAAATGTCAAATTTAGGCTGATGTGAAGAGCAGAAATAAGCCACACAGGAAGAGGCCCCTCCTCAGCGACACTTCACTTCAGTTTGGTGTTCAGACAGTCAACATGGAGGTCGGCGGTCTCTGCATCAAATTCTGTGAGTACATTTACTTAAAACTAACCGGTGTAGTCGTTTAAACTGAGGACTGTAATGAATAACAATCTCTGTCTCAGTGATTTTGAGCTCTTCTCTTTATTTCAGTGGTCCACATGTTAGTCCTGCTGTGTGCACATGTTCAGGACGTTGGTAAGTACCAGGATGTTGTTTGGTTGTATTTTAACTTCATTTGGTTCTTTCTGGTGAAATAAGAGAAAATGTGTCTTGGATTTGTTTCAGATTCACTCATTCTCCATCTTGAACCAAACAGACAGCAGTTCTTTGAATACGAGTCTCTGACCTTCCACTGTGAGGACGCACATTACTCAACTGGATTGAAAATTGTACATCGAACCAAAGGGGAATTACTCAAATGTGAAACTACAGAAACATCAACAAGGTCATCCTGCAATGTTAGTAGTGTTTTTCCACAGGACAGTGGGTATTACTGGTGTGAGTCTGGAGATGGGAAGAGAAGCAACCTCATCTCTATCACTGTTTCTGGTATGTTTGTATTAAGACGAGATCTTTACATGCACTCATCTTTGTTTGATATAAAATATGAACCCTATGTTGTTCAGCTGGTCATGTGATCCTGGAGAGTCCCATCAGTGTGGTGGAGGGAGACACTGTGACTCTGAACTGCAGACACAAGACGTCCACATCCATCTACCCAACGGATTTCTACAAAGATGGACACCTTATCAGAAGAAGCCCAACAGCAAACATGAGAATTCCTGCTGTTTCCAAAAGTGATGAAGGATTCTACAAGTGTAGCATCTCTGGAAGAGCAGAATCAGCCGAGAGTCTGATGGGTGTTGAAGGTGAGATATATCAGTGTTTCCAAATCAGATGTACATACAATTCGAGATATACTTTAGGCACACTTAAAGTACATTTATTGATTTGAAAAGAACAGACTACATTAATCGGCAATCAAATGGATGGATGTAATTTCATGTGTGATATGTCTTGTAAAACATTTGAGAGCAATTCATTTGTTCATTCATGTACCCAAGTTAATCGAAGGCTTTTCAGAAACTTGTGCTTGGAATCACTGAGACCTCAGTCGCTCCCATTTAAAGATCGATTCAACTGCAAACTTCACATTGATAAAAACAGTTGAAACTTTCAGGTTGAAAATCTTTGGGGTTTTTTTCTTATTTTTTTATCCATCCAAACCTAATATCCTCTTTCTTTGTTTACTTCAGTACTTCATGAAGTTGTTCAAGAAACCCAGGCTCTAGGATCCACCCCTTGGATAGTTACTGTCACAGTTTTATTGGTTCTGCTGTTGCTGGTTGGACTTCTTCATCTCGTCAAATGTTATTGGAACAGAGGTAAAAACACATTTCACCAACGAGAGGCGCTTAAAGTGATTAATTGGTCCCAGGAACTGTGGGTAAAATCTTCATTTTATGGATGTAATTGCTCAACGTACTTTATCAATGTGGATTCTTGTCACGTGTATTTTCAGTCTCTGTTGAGGCCGGTCAAGAGGCAGCAGATGATGGCCAACCGTATGTTGTGGTTAAAAAAGAGAGGACAAAGAAAGGTACCTCATCTGACAGTTTATTCGGTCAAGGCTCATTTCACATTTAAGATTTTGGTATCATATTGATAGCTTTGATTGTCAACATGAGTTTGGAGATAACCAGCGGACACTGTGGGAAGCTAGGGTTGTCTTTTTTTTACAGCCTCTATGAAAAGCTAAACTCGTGTCATTAATTGAGTACTCATTGAGCCATCCAAGGGAATAACTTAATATTTAATGAAAGCCTTGATTTCACTGTGCTAACATCTTCGTATATGGTATAAACCCATCCTTTCTCTTCTGTCAGTTCAGGCTGAATCATCAACTGGACCCTTTTACTCCACTTTGGGTGACACTCAACAACTGGGTGAGACTTATTGTCCAGACAACCTAAACTCAATAGTCCGTGATGTTTAAGTGTTCTGCTAAATATTTAGCAATACTGGGATAATCCAACCTGTACTCCAAACAGAGCCAGGAACCTCCACCATCCCAACGTTGACCGTTCGCTCAGCTCGTACCGACCTTTGACACAGAAATCGTTCTATTCTACCATCCACGAGGTAAAACTCAGGACATGACTGACATTCACATCATGTAGGATGGACAGCAGAGGTTAGAACATAGATAGATAGATAGATAGATACTTCATTGATCCCGAGGGAAATTCAAGGCATCCAGTAGCAGTATACAGACAGGCAGGACACGCTAACCATATAGATAGATAGATAGATAGATAGATAGATAGATGATAGATAGATAGATACTTTATTGATTATTGATCCCGAGGGAAATTCAAGGCATCCAGTAGCAGTATACAAACAGGCAGGACACAAGACATTAGTTACAATACACACCCGCTGTCCCCCCTCCCCTCTGTATACAATAATCCCCCAAACAAGATTTAGCAACCCCTATGTGACTAAGAGTAAACATAATTATATGTTAAACCTGTGCAGTTAGCAATAGCAATTAGACTTAAACTTATATAGCATAATCTGTGAGGAGAGGAAAACATGTGTTGGTTAAGAGAGACCTGCAAACAGTTAAAGAGCCTTAGAAACAAAGTGCTGACCTTTAGAAACTAGTTACATGTGCATGTACAGAGGTGTTTGAGCTTATGCCAGAGGTGTGAGTATAGTCATTAAACAGTCAATGCAGTAATGTAAATTGGCTCACCAACTTAAAGGAGCAGTGATTTGCATTAAGTGTCCTAGACAATAACCTGAAACCAGAAGTGATTAGGGTGATTATCGTTAAGTACCGAACTATTGAGGAGCAGATTAGCATTAAGTGTTGAAGACAATAGAGTGAAACTTGACCTAATTAGTGTGATCATGTCAACCATTACAGATGTAGCTAGACACAACAGTAGGATGAAACCAGACATGATTAGGGTGATTATCTTTAGAGTGACCAGTGCTCAGTAAGGTGACTATCAATATGCATTAAAGTGTCCAACTGGAGGCTGACTCTGAGGTCAGCAGTGCAGATGAGGAATGAGAAAAAAGTAAAAAGAAAAAAAAGAGTTCCGCTTTGAAACGTTGATGTCATTGGACAATGCTGTGCAACCAAAGCACCACTTCAGGCAGCATTTATTGTTGATGGTCGTAGTTCAACAACCAATCAATATATGTTCAGTCACCCAAATGTACAATAATAAACTCAAGAAACGTTGTCTTTTTAAACCAGTGGTTCTAAACTGGTATGGTTTCCTGACCCACTACGAGCCCTACTAAGCTAGCAGCAATGTTCAATAGAAGTCAACCAAAAAAAGTCCATCATATAATCAGTCAAGTAGAGGTCACCAGGTTTATAAAATATGAATGTAACGTTAGATAGGATAACACTCCATCAGTGAATGAATAGGTCTCTTATATTTGAGCTGTTAACCCTTTGTATCTTTAAATATTGTAACTTTGTTAACCCTTTGTGTCTTCAGGTCGCTGCGTGACGGCTGACTGAAGATGTTTGGTTGAACCTGATTGGTGAAAAAAGTCTTGTTTTTTTGTTGTAGAAATGGTTTTCAGTCTTTGCACCCTGCATGTGTTGATGTTGAGAGATATATTAAAGATGCGGTGTGATGTATCTGTTGTTATAAACTGACAGCTAAACCCACTTGTTCCATCAGCTGTGTTTATTTGTGTGAGTGTAAACACGTTTCACATGAAAAGATCTGCTTTACTTCTGAACACTCGCAGTGGTCAACCACCACCTTCATGCTGCAGCGTCACTTTCATCTGAACCAGGCTGACTGAGGCTAAAGAAAGAAATGAGTCTGATACTTTACGTCTACCATGGGTGTAAAGTTCAAACACGAGGAGATAGAAAATGATTGTTCCATTAAAGTGTACTGGTGTTTATTCTTTCATGCAAACAGTGTTTTCTCTGGGTCTGCTTCTCAGCTGTCACAATTTATATTCAATATATTCAACAAAAAGACCTTTTGGAGTGGACACTGATGGTAGCTTTCAAATGCTTTGAGCTGAATACTGTTATCAGCTTGCTAATATGTTTAATATGAAAATGCTAACATGCTAATGCTTTATACTTTTTGGGTCTTTTATTCCAAAATAAATAAAACTTCCAAAATAAAATGTAAATAAAACAATTGTTTTGACCTTCAATTTTTATCCAACTCTAAACATGACTTTGTCAACGACGTGTTAAATCCACCACAGGTTCATGGAGGAAAGACTCAAGTTTTGAAACACCACAGCTGCTCTAATAATGTTGACCCTCTAACCCACACAAATACACACACACACACACACACACACACACACACAAACACACACACGCAAACATTAAATAAACAAGCCCTACTCTGCCGACTACTGTAGAACAACCACACTGCATGAAAAGAAACTTCAATCACGTCTTGAATAGAAATGTGAACTGTCGTTACAGAAAGACAGACGTGCTTTTAACAGTGTTCACACAGTTTGAGCTCACAGACTTATATGCACTATAAATAAAGCGGAGTTGAGTTGCGGCTCGTGGGTCAGAGTTAGAGAAGCTGGGTCTCAGATCTGAAAGTGAAATGTAGAAACACACTGAAACAAACTGTGGTTTGCACAATGTTATTTGACTCTTTTATTTTACATGTTTGCAATAAACCAAACTTCACATCCTTATTCAGAAGACGAACAAACATCTGTTGAACATCAATCAACACGTGAATTAAATATGTGACACAGGAAGTAATCAGGAAGAGATGCCATTTTATTTTATCTGATCATTTAAAAACATTTCTGTGGCTGGGATTCTTTAAGCTGATTAAAAATGTTTGCACAACAAGCACTAAATATAAGTGGATCATAATTACATACTGTATAATGAACAAGGTGCACTGTAACATGTGGACGACAGCAGCTGAAGCATTATGGGATGTTCTTCCTTTCTGGCCACCAAACAAGACTTCATAGAAAATATCTGTTTGGTCGTTCATCCCGTTGTATCCTTTACTTCTGTATCTCCATCTCGATTTGAGAGCACTCGAGGTGTCGTTGTTTACCTGTGGGTTCACCTCTGAGTTTCCCAAAGTGGAGCCGTCCCAGCAGCAGCAGCAGCAGAGCCATCATCACTACAGGGAGAACGTTTCTGAAGATGACCAACAGAAGGTCTGAGGACGAGTGAATCTCTTGGTGTGTCTCTGCAAAGAAGACAAAATTAGAAATACTGCACGCCTTCATATGGTGCCTCAAGTTATCAAACATAGTATGGGAGGTAGCCCGGACCATGAAGGTCAACAAACTTATTTTCAGCTACATGATGAAAGAAATGTACCTTCAACAGCCATCAGACTCTCGGCTGATTCTCCTCTTCCAGAGATGCTACACTTGTAGAATCCTTCATCAAGTTTGGAAACAGCAGGGATTGTCATGTTTCCTGTTGGGCTTCTTTTGAGAAGGCGGCCATCTTTGTAGAAATCAGCTGCGAGGATGGATGAGGATGTCCTGTGTCTACAGTTCAGAGTCACAGCGTCTCCCTCCACCACACTGATGGGACTCTCCAGGATCACATGACCAGCTGAACAACATAGGGTTCATATTTGATATCAAACAAAGATGAGTGCATGTAAAGATCTCGTCTTAATACAAACATACCAGAAACAGTGATAGAGATGATGTTGCTTGTCTTCCTATGTCCAGACTCACACCAGTAATGTCCACTGTCCTCTGGAAAAACACTGCCAACGTTGCAGGAAGACCTTGTTGATGTTTCTGTAGTTTTACATTTGACTAATTCCCCTTTGGACTGATGTACAATTTTCAGTCCAGTTGAGTAATGTGCGCCCTCACAGTGGAAGGTCAGAGACTCGTATTCAAAGAACTGCTGTCTGTTTGGTTCAAGATGGAGAATCAGTGAATCTGAAACAAATCCAAGACACGTTTTCTCTTATTTCACCAGAAAGAACCAAATGAAGTTAAAATACAACCAAACAACATCCTGGTACTTACCAACGTCCTGAACATGTGCACACAGCAGAACTAACACGTGGACCACTGGAATAAAAGAGACAGAGATTGTTATTCATTACAATCCTCAGTTTAAAAGACTTCTCCGGTTAGATTTAAGTAAACGTACTCACAGAATTTGATGCAGAGACCGCCGACCTCCATGTTGACTGTCTGAACACCAAACTGAAGTGAAGTGTCGCTGAGGAGGGACCTCTTCCTGTGTGGCTTTTTTCTGCTGCTCACGTGAGCCTAAATTTAACATTTAGATTTCAGCAATAGATTTTGTTCAGTGGGTGTCACTTAGTGACAGTGAATCTGAAACATGTCAAAGACCTGACAAGTCTTTGACAGTTCCTCCTCCCCCCACCCAATGACAAACTCCTGGCGGTCTACCAGGTTTGTTGAGGTACTTCCGATAAAAGACGGCAACCCGAGCACTAGTGGAGGGTGAGAAGACGACATGATGTGAAAAACTCCTGCTGTCTCATGTTGATTACCCGTTAGCAAAGACAAGGCGAGTTTGCAAGGTTATGTGTGCTAACAGGTCAATGTGGGTGTTGGTTATCTGGGCCTCTTTGGGAAAATCAGAGTCTGTCAGATCGGAGTCGGAATCAACAACGGTGTAGAGCTTAAAGTTTGGCCATTAACAAACATACTGGCTTCCAAATGTTTGTGTTTTTGGGTTAACATGGAAACTACAGTGCTATTCATCAGAACCCCGTTTGAGCCCCATGAGGACTTGGGTTTAACCATTGCCAGCAGGAGGCGTGTTGATGTCCAGGTTGACCACAGTAGAGAGAGCTCAGAGAGTGAATCCATAATACCCCAGAGAGTCTCGTCATGTTGGCCAATCAGGGATGGACGCAGTGTGTTGAATGTGTGTGAACTAACTGCCTGGGTCTGAGTCAGCTGGGTCCATGCTTTCATGCCAGATCGCTCTATTATGAACGAAAGGAGGTCTGGACCCAAATATACGACTCACAAGACAGGTTCTCAGTACAAACACAAATCCTTTAACATTATAACTGGTGCAAAGTGCAGGGGAATGGGTGAAGCGACCCCATCAGTCTGTAGTTCCAAGTCTTTTAGTAGACGACCACCATGTGGAAATAGCAACAATTTTCGCATTAAAATTTCATGCTTGACTATATCAGATCTTTTTGAAAAGTCAGTGAACATGTTTTCACCTGTTTTCACCTCATAGCAGTTGGCTTTGGTGTTTGGCTCCGCCCATTAACGCTAATCTATCAACTGAGGCTACACCACCCCCACTGTATGTCAGTCAGTATGAACATCCTTTAAAAAAAACTAAATGTTAAATTTAGGCTGACGTGAGCAGCAGAAATAAGCCACACAGGAAGAGGTCCCTCCTCAGCTACACTTCACTTCAGTTTGGTGTTCAGACAGTCAACATGGAGGTCGGCGGTCTCTGCATCAAATTCTGTGAGTACGTTTGTTTAAAACTAACCAGTGTAGTCGTTTAAACTGAGGATTGTAATGAATAACAATCTCTGTCTCAGTGATTTTGAGCTCTTTTCTTTATTCCAGTGGTCCACATGTTAGTCCTGCTGTGTGCACATGTTCAGGACGTTGGTAAGTACCAGGATGTTGTTTGGTTGTGTTTTAACTTCATTTGGTTCTTTCTGGTGAAATAAGAGAAAACGTGTCTTGGATTTGTTTCAGATTCACTGATTCTCCATCTTGAACCAAACAGACAGCAGTTCTTTGAATACGAGTCTCTGACCTTCCACTGTGAGGGCGCACATTACTCAACTGGACTGAAAATTGTACATCGAACCAAAGGGGAATTACTCAACTGTGAAACTACAGAAACATCAACAAGGTCATCCTGCACGGTTTCTGATGTTTATCCACAGGACAGTGGATATTACTGGTGTGAGTCTGGAGATGGGAAGAGAAGCAACCTCATCTCTATCACTGTTTCTGGTATGTTTGTATTAAGACGAGATCTTTACATGGACTCATCTTTGTTTGATATAAAATATGAACCCTATGTTGTTCAGCTGGTCATGTGATCCTGGAGAGTCCCATCAGTGTGGTGGAGGGAGACGCTGTGACTCTGAACTGCAGACAGAAGACAAACTCATCCAACCTCACAGCTGATTTCTTCAAAGATGGCCACATTATCAGAAGATGCCTAAAAGGAAACATGACAATCCTCGCTGTTTCCAAAAGTGATGAAGGATTCTACAAGTGTAACATCTCTGGAAGAGGAGAATCAGCCGAGAGTCTGATGGCTGTTGAAGGTGAGAAATATCAGTGTTTCCAAATCATTAGTTTTTTAAAAAGATTTATTTTCAGGCTTTTATGTCTGTATTTTGGAGAGAGGGAGAGAAAGTGGATAGCATTAGAAATCGGGAAGAGAGAGGGTATAGATATGCAGGAAATGGGCCAAGGGCCCGGAGCCAAACCCTGGCCGTCTGTGTGAGGACTGTAGCCTCTTTGCATGGTGACGCACACGCTGCCACTGCGCTACCGGCGCCCCTCCAATTCAAATTTAAACATGAATGTGACATACAGTACATATGTTTTACAGCTTGGAATACCGAAAGTATATTTATCGATTTGAAAAGGACACATTACAATAATCAACATTCAGACAGATGGAAATGTACTTCCATGTGGTCCAAGTCTTTTAAATGACCTGGGGTGAAAACAAAATATGAATGCACTCATGTAGCTAAGTTAGCTGAAGCCTTTTAAGAAACTTGAAATGTGCTAGAAATCAATAAGATTTCAGTGGTTTCCATTTAAATATCAAGCAAACTTCAAACTTTGCATTGATAGAAAAAGTTGAAACTTTCAAGTTCAAAATTGTAATTTTTAATCGAATCTTTTAATCCATCCAAACCTCACCTTTGTTTACTTTATTATTTTGTATGGGACTGGTACTGTATGTTTGTATTGAGACAAGATCTTTACATGCACTTATCTCTGTTTTATATAAAATATGAACCCTATGTTGTTCAGCTGGTCATGTGATCCTGGAGAGTCCCATCAGTGTGGTGGAGGGAGACGCTGTGACTCTGAACTGCAGACGCAAGACGTCCTCATCCATCCTCCCAGCTGATTTCTACAAAGATGGCCACCTTATCAGAAGAAGCCCAACAGCAAACATAACAATCCTCGCTGTTTCCAAACTTGATGAAGGATTCTACAAGTGCAGCATCTCTGGAAGAGGAGAATCAGCCGAGAGTCTGATGGCTGTTAAAGGTACATTTCTTTCATCATGTGGCAGAAAATAAGTTTGTTGACCTTCATAGTCCGGGCTACCTCCCATTCTATGTTTGATAACTTGAGGCACCATGTGAAGGCGTGCAGTATTTCTATTTCTGTCTTCTTTGCAGAGTCACACCAAGAGATTCAGTCGTCCTCAGACCTTCTGTTGGTCATCTTCAGAAACGTTCTCCCTGTAGTGATGATGGCTCTGCTGCTGCTGCTGCTGGGACGGCTCCACTTTGGGAAACTCAGAGGTGAACCCACAGGTAAACAACGACACCTCGAGTGCTCTCAAATCGAGATGGAGATACAGAAGTAAAGGATACAACGGGATGAACGACCAAACAGATATTTTCTATGAAGTCTTGTTTGGTGGCCAGAAAGGAAGAACATCCCATAATGCTTCAGCTGCTGTCGTCCACATGTTAGATAGATAGATAGATAGATAGATAGATAGATAGATAGATAGATAGATAGATAGATAGATAGATAGATAGATAGATAGATAGATAGATAGATAGATAGATAGATAGATAGATAGATAGATAGATAGATAGATAGATAGATAGATGCAGACTGGGCCATTAAAGTGCTCAGCAACATAAAGGAGCAGTGATTAGCATTAAGTTTCCAAAACAATAAGGTGAAACCAGGAGTGATTAGGGTGATTATCATTAAAGTACCCAACTATTGAGGAGCAGATTAGCATTAAGTGTCAAAGACAATAGAGTGAAACTTGACCTAGTTAGGGTGATCATGTCAACCATTACAGATGTAGCATAAGACAACAGTAGGATGAAACCAGACATGATTAGGGTGATTATCATTAAAGTGACCAGTGCTCAGTAAGGTGACTATCAATATGCATTAAAGTGTCCAACTGGAGGCTGACTCTGAGATCAGCAGTGCAGATGAGGAATGAGAAAAAAGTGAAAAATGAGTCCAGCGTTCACCGTGTGCTTTTTCCCTGCCATGACAGTGAAGTGTTGTACAGTCTTATGGCCAGGGGGACATAAGAGTTCTTTTGTCTGTCCGTGGAGCATGACTGTGACAGCAGTCTGTCACTGAACATGCTCCTCTGCCCGGTGAAGGTGCTGTGCAGAGGGTGGTGTGTGTTGTCCATGATGGAGAGCATTTTGTCCAGAGTCCTCCTCTCTATGGCTGTCACCAGTGAGTCTAGCTCTGTTACAATGCACCTTGTTCATTATACAGTATGTAATAATGATCCACTTTTTTTAGTGCTTGTTGTGCAAACACTTTTAATCAGCTTAAAGAATCCAAGCCACAGAAATGTTTTTAAATGATCAGAAAAAATATAATGGCATCTCTTCCTGATTATGTCCTGTGTCACATATTTCATTCATGTGTTGATTGATGTTCAACAGATGTTCGTTCGTCTTCTGAATAAGGATGTGAAGTTTAGTTTATTTGAAACATGTAAAATAAAAGAATGAAATAACATTGTGCAAACCACAGCTTGTTTCAGTGTGTTTCTACATTTCACTTTCAGATCTGAGACCCAGCTTCTCTAACTCTGACCCATGAGCTGCAACTCAACTCAGCTTTATTTATAGTGCATATAAGTCTGTGAGGCCAAACTGTGTGAACACAGTTCAAAGAGGAGACGCGATTACAGGCCAGATTAAAATTAACAATAAAACCCACAACATCAGTGGGAGCAGCTCAGAGCTTCACTTCCTGTTCATATCTACCCAAACCTTTAATACAAACCATTTGTGATGGTAACATGAACGTTTCAACTGTAATATTCACTAAATGTTTTTATATATCAACAGCAGTACAAAGCATGTCTGTCTTTCTGTAACAACAGTTCACTTTTCTATTAAAGATGTGATGGAAGTTTCTTTCCATGCAGTGTCGTCGTTCTACCTGTGGTGGATTTAACACATTTAGGAGACAAAGTAATGTTTAGAGTTGGATAAAAATTGATGGTCAAAACAATTGTTTTATTTACATTTTATTTTGGAAGTTTTATTTATTTTGGAAAAAAAGACCCAAAAAGCATAAAGCATTAGCATGTTAGCATGGTTATATTAAACATATTAGCAAGCTGATAACAGTAGCTCAAAGCATTTGACAGCTACCATCAGTGTCCACTCCAAAAGGCCTTTTTGTTGAATATATTGAAAATAAATCGTGACAGCTGAGAAGCAGACCCAGAGAAAACACTGTTTGCATGAAAGAATAAACACCAGTACACTTTAATGGAACAATAATTTTCTATCTCCTCGTGTTTGAACTTTACACCCATGGTAGACGTAAAGTATCAGACTCATTTCTTTCTTTAGCCTCAGTCAGCCTGGTTCAGATGAATGTGACGCTGCAGCATGAAGGTGGTGGTTGACCACTGCGAGTGTTCAGATGTAAAGCAGATCTATTCATGTGAAACGTGTTTACACTCACACAAATAAACACAGCTGATGGAACAAGTGGGTTTAGCTGTCAGTTTATAATGACAGATACATCACACCGCATCTTCAGTATATCTCTGAACATCAACACATGCAGGGTGCAAAGACTGAAAACCATTGCCACAATAAAAAAACAAGACTTTTTTCACCAATCAGGTTCAACCAAACATCTTCAGTCAGCCGTCACGCAGTGACCTGAAGACACAAAGGGTTAACAAAGTTACAGACAATTGTTTAAAGATACAAGGGGTTAACAGCTCAAATATAAGACATGTTTTTATTCACTGATGGAGTGTTATCCTATCTACAGTTAAATTCATATTTTTCAAACCTGGTTATCTCTACTGACATCAACGTTTCAAAGCGGTAAATATAGTTAATGTTCTACCCTCTGCTGTCCATTCTACATGTTGTGAATGTCAGTCATGTCCTGAGTCTTACCTAGTGGATGGTAGAATAGAAGGATTCCTCTTTCAAAGGTCGGTCGGTACGAGCTGAGCGAACGGTCAATGTTGGGATGGTGGAGGCTCCTGGCTCTGTTTGGAGTACAGGTTGGATTATCCCGGTATTGCTAAATATTTAGCAGAACACTTGAACATCACGGACTATTGAGTTTACATTGTCTGGACAATAAGTCTCACCCAGTTGTTGAGTGTCACCCAAAGTGGAATAAAAGGGTCCAGTTGATGATTCAGCTTGAACTGACAGCAGAGAAAGGATGGGTTTATACCATATACGAAGATGTTAGCACAGTGAAATCAAGGCTTGCATTAAAAATTAAGTTGTTCCCTTGGATGGTTCAATGAGTACTCAATTAATGACACGAGTTTAGCTTTTCAGAGAGCCTGTAAAACAAGGACAACCGTAGCTTCCTACAACGTCAGCTGGTTATCTCCAAACTTACGTTGACAGTCCAAGCTGTCAATATGATAGCACACCACACATTTATTCTAAGCTTCGATTATGACCTCCTTATTTCAGCAAACATTTCACTTCCACCTTAAGTATTTGACTATTTCAATGAAATGCTCTTTTTCTATCCTGTTCTTTTCGTCTCTCAGAGGCTCAGGTTTGAATCCTATTTGTTCAAACCTTCCCAAATCCTGCTAGCTCTCTTGTGTGTGATTTATTATTCATCAATATGCAGATGATACTCTGTTCTCTGTTGGCTAACTGCATTAAATCATTAGGCATCAAATCCAAACTTGTATAACTGACTTTTTAAGTTATAATAATAATTTATGATACATTTGTTTGTATAGAAAGGTTTTACAAAGTGCTATGTTGTGCAGTGTTTAAATCTGTAGTGTTCTTTTTACTTCTCTGTAGACTTCATCGGAGAATATGTCTCCAGGTGAATTCACCTTGACGACTACTTTAAATCTCAGGCTTTTTCTCTTTTCAAGAACATTCGTTCTTTCAGTGAATAACTTTACCATTATGCTTAAAAAGAATGAAATGAAATACTACCCCAGGTTCAAGAGGAAGGGAATATAAGACATGGGGTGGAGAATCATACATGTGAAATGAGCCTTGACAGAATAAACTGTCAGGTGAGGTACCTTTCTTTGTCCTGTCTTTTTTAACTACAGCATACATCGGTTGGCCAGAATCTGCTGCCTCTCGACCGGCCTCAACAGTTACTGAAAATACAAACACGTGACAAGAATCCATATCAATATAGTACACAGGTAATACAAATATACAGTCAATATGTGTGTTTCCATGTTCAGCAGTTACATCCACAAACTGAACATTTTCTTTTTCTCCAGAGAACAAGAGTTTTAAATTACTGTTAACTATTCATTTGGCTTTTACTAATAAGACACAAGTTTTACTTTTTCACACTTTAAAGGACTTCTGAAGTTATGATGAGCAGGCTGTTGTTTTATATTAAGCTTTGTATATATATGTATCACTCAATATGTTAAATATATCAACACAGGTTTACATGAACATGATAATGATACCTGTTCTTACCTGTCTGAAGCTCAGTTGCGCCTGATTGAGGTGCCCGTGTGGACAAGTACAGCAACATATCAATGCATGAAAGAAAAAGACACTATGAACAAAGAACCAGGAAGACAGAGACATGAGACAACAGTAATGCCACTTCCTGGTTTAAAGATTTGCAGTGGTCTTGTTTTGTTCGTGCTTTTCTTTCACAGCAGATATTTGTCAGATACAGTTGTATTTAAAACCAACCATTCAACGTTATAAGCTCTGTGCTGGATGTTTGCGTCATAAAGGTTTGACGATACTGGTTTCACAGATGTCAGGTAAGAATCCATGACTGGGTTCAAGACCTCACTGTTATTAAATGGCCCATTCAACAAAATCCCTTTAAGTACAAATATTCCACGGTGACTGGGACCAATCGTTCACTTTAAGCGCCTCTCGTTGGTGAAATGTGTTTGTACCTCTGTTCCAATAAATTTTGATGAGATGAAGAAGTCCAACCAGCAACAGCAGAACCAATAAAACAGTGACAGTAACTATCCAAGGGCTGGATCCTTCATCCTGGTTTTCTGGATTGACATCACAAAGTAATCAATATTTTATTTCCGTCTCAGGTCAATTAAAAGACTCATCCCACATGGAAGTACATTTACATCCATCTGAATGTGTATTCTGTTCTTTTCAAATCAATAAATATACTTTAGTGTGCCTAAAGTTTATCTCATATAATATATAGTATATAGATGTAGTTTTAAAACATATCTCTGTAATATTTATGTTTACATTTGATTTAGAAACACTGATGTATCTCACCTTTAACAGCCATCAGACTCTCGGCTGATTCTCCTCTTCCAGAGATGCTACACTTGTAGAATCCTTCATCAAGTTTGGAAACAGCAGGAATTCTCATGTTCCCTGATGAAATTCTTTTGATGAGGCGGCCATCTTTGTAGAAATCAGCTTGGAGGATGGATGAGGACGTCTTGTGTCTACAGTTCAGAGTCACAGCGTCTCCCTCCACCACACTGATGGGACTCTCCAGGATCATATGACCAGCTGAACAACATAGGGTTCATATTTTATATCAAACAAAGATGAGTGCGTGTAAAGATCTCGTTTTAATACAAACATACCAGAAACCGTGATAGAGATGAGGTTGCTTCTCTTCCCATCTCCAGACTCACACCAGTAATACCCACTGTCCTGTAGAAAAACACTACTAACGTTGCAGGATGACCTTGTTTCTGTAGTTTTACATTTGACTAATTCCCCTTTGGTTCGATGTACAATTTTCAGTCCAGTTGAGTCATGTGCGCCCTCACAGAGGAAGGTCAGAGACTCGTATTCAAAGAACTGCTGTCTGTTTGGTTCAAGATGGAGAATCAGTGAATCTGAAACAAATCCAAGACACATTTTCTCTTATTTCACCAGAAAGAACCAAATGAAGTTAAAATACAACCAAACAACATCCTGGTACTTACCAACGTCCTGAACATGTGCACACAGCAGGACCAACACGTGGACCACTGGAATAAAGAAAAGAGCTCAAAATCACTGAGACGTGTTGAACAGTCATATATTCTGATGATTCTTACAACTTCTAAAGCTGACTTTGGTGTTTGACTTTTACATTTTGATCGTTAAGGGCTTAAACTCTGTATAAATATTCTAATCCTGAACGCCTTTCGGAGCACCAAGAGCTTCCTCTTAATTAAAGCAGTGAAGGTTCTCAGAGATTGTTATTCATTACAATCCTCAGTTTAAACGACTACACCGGTTAGTTTTAAGGAAACGTACTCACAGAATTTGATGCAGAGACCGCTGACCTCCATGTTGACTGTCTGAACACCAAACTGAACTGAAGTGTCACTGAGGAGGGACCTCTTCCTGTGTGGCTTATTTCTGCTGCTCACGTGAGCCTAAATTTAACATTTAGTTTTTTTTAAAGGATGTTCATACTGACTGACATACAGTGGGGGTGGTGTAGCCTCAGTTGATAGATTAGCGTTAATGGGCGGAGCCAAACACCAAAGCCAACTGCTCTGTGGTGAAAACATGTTCACTGACTGATAGTACGAATTTCTGTGAATACGTTCAGTGTGGTTACATCTTGTGGAGATGATCTTGCTGTTAGCAGACTACGATTTATTCTGAGAAGATATTACCATATTTGAAGAGAAACATGATATATGAGGTATCACAAAAGTATAATGTATGGCCTCAGTTGACAGTACAAGGATGAAGTGTTCTTCAAATAGAGGTTTGACATTGTAAGGGTGAAGGTGATGTGATTCTCCAGACCATGTATAGAAATATCCAAAGTGGGAAGGAATTTATGACATCTGTTGAACAGTATATAATGGCTCCACACTGAACATTAAATTGTCTATCTCTCAGCCTGCACAGAGTCTCAGTGTTGTCTGTTAGAGTAGAACCACGGCTGTGATTATGCTGCGTGAATATTATCCAGTCTGTTGATAGATTCAGCTTTAGGGACAGTTATATTATTCAACCCATCACTGACGTATCAAAAAGATCTGATATAGTCAACCATGAAATTTGAATGCGAAAATTGCTTGCCTGTTGCTATTTCCACATGGTGGTCGTCTACTAAAAGACTTGGAACTACAGACTGATGGGGTCGCTTCACCTATTCCCCTGCACTTTGCACCAGTTATGTTAACGGAGTTGTGTTTGCACTGAGAACCTGTCTTGTGAGTGGTATATTTGGGTCCAGACCTCCTTTCATTCATCATAGAGCAATCTGGCCTGAAAGCATGGACCCAGCTGACTCAGACCCAGGCAGTTAGTTCACACACATTGAACACACTGTGTCCATCCATGCTTGGCTCTCTGGGGTGTTATGGATTCACTCTCTGAGCTCTCTCTACTGTGGTCAACCTGGACATCAACTCGCCTCCTGCTGGCAACGGTTAAACCCAAGTACTCATGGGTCTCAAATGGGGTTCTGATGAGTAGCACTGTAGTTTCCATGTTAACCCAAAAGCACAAACATTTGGAAGCCAGTATTTTTGTTAATGGCCAAACTTTAAGCTCTACACCGTTGTTGATTCCGACTCCGATCTGCCAGACTCTGATTTTCCGAAAGAGGCCCAGATAACCACCACCCACATTGACCTGTTAGCACACATAACCTTGCAAACTTGCCTTGTCTTTGCAAACGGGTAATCAACATGAGACAGCAGGAGTTTTTCACATCATGTCGTCTTCTCACCCTCCACTAGTTCTCGGGTTGCCGTCTTCTATTGAAAGTACCCCAACAAACCTGGGGGACCGCCAGGAGTTTGTCATTGGGTGAGGGGAGGGGGAACTGTCAAAGACCTATCAGGTCTTTCACATGTTTCAGATTCACTGTCACTAAGTGACACCCACTGAACAACATCTATTGCTGAAATCTAAATGTTTAATTTAGGCTCACGTGAGCAGCAGAAATAAGCCACACAGGAAGAGGTCCCTCCTCAGCGACACTTCACTTCAGTTTGGTGTTCAGACAGTCAACATGGAGGTCGCCGGTCTCTGCATCAAATTCTGTGAGTACGTTTACTTAAAACTAACCAGTGTAGTCGTTTAAACTGAGGATTGTAATGAATAACAATCTCTGTCTCAGTGATTTTGAGCTCTTCTCTTATTTTATTCCAGTGGTCCACATGTTAGTCCTGCTGTGTGCACATGTTCAGGACGTTGGTAAGTACCAGGATGTTGTTTGGTTGTATTTGAACTTCATTTGGTTCTTTCTGGTGAAATAAGAGAAAACATGTCTTGGATTTGTTTCAGATTCACTGATTCTCCGTCTTGAACCAAACAGACAGCAGTTCTTTGAATACGAGTCTCTGACCTTCCATTGTGAGGGCGCACATTACTCAACTGGACTGAAAATTGTACATCAGTCCAAAGGGGAATTACTCAAATGTGAAACTACAGAAACATCAACAAGGTCTTCCTGCAACGTTAGTAGTGTTTTTCTACAAGAAAGTGGGTATTACTGGTGTGAGTCTGGAGATGGGAAGACAAGCAACCACATCTCTATCACTGTTTCTGGTATGTTTGTATTAAGACGAGATCTTTACATGCACTCATCTTTGTTTGATATAAAATATGAACCCTATGTTGTTCAGCTGGTCATGTGATCCTGGAGAGTCCCATCAGTGTGGTGGAGGGAGACGCTGTGACTCTCAACTGCAGACACAAGATGTCCACATCCATCCTCCCAGCTGATTTCTACAAAGATGGCCGCCTTATCAGAAGAAGCCCAACAGCAAACATGAGGATCCCCGCTGTTTCCAAACGTGATGAAGGATTCTACAAGTGTAGCATCTCTGGAAGAGGAGAATCAGCCGAGAGTCTGATGGCTGTTGAAGGTACATTTCTTTCATCATGTGGCTGAAAATGAGTTTGTTGACCTTCATAGTCCGGGCTACCTCCCATACTATGTTTGATAACTTGAGGCACCATGTGAAGGCGTGCAGTATTTCTATTTCTGTCTTCTTTGCAGAGTCACACCAAGAGATTCACTCGTCCTCAGACCTTCTATTGGTCATCTTCAGAAACGTTCTCCCTGTAGTGATGATGGCTCTGCTGCTGCTGCTGCTGGGACGGCTCCACTTTGGGAAACTCAGGGGTGAACCCACAGGTAAACACCGACACCTCGAGTGCTCTCAAATCGAGATGGAGATACAGAAGTAAAGGATACAACGGGATGAACGACCAAACAGATATTTTCGATGAAGTCTTGTTTGGCGGCCAGAAAGGAAGAACATCCCATAATGCTTCAGCTGCTGTCGTCCACATGTTACGATGCACCTTGTTCATTATTCAGTATGTAATAATGATCCACTTATATTTAGTGCTTGTTGTGCAAACATTTTTAATCAGCTTAAAGAATCCAAGCCACAGAAATGTTTTTAAATGATCAGATAAAATAAAATGGCATCTCTTCCTGATTACTTCCTGTGTCACATATTTAATTCACATGTTGATTGATGTTCAACAGATGTTCGTTCTTCTTCTGAATAAGGATGTGATGTTTGGTTTATTGCAAACATGTAAAATAAAAGAGTCAAATAACATTGTGCAAACCACAGTTTGTTTCAGTGTGTTTCTACATTTCACTTTCAGATCTGAGACCCAGCTTCTCTAACTCTGACCCATGAGCCGCAACTCAACTCAGCTTTATTTATAGTGCATATAAGTCTGTGGGCCCAAACTGTGTGAACACAGTTAAAAGAGGAGACGCGATTACAGGCCAGATTAAAATTAACAATAAAACCCACAACATCAGCAGGAGCAGCTCAGAGCTTCACTTCCTGTTCATATCTACCCAAACCTTTAACACAAACCATTTGTGATGGTAACATGAACGTTTCAACTGTAATATTCACTAAATGTTTTTATGTATCAACAGCAGTACAAAGCACGTCTGTCTTTCTGTAACGACAGTTCACATTTCTATTAAAGATGTGATGGAAGTGTCTTTTCATGCAGTGTGGTCGTTCTACAGCAGGGGGCAGAGTAGGGCTTGTTTATTTAATGTGTGTTTGAGTATATGTGTGTTTGTGAGTTTGTGTGTATTTGTGTGGGTTAAAGGGTCAACATTATCATAGATGCTGTGGTGTTTAAAAACTTGAGTCTTTCCTCCATGAACCTGTGGTGGATTTAACACGTTGTTGACAAAGTCATGTTTAGAGTTGGATAAAAATTGAAGGTCAAAACAATTGTTTTATTTACATTTTATTTTGGAAGTTTTATTTATTTTGGAATAAAAGACCCAAAAAGCATAAAGCATTAGCATGTTAGCATGTTCATATTAAACATATTAGCAAGCTGATAACAGTATTCAGCTCAAAGCATTTGACAGCTACCGTCAGTGTCCACTCCAAAAGGCCTTTTTGTTGAATATATTGAATATAAATTGTAACAGCTGAGAAGCAGACCCAGAGAAAACACTGTTTGCGTCAAAGAATAAACACCAGTACACTTTAATGGAACAATAATTTTCTGTCTCCTCGTGTTTGACCTTTACACCCATGGTAGACGTAAAGTATCAGACTCATTTCTTTCTTTAGCCTCAGTCAGCCTGGTTCAGATGAAAGTGGCGCTGCAGCATGAAGGTGGTGGTTGACCACTGCGAGTGTTCAGATGTAAAGCAGATCTATTCATGTGAAACGTGTTTACTCTCACACAAATAAACACAGCTGATGGAACAAGTGGGTTTAGCTGTCAGTTTATAATAACAGACACATCACACCGCATCTTCAATATATCTCTCAACATCAACACATGCAGGGTGCAGAGACTGAAAACCATTGCCACAATAAAAAAACAAGACTTTTTTCACCAATCAGGTTCAACCAAACATCTTCAGTCAGCCGTCACGCAGCGACCTGAAGACACAAAGGGTTAACAAAGTTACAGACAAATATTTAAAGATACAAAGGGTTAACAGTTCAACTATATGACATGTTTTTATTCACTGATGGAGTGTTATCCTATCTCCAGTTAAATTCATGTTTTTCAAACCTGGTTATCTCTACTGACATCAACGTTTCAAAGCGGTAAATATGGTTAATGTATCCTGCCTGTCTGTATACTGCTACTGGATGCCTTGAATTTCCCTCGGGATCAATAAAGGATCTATCTATCTATCTATCTATGTTCTAACCTCTGCTGTCCATTCTACATTATGTGAATGTCAGTAATGTCCTGAGTCTTGCCTTGTGGATGGTTGAATAGAAGGATTCCTGTGTCAAAGGTCGGTCGGTACGAGCTGAGCGAACGGTCAACGTTGGGATGGTGGAGGCTCCTTGCTCTGTTTGGAGTAAAGGTTGGATTATCCCAGTATTGCTAAATATTTAGCAGAACACTTGAACATCACGGACTATTGAGTTTACATTGTCTGGACAATAAGGCTCACCCAGTTGTTGAGTGTCATCCAAAGTGGAGTAAAAGGGTCCAGTTGATGATTCAGCTTGAACTGACAGCAGAGAAAGGATGGGTTTATACCATATACGAAGATGTTAGCACAGTGAAATCAAGGCTTGCATTAAAAATTAAGTTGTTCCCTTGGATGGTTCAATCAGTACTCAATTAATGACATGAGTTTAGCTTTTCAGAGAGCCTGTAAAACTAGGACAAACCTAGCTTCCTACAACGTCAGCTGGTTATCTCCAAATTTATGTTGACAGTCAAAGCTGTCAATATGATAGCGCACCACACATTTACTCTAAGCTTCGATTATGACCTCCTTATTTCAGCAAACATTTCACTTCCACCCTAAGTATTTGACTATTTCAATGAAATGCTCTTTTTCTATCCTGTTCGTTTCGTCTCTCAGAGGCTCAGGTTTGAATCCTATTTGTTCAAACCTTCCCAAATCCTGCTAGCTCTCTTGTATGTGATTTATTATTCATCAATATGCAGATGATACTCTGTTCCCTGTTGGCTAACTGCATTAACTCATTAGGCATCAAATCCAAACTTGTATAACTGACTTTTTAAGTTATAATAATCATTTATGATACCTTTGTTTGTATAGAAAGGGTTTACAAAGTGCTATGTTGTGGAGTGTTTAAATCTGTAGTGTTCTTTTTACTTCTCTGTAGACTTCATCGGAGAATATGTCTCCAGGTGAATTCACCTTGACGACTACTTTAAATCTCAGGCTTTTTCTCTTTTAAAGAAATTAGCTGTTTTTATTTTTTTCAGTGAAGAATTTTACCATCATGCTTAAAAAGAATAAAATGAAATACTACCCCAGGTTCAAGAGGAAGGGAATATAAGACATTGGGTGGAGAATCATACATGTGAAATGAGCCTTGATAGAATAAACTGTCAGGTGAGGTACCTTTCTTCGTCCTGTCTTTTTTAACCACAGCATATGTCGGTTGGCCAGAATCTGCTGCCTCTCGACCGGCCTCAACAGAGACTGAAAATACAAACACGTGACAAGAATCCATGTCAATATAGTACACAGGTAATACAAATATACAGTCTATATGTTTGTTTCCATGTTCAGCAGTTACATCCACAAACTGAACATTTTCTCCAGAGAGCAAGAGTTTTAATTACTGTTAACTATTAATTTGGCTTTTTCTAATAACAGACAAATGTGACTTTTTCACACTTCAAAGGACTTCTGAAGTTCTGATGAGCAGGCTGTTATTTTTTATTAAGCTTTATATATATATATATATATATATATATATATATATATATATATATAACTCACTCATATATATATAACTCACTCAACATGTTAGGTAAACACAGGTTTACATGAACATGATAATGATACCTGTTCTTACCTGTCTGAAGCTCAGTTGTGCTTGATTGAGGTGCCAGTGTGGACAAGTACAGCAACACTGCAATGCATGACAGAAAAAGACACAGAGAACCAGGAAGACATAGAGACATGAGACAACAAAAATGCCACTTCCTGGTTTAAAGATTTGCAGTGGTCTTGTTTTGTTCGAGTTTTTCTTTCACAGCAGATATTTGTCAGATACTATTATTAGTATTTATAACCAACCATTCAACGTTAAACGCTCTGTGCTGAATGTTTGCATCATAAAGGTTTGACGATACTGGTTTCACAGATGTCAGGTAAGAATCCATGACTGGGTTCAAGACCTCACTGTTATTAAATGGCCCATTCAACAAAATCCCTTTAAGTGCAAATATTACACGGTGACTGGGACCAATCGATCACTTTAAGCACCTCTCGTTGGTGAAATGTGTTTGTACCTCTGTTCCAATAACCTTTGACGAGATGAAGAAGTCCAACCAGCAACACCAGAACCAATAAAACAGTGACAGTAACTATCCAAGGGCTGGATCCTTCATCCTGGTTTTCTGGATTGACATCACAAAGTAATCAATATTTTATTTCCGTCTCAGGTCAATTAAAAGACTCATCCCACATGGAAGTACATTTCCATCCGTCTGATTGTTAATGTATTTCGTCCTCTTCAAATTAATAAATATACTTTAGGTGTGCCTAAAGTATATCTCATATAATATACAGTATATATATGTAGTTATAAAACATATCTCTATCACATTTATGTTTAAATCTGATTTAGAAACACTGATATATCTCACCTTCAACAGCCATCAGACTCTCGGCTGATTCTCCTCTTCCAGAGATGCTACACTTGTAGAATCCTTCATCAAGTTTGGAAACAGCAGGAATTGTCATGTTTCCTGTTGGGCTTCTTCTGATAAGGCGGCCATCTTTGTAGAAATCAGCTTGGAGGATGGATGAGGACGTCTTGTGTCTGCAGTTCAGAGTCACAGTGTCTCCCTCCACCACACTGATGGGACTCTCCAGGATCACATGACCAGCTGAACAACATAGGGTTCATATTTTATGTCAAACAAAGATGAGTGCATGTAAAGATCTCGTCTTAATACAAACATACCAGAAACAGTGATAGAGATGAGGTTGCTTCTCTTCCCATCTCCAGACTCACACCAGTAATGTCCACTTTCTTGTAGAAAAACATTACTAATGTTGCAGGATGACCTTGTTGATGTTTCTGTAGTTTTACATTTGAGTAATTCCCCTTTGGACTGATGTACAATTTTCAGTCCAGTTGAGTAATGTGCGTCCTCACAGTGGAAGGTCAGAGACTCGTATTCAAAGAACTGCTGTCTGTTTGGTTCAAGATGGAGAATCAGTGAATCTGAAACAAATCCAAGACATGTTTTCTCTTATTTCAGCAGAAAGAACCAACTGAAGTTAAAATACAACCAAACAACATCCTGGTACTTACCAACGTCCTGAACATGTGCACACAGCAGGACTAACATGTGGACCACTGGAATAAAGAAAAGAGCTCAAAATCACTGAGACGTGTTGAACAGTCGTATATTCTGATTATTCTTACAGCTCCTAAAGCTGACTTTGGTGTTTGACTTTTACATTTTTATTGTTAAGGGCTTAAACTCTGTATCAATATTCTAATCCTGAACGCCTTTCCAAGCACCATGAGCTTCCTCTGTATTAAAGCAGTGAAGGGTGTCAGAGATTGTTATTCATTACAATCCTCAGTTTAAACGACTACTCCGGTAAGTTTTAAGGAAACGTACTCACAGAATTTGATGCAGAGACCGCCGACCTCCATGTTGACTGTCTGAACACCAAACTGAAGTGAAGTGTCGCTGAGGAGGGGCCTCTTCCTGTGTGGCTTATTTCTGCTCTTCACACAAGCCTAAATTTAACATTTAGTTTTTTTTAAAGGATGTTCATACTGACTGACATACAGTGGGGGTGGTGTAGCCTCAGTTGATAGATCAGCGTTAATGGGCGGAGCCAAAGACCAAAGCCAACTGCTCTGAGGTGAAAACATGTTCACTGACTTATCAAAAAGATCTGATATAGTCAACCAATGAAATTTTAATGCGAAAATTGCCTGCCAGCCTGTTGCTATTTCTACGTGGTGGTCGTCTACTAAAAGACTTACAGAACTACAGACTGAGGGGTCGCTTCACCCATTCCCCTGCACTTTGCACCAGTTATAATGTTAAAGGATTTGTGTTTGCACTGAGAACCTGTCTTGTGAGTCGTATATTTGGGTCCAGACCTCCTTTCGTTCATCATAGAGCAATCGGGCCTGAAAGCATGGACCCAGCTGACTCAGACCCAGGCAGTTAGTTCACACACATTCAACACAACGTTCAGTCCGTTGGATCTCTTTAAAATGGGTGCTAAGCTATTGCTATGTTCCATTGACTTCGGAGCTGGGAAGTCAGAGCTGGGAGTGACATCACACCCGAGTCGAGTGTGTTCCAGTTGCAAGTTGGAAAACGCAACATGGACACCTTTTGGAGTACCTTTTTTATGTTAGCTAATACCAGATGACAACAACACACTACAGGATAGTTTGTGCTCAAAAATAAAACACGAAAACACGTCCACAGGGAGAACTTTCACGATAATGTCAGTGTAATGGATTCAAACAGCTAGTAGACACTGTAGTTACAGCTTTAACGTACGGTTGATGCATCTAGCCACCACGTTGGATTCTAACTCTCACCTGTTCTCCAACTTTCCAACTAGTAAATACGACTTCAGCTGGCGTTCCAGTTGACTGGAAACTTGGAATTTCCCACTTACCAGTTCAACAGAGATGCAGCATTTCGACCAAACAGATAAAGATTTCTCACACTCACACCGCCTGACATTAAGAGCACCGACCTCCATGTTCACTCTGAATTGCTTGAATTGTTTAGTTTCACAATTAAGTTGTTCATGTTAGCAGTTCTGGTTCCCTTGTGTCTAATCTTGATGTTTCCTTGTTTGGTCTTATGTGTTACCCGTCTTATCCAGTAATTTCTGATCTTGGTGTTTTCTAGTCTCATATGTTGTATGTCATGTAGTAACTTCGTATCCTCGTGTTTTTTTATACATTCTTGAGCTCTGTATCTTCAGTGTTTTATGGTTTGGTTTGTGGTCTCTTCAGTGTTTCTTGTACATTACTCCTGCCTCTGTGTGTTTCCCTCCTGTCTTGATTGCCCTGATTGTCTTCACCTGTGTAACTAGTCTCACCTGTGTTAATTACCTGTGTCCCATTTTAGTTTGTTGTTTGTGTCGGTCAGAGTTTCCACATGTCTTACCAGTGTTTTACTGTGACTAGAATAAACCTTTTGTTCATACTGCAATTATGTCCAACTCCCTGTTTCCATTCATGACATGAAGTTTTTTAAAATTGAATTGAAGATATGAATGAAGGTTGTTTCTGCTGCATGTGGTTTGTGGTTGCGGTTGAAAATATTTCCCCACAGACAAAGCTCATCAAGAGCCTTGGGGGGTACGTTAAAAGGCCAAAAGAGGGGCACCAAGAACAAAGACAAAACTGACTCTGAAAGGAAACTCGAGTTTAAATACAGACGCCAGTTGAAACTGAAATAACAAACTTCTTTAATGTGCAGGCAAGGCGTTTCATAATAGACTCACAGGTAGTTTTCACACCAAAGCTCATCTTTAAGAGTGCACTCACACAAGGTAATCTGTACCCCGCTCGAGCACATTAGTGACCCCTACAGTCCAGTTTGTTTGATGAATGTGCGTGCTCCGTACACTTCTTTATCTCTGGCAGGATTTGAACAGGTGTGCTTCAGCTCAGATCAGTTCATGCACAAACACAAGCACGAGTACACAAGCATGGAGAGCCTTCATTATGCATTTTAATGAATATGTTACGAGTCATTTGAATGTGGGACTCGTTGAATAGAAGTGTCCATGAGCATCCACTCAGACTGCTGGTGGAGGTCAAGAGATGCTGTGATGATTTGTCAAAAGACTCGTCCGTGGAGGTTTGCTGACCGTCTTCTTCGCATCTTCACACAGTCAAAGTTTGGTGTCCTAAAACGAGACCCTGAGGAATTAAATCAACCATGTAGTGAATAAAAAAGGCTCGGACATATTAGGAATCATATCTTAAACATACTCAAGATTTCTTTCCTTTCTAAACTGCCTGAAAGGCAAACCACACTACTACTAATAAAAATATTTTTCTTATTATTATCATAGCCTCAAATTTTGGCCGTTTAGTCTGAGGTCTGACACCCGACAGAGGTTTTCCTGAGAACTGATGCTTTTTCGTTTGAGGTCTGACACCTTCGTCTGAGACCCGAGGATGTCCTAAAATGTATGCCGTACTGGTGTTCAGAGTTAGAGTGGTGACAGAGTTCTGTCTTAGCTGTTAGCTGACTACAGTTAAACACTTCTCACACTCAAACACATGCACAGACACACGGCAACCACCCTCACAATTTCAGCAGGAAATGGGCGAGTTATGATTATTATTAAGATCATGTAAGGAATAAAGTGTGTTTTTTAATCTTGATTCTCTTTGGTTTTTTGTTCACCTCTGAGTTTCCCAAAGTGGAGCCGTCCCAGCAGCAGAAACAGCAGAGCCATCATCACCACAGGAAGAAGGTTTCTGAAGATGACGAACAGAAGGTCTGATGACGTGTGAATCTCCTGGTGAGACTCTGCAAAGATGACGGAAATAGACATAATGCACGCCTTCTGGTGGTGACTCAAGTTTCAGAAGTAGTATGGGAGGTAGAGTTAGGGTTTGCTCAGTTTTGGATAAAATGGGCCTTACTCTGCTATAAGCTTAGAATATCAATCCCCAAACGTTTTCAACAAGTAATAATCAACAACATTAAATTCAGTTACTAAGTTTTTAATGAACGAATGCTTTAATTAAAGACCAACACAGTCCATTATAATTCTGAGCATTAGGTTCTCACCTGTGACAGCGAGCCAACTCTCTGGTGAGTCATCAGAGATTTTGCACTTGTAGAATCCTTTATCACACGTGGAAATACTGTCGATCATCAGCTCTTGTGTTGAGCTGCTCCCAATAAGAACACCGTTTTTATAGAAATCCGCCGGGTGGTTGGAGGGAGTCGTTTTGTTCCTGCATCTCAGGGTCACGCTTTCTCCCTCCATCACAGGACGGACAGGACTCTCCAGGACGACAGAACCGGCTGAATGAAAGGTATGTGATCGTTATTTCATGGCAACGTGAGTTCGTAAAAATCCGGCTGTTACAATACAAACATACCAGAGACAGAGACGTTAACAGAGTGGCTTCTTTCCCCGCCTCCAGCCTCGCACCAGTACTCTCCACTGTCTTCCATGAAGGCACTTCTAATGATGCAGGAGCACTTGGTGTTAACCCCCCAATTGGAAAAACCACATGTGGAAATGCCTCTTTTATTCCTCCTCTGAACGCTGCACTCGGTGAAGGCGTCAAAGCCGAAACAGTTCAACGAGAAGGACTCGTATTCAAAGAGCTGCATTTTGGTTGGAACGATTGTAAAAGCTGCGTCTGAGACAAAGCAAAAGAAAAAGACAAAGACAAAAGTCATTGAGACGTTTGAATTGACCAGAAATAACCCAATAAATGACAGCAAAGGTTGATTTATGGAGCATCTTTAGGTCCAACTCAAAAAGCAACCTACAGACTCTCTGAGGATTTGACCCGAGGTGGATGAAAGCTGTTATCACTGGAGAGACAAAGAACAGGACGTCAGAGAAATAATCTTTAACCTGTTCTTTTTCCTTTTGAGAATAAATAAAGATTTGACTAGAAATAAGAAATAAATATTTTATTTAAGCAGTACAATCTAAGGGAATTCTTTATTATTAATTTTGGGCTTCAGGAAGAACAAAACTGTGCAGGAGGGGGGGTAAAAAGTATAAACCTGTCCTTTGAACGTACTTAAATGCATTTAAATTTGCATAAACCAAAGATAAAGGTTTCCGGCATTGAAAAAAACAAGCCATTATTTATATAAGAGTGAAAAGAGGGAACACTAAGTACTCACACAGTCTGATGTAGAAAGCCTCAACCTCCATGTTGTCTCTTTTCTCTCTCAACTCTACTGAAGAGGGGTTTCTGCTTGTTTGGTTTATTTCCGTTGTTGAAGACACGCAGCATTGGAGACAGAAATAGTCTCAGCGGTTCTATGAGATGTCTGTGGGCGGAGCCAAAGACTGAGGCACAAAGATAATAACAACAACTTCTGGATGGAAATAGAAAGTATAGAAAGTCGTCCCTTAGTTCAGTGATAATATTGCTATATATCACACTATCAGTGTCAATAATAATATGACGAGGATTTCTAGTAAGTGTATGAAGTGTAAGGGTGTAGCAATGATTAGCACGTTCTCCAACACATGCTGATTAGCTAACAAGTGATAATAAGTAGAAACTGCAGGAAAAAAAATCTATAAATGACAACCTAAGAAGTCCTAAAAACTCAGACAACGCACTGTCCCACGTCAAGGTTTGAAATAAAAGTACTTCAAAGAACGCAAAAAGAGTGAGAAGAGCTATTCAGAAAAGAACCCCAAGATCGATCTGGTCTCAGTGAACATTTATTTGAAGGCAAGGTAAGCGTTTCGAAGACCCCTCTGTCACACGGTGAGGAGAGAAAGAGGCCCCGAGAAAAGGCAAACATGAAAACTTATACCTTTCCATCACACTACACAGAGCACTTCCCCATCACGCCACATAGAGCCACTGCCCACCTGGCAGGGCACAATCTATCTATCTATGACTATTTACCACCATAAAATCTTTGATGCCAATAAAAAGCCAAAGCATAGCACAATACATCAGTTAATAATTCACACATACAGGATGTGGATTAATACCCTGTAGTATGTAAAGCATGTGATTATGTTGGACCAAACACTCATTCCTTCTCCGCCAAACAGGTAGGCAGATTAAAGAGGTTTTTTTCTTGCCTGAATATCAAATACAGGAAACCTTGAAACTATATTAAACCCATGCACACCGCAGGCTTTGATTTAAAGGGACATGCCGAATGATAAAACTGGTTGGTTTGCAACACTTTAAAACTCTTACTGAACGTTATTTACTTTGTCTAACAACAGCGGACCGTGTTAAATTGCTCCAACAGCTCCATCATGAAAACAATTAGACCGAAGAGTAACATGACACCTACATTACCGGTTAAAATAGATGTTAAGTGTTACCTCATTTATTTGTTCGTACTTTTCTATTGTATGTTTGTTTAAACCTTCTGTCCAGACAAAACAATGATATCAAAACTTTCCTTTAGTTTGACTGCTACATCTTAATGCTAAATCGATGATAGTTATTTGATCTTGAATGACAATTAATCATGAAATAATAACCCTAATGCTTTTATCAATGTTGTAAATATGGTGAGCTCTAAGCTAGGTTTTTCTCTACTGTCATAATCAATATCAAATAATAACAACAAAAAAAACAATCCAACCAAGAAAAATCAAATCCAAACTAATGGATTGTTATTTGGAAGGGATTCACTTCTAAAACGTTTTAATGTTCAAATCTCAAGGATGCATCCCCTGAACCCCTCTAAACGTCAGCAGAGCTCCACCAGCTCCATGCTTTTCCACCAAACTGTCGTCCTTCTTCTTCTAGCAACGAGCTGTTCAGGTAAGAACGGACAATAACCATTTTCAAAGTGGATCAACGGCTACTACATGACACATTTCTGCCTAATATACTTTCTTATCCAAACAAATCCAGAGAAATATGGAGTACCACAAGGATCAATTCTTGGACTCCAAAGCTTTGATGAATCATGTTATAAACATTAAGCAGTCGACATTTTAGTTAACCTTTTTGGTGACATAGTGACTCAAGGTTTCTTTTGAACTTCATGCATTTAACTTGGTAGTTTTCAATCCTATTGCTTGTATTTCTTTCAGCCCAGTCTCAGGTGTTTACACCATCACAGCAAATCGTAGCCGGAGTTGGTGAAGACATTGCGCTACCATGTTATTTGGACCCTCCTTTGGATGCCACTGACTTGACTGTGGAGTGGAGGAGACCTGACCTGAATCCTAGATTTGTCTATTTGTGGCGTGGTGGCGTGGAGCTAGGGAATAAAAAGCATCCATCCTATGAGGGGAGAACATCAATGACCCTCAACAAACTGAAGCACGGGGACATTTCCCTTAAAGTCCACAACGTGACGCTCTCTGATGAGGGGACGTATGGATGCTTCATTCCTTCACTGAACAGCGAGGCTACTGTTGAACTTTTGGTTGGTGAGTGGAACCACATTAATGTACGATCAAATAGATGGAACAGCTATTCGATGGTAGCTGCAGTTTTTAATTCTTTATCTTTAGGGGCAGCCTCATCAATCATCATCAGCTTTGGGACGACAGAGACTGATGGAGACATCAGAAGGTTGGTTCTCCAGTGTGAGTCTGAAGGCTGGTATCCAGAGCCTGAGGTGTTGTGGCTGGACAGTGAGGGAGTCCTCCTCTCTGCTGGATCTACAGAGACCGTCAGAGGGTCTGATGGTCTCTTTACTGTCAGCAGCAGAGTGACTGTGGAGAGGAGACGCAACAACAAGTTCACCTGTAGAGTCACCCAGAACAACATCAACCAGACCAGAGAGACACACATCCATGTTCCAGGTGGTTTTACCATTACAGGCTCAAATCTCAGGGTTCTGGTTCTTGTTTGTTTCAGCCTTTATTATTTGTTTTTTATTAACAGATGATTTCAACAATGTTCTGTGTTCCTCGGCTCTTCCAATCGTCTGCAGCTTGGTTGTGGGTTTTGTGGCTATTTTTCTTTCGATCGTCTGTTTTGTGTGGATCTGCAGACGGAAACAAAAAAGTAAGCCTATCACTGAATATATGATTTTCTGTCTTTGTCGTTATCAGTTTTACTTCGTTTGTCTCTTTGCTTTTCAACAGGGAACGTCCGTAAGCAGCCAAAAACAGGCCAAAAAACAACTTTAAATGAAACAGAACTTGACCCGCTTGATGGAAAGAAGACGGAAACACAGCGAGACTTTGCAGTGAGCCCAACAATCCTAGATTTGGATGAGAAAAAAAGACGCCTTGATGTTGAGTTAAAAGACACGGAAGATGAACACAGCGATGTGTTAGTAATTATTAATTCATTAATGATTTACAAACAGGATCTGGAGGACCAAAGACATTATTGTAAAGAACATCAGCAAATAGTCAAGAGACAGAACATCCAGGATCATTGTCAGTCAACAAATGGCTCGATGGCACAGACAGAAGAAAGATGCATAAAAAACTCTGAGGATAATCAGACAGAGATGATCATGATGTCCACTTTAAAAATGGTTGAGAAAATGACGGAGAAGAAGATTCAATTGGCCTGTAAGAAGGATGAAATACTTAAACAACAGGAGGCGATCAATGAGCAGAGAGATAAAATAGACCAAGGAAGACCAACAGAAGGAGGTATGAGAAGGACTTTGAATTTTTGCACACAGATGTGTCTAAACATACACAAGACACCTGAAAACACACTGAAGAGAAAATAAAACCACAAAAGAAGAATATTAGACCCTAGAAAAACAACAAGGAATAAAGTGAGCATCATGACATCATGACAGGACATTTTTGGGTGGATGAGTTCATACCGATGGTGCTGGCAGTTTACAACGTTACTCTTCAGGAAACATTACATAAAATAACGTGAGCATCGGTCATGGTGTATGAGCACTGAGACCACAATACGCTGTGGGAACAGCAGAGACCAAAAACTGAAACCTCCTGAAATACACTGCAGTGCTGTGTGAGGTTCTCATGGTTCATATTTAAAGAAGTTCAGCACGAGCGTCAGACCCCCCCCCCCCCCCCCCCCCCCACCACCACCACCCAACATCAGAGTATTTCTGATAGTGAACATTTACACTTGAACTTCCTGTCTGACAGCTGTGAAGATAAATAATGCTATCACTCAGAATAATTAAGATTAATAATTAACGCTCTGTCAACACATCCTGTTTCATTTCATATCAAAGAAAGAAAAAAGGAAAAAAAAAAGACTTTGTCACTCAGAAGAAGAATTTAATATGTATTTATCATTTCAGACACATTTTTATTCAACATTGTACTTGTACAAAAATCATTTCACATACTGCCAAAGTACAACATTGGTAACGAAACATGTTTTAGCTAAGGTTATCTTTCAGTTCTGTTTACTTTACCAAAAAAAAGCATTGTGAGGAAAAAGACTCAGAAGTTCATGACTTCTTCATTACAATCACAATAACCACCCAGTGTTAGAAAATAAAACGTTTGTTTTTATTTATTTTGATTTGCAATGAACTGTATGGTTCCAAATAAAGTCTTTAATTCTTTACTAGTCTGACTGCTGTGAAGTTTTTACAACAATTTAGCCGCACAGGAAATAGGGCTGGAAGGTAGCTGAACGTCTTTGCTGCAGTGCCTAAAATAAATGACGTGTTGTTCGATGATGTTTGACTGTCACAGTGGCTACGTGACTTCTGAACAGGCGGCTGATAATAGAGCAGCCTGCACTGTGACCTGGGGCCCCTTTCAGCAAGTATAGAGCAAACCTCGAGTCTGTTAACCCTGAGTTTAGGGAAACAATAAGTTTCAGTAAGAGAGGTCCCTCAAACCCGAGAAAAAGCGTTAACTCAAACCCGTTCCAGAGAGGAAGGCAACTTGAGCTCTGAGTCAGTTACCATGGTAACGTCTGTGAAGCTAGCATGGTCGGGGAGCATGGTAATTTCCTCTAGGTACACTTTTGTGAACCAATCAAGCCTCTGTACTCCATTCATGCACGAGCCCACACTCAAAGCGTGAACAAACCAATGGCGCTAGTGCATGTAAGTGAGGGGGCGTGGCTTTTGAGGGAGCATGAGAATGGGAGAGAATGCTACTTTCAAAATCATGCTAGTTTTTGAAAATGACCTACCCTGCCTATAATGAAAATAAATGTTAAGTTTGATACATTTCCACCAGTTTTGATAAAATATTCCGGCGCATACATCATCATTGGTGTTCAGCCTGAAGGAAGTGCAAACACATTTACAAGGCTTTTTAAAGGCGTTACATCAAACGTCAGTTTACGCTCCTTATCGCGGGTGATTTATTAAAGCATACGTTGTGCTCATCGGATCTTCTACGGCGGCCTGTTCAGATGCTGAAACACAACGAAAGCACATTTCAAAGTTAGACAGACAGATAGTTCGATGTTTTAATCAGACATTTACACTCAATTAAAAAAAAAACAACTGTAGATAATATGCATGCTTTTGACATGGTAAAGGATTGTTATGATCTTCTGAATTGAAAATAATAATTCTGTCCATAACAGCCAACATGCTTAAGCTAACATGTTCTGTCCACTCGTTACCTCTCTTCTTCATGGGTTTATTGATGAAAGGGTCAGCATATGTTGTCTCAACTGGAACATTAGCGCTTCCATCCTCACACGCTGAAAAACAATGAAAGTAAATCTTACACAGAAGTTGTTGTCAGTGTGAATAATCGGGTTTGTATTTTAATGTTTTCTTCCCTCTTACCTGTGTCGACTGTTTGACGTCTGCGACATCGAAGAAATCCCACCAACAGCAATGAAACCAGGAGGAGTGCAAAGACACTAATGCAGACCTTCAGAGTCTGCGGTGAGATCTGAACAGATGAATCCTCCTTGGAAGATTCTGGAGAGAAAATCACACCGTGAAAATATGTCAACAAATGATTTGGAACATAGTGAAACATTTTGTGGTGTCACCTGTGACGATCAACCAGCTCTCTGCTGATTCTCCAGCTCCAGAGATGCTGCACCTGTAGAGACCTTCGTTGGACCTGGTGACACTGTGGAAGGTCACGTTCTCTGTGGGGCTGCTGTTCATCGAGACGCCATCTTTAAAGAACGTTGCAGCATGCGTTGAGTTAGACCTCTTCTCTCTGCAGCGCAGGGTCACATTGTCGCCCTCCATCACAGGAAGACTTGGACCCTCCAGGATCAAAGAACCACCTGAAAAAAATATTAAATAGTATGAATTAGCTGTGTGTACAAGTGGAAATGTTGTGTACTGCTCCTTTAAGTTTAAAAAAGAAAAATTCTGCATCACAGACTTTGGAACAGGATTTTCTTGGTCAATGGCGCAGTTGCTTAAATTATACTGAAGGTAGCTACACATTTTAAAAAATTAAATAAAACCAATGTGTGAGTGCAAAATCGCTCCAGGAACACCAGAAGTCACATCCACATAATATTTAAAAAAAATAAAAAATTTACCAGTGACAGTGATGTTGACGCTGCTGCTCCTCAGCGCTCCTCTTTCGCACCAATATTCCCCGCTGTCCAATTTTGGAATTGCGTTTTTAATATTGCAGGCGCCTGTTGATGCCTCCCAATAAGTAGCGCACGTCTGAACAGCTCCGCTGATCTTCTTCATCACCCGCCATCCTATTAACCCCATCTGCCCCTCGCAGCTCACAACGATGGTTTCATATTCAAAGAACTGCTGTCTCTCTGGACCGACCCGAGGAAAATCAGCAACTACACACACAAACAAGTCCTCATTCAGTTATTACGATTTAAACAGTCCACACACGAATATGAATTATTTTCAGTCTCAACATAAATGTTTTACTCGAAAGAGAGTAATTGTTTGTATGCACAAAGTAATTTCAAAGGACGTAACACAAAGTCCTTTTTCCTTCAGGTTCCAGATTTCTCCTGACTGAAGTCGTATCATAGCTTGTTAAACCGATGTTATTTCACATATCTTAAGTTTTTTGTCTTACTCACCAACACTGAGAGAAAAACCGAAGTTATCGTTCGCAACTGCCAAGAACAACGTGATCGTCACTGCCGAGACAAAGAGAGCAGAATATCGCACAACACGTCAAATATTAAAATGTTCATCAGAGTTTATCCGTGACGATCTGATCCTGTATGACCTGCGACACTGTGCAGCTCAACATACATCACATGTTGTTTTTGTACCGTGAGGATGGATTTATTACTCACGGAGCCTGAAGCAGAGAGCTGTGACGTCCATGTTGTCTCGAGGCGGACTGTCTGAACTTCAGACTGCCTTTAAAATATCATGTCAGTCACATCCTCCTTCACTTCCTCTTTCTCAGCAGGTCTGCGGTCTCTGAAACAAAGACCTTGGCCCTTGACAGAAAGCCTCAGTTCAGTATGAAGTGCGGACTTCTCAGAAAGGGGGACTGAACCCTCGTGGTCATTCAGTGGGTCCACCTCAGTAGACTGAACTCTTCAGGATAGATGCTAACTTCAGCATTTTGTGCAGTATGGATCAGATGCATTGTTTCAGGCTCAACACCCACAATACCGTGTGAAATTAAAGGTAAAACAAATCTCCATGTGCTCCTCCAAATCAAAACAAATAAACGGTTAACGTGCCGTTGTTAAGTTGTTCACATGCCATGTGGAGTTTTAGATTATTTATTGTAGGAGTAGGAGTGTCAATAACAGGAGGCAGGGTGATGATGTCACTTCCACCCTGAATTAATCAGATGAACAAATATCGGCCTGCTGAACAGGCGGTCTTAACAGTACACAGCACGGAGAGAAGGCATTGTCTACTGACAGGTCGTGCAGGCACCCCTAGTCCTAGTTTTTAAAAAGGAAAATTCACAGAATTCCACAAGGTGGCGCCAGAAGCCCAGTCTCGTACAAAGTATGTAGACCTAAGAAGTAGATTTAAAAGACAAAACGCCATTAAAATATCTTCTTTATCAGATATTCTTATTTTTGTTTGGTTCACTCTGCGAAAAAATTAATATTCTCCTCATATGACATCAACTTTATGTAAAAACTGTGTAAAATATCTACTTCATATAAATAAACTGTCTGTTATAGGATGACATCATTTAATATCAAGTTTGCTTTCCTTTCCACTCCTTATTTTAACGTTCTAAATGTTTATTATTGTAAATATTTAATGTTATATTGTTGTACAATTACAGCACAGTTTAGATTATTGGATGTTGAAGCGTACTTGGACAATTAAACTGATTCTGACTCAACACGGCAGAATCTTTACACACACACTCATACACGTTTATCTTACCGACAGAGGACTTGACTCCAAAAAAAAAAAATCAAAAAAATCAACATTTTCATTAAGAAGTTACCGTGTGGATTCTTTAATGTTCAAGCCATGTCGACCTATCAGAGGAGATTTAAACCCAATCGTACATGTCGAGACACAAACACACTCATACTGGTTTACCTTACAAACAGAGGACCATCAATCCACACTGACCAAATGACGACCCCTTTTTCTGCTTGTTCTTAAATGTTATTTTATTTCATTTGATTGAGCTTCCAGCATCCTTTACATCTATATCTGTTTTCAAGTGGGTTCAGAAGAACTGTTTTTTCCATGTAACTATGGACACACACAACCAGAGCGGGGTCCTCATTCACGACTGAGATTAAAGACAAACAGATACAGAAAATAAAAAGGAAAAATGGGCAGAGTCCAGTCACAAACACACAGGTTTCACAGCTTTATGAGGGGTATATGCACAATTAGCTTAAATAAACTATTAGTAGTCATCACCATGTCTGGTCAGCACCTGAATTATCGGTCAGTTAAACTTATCATTTTTTAATATGTAGGCTCATGATGCTGATGAATTAATGCATCTAAACTGTAACACCATTAATGTCCACTAGGTGGGGCTATAATGTTAATTGTATTGAATAGGGTGCCATTACACACACACACACACACACACACTTGATTTATAGCATTTATTTATTTATTCTGAAAATGTTCTCAACAAAACATCTTTAGTTACCATTAAAAATCTAAATACTGTACAGTGCAGTCTCTGTGTTTCTAACCCCCTCAACGGTTTGACTGTAAGAAAGTCCACAGTTCATTTTTTTTAGTTGTTAAACTTGGTCACTCATTAACAGAGCAGAGAAAATGAAAGTACAACATGAGGACACACAAGTTCACCAACAAAGACACATTCAGAATATTATCTTACTTTTTTTACTGCTAAAATGAAAAGTTTGATTAACTTGAGGCATTCACTTTTGTTTTGTTTTATTATGTTAGCAAACTTTTCATTTTATACTTTATTTTTTTATTTTTAATAATTTCATATTTCTGTAAAATTGTGTTTAATTGTCAGATTCCAATTTGTCACACATAATTTGAGACAGAATTAAAATCTTGATGAACAGCAGCCCCACAATTTATAAATAAATTCATTGAAGTCTGTTACAAAAGATTAAAAAAAAGCCATAAAAGAATAAAAGGGGGTGGGTTTAGAGTACAGTCGGTTTATTCATTCTGCACTTTGAGCCTGCAGCCTTCTTTTCCTTGAACACCTGAAGGGACTAAACCAGGACACACACATCAGGTACGTCTGATTCGTTCAAGAAAAAGAAAAAACGTCTTTATTTGGATTATTTAAGAAATATTTTTTAACATTATTGTAACATTTAGTTTTTTTGTACAAACTGTATTTTCCTTGGAAACCTTTTGAACAAAGCAGTTTGATTTTGTAGATCCGATCACTTGCGTCCAATGCACAAAATGAGGTCATCGTCTGTCGTTGTAATGATGACCGGGTGAATCATCGTGTGCAAGAACAAAAGATTTCAGCAATTTAGAAAAACCAACAAAAAATTAAAATTCTTTTTTTCTATTTTCTGAAATCTTTTGAAAATGATTACAGCTTTGCTTTATTGAAAAGAGTTTTAGCCATTTCTTTTTCTTCAGAGCTCTAAGAGCGTTTTTATTTTACGGTGCTTTGAGACGTTATTCAGACTTTATTGGTGCAGTTTATAACTGACCTGTTTTATTTTACTTTCAGCATTACAGGATGACAAACATGAAGTACGGACACCGCTGTGACTTCAGGGCATTGGTCATCATTCAACACACTCTGGTCCTCGTTATTTTGACATATTCTTGTGGAGGTAAAATACATATGTGTTGTTGTTAGAGCTGTGTTGACGGCGGGCTCGTCCCTTGTGTATAAATGTTTTAGTCAAGGACTAGAGAAGAATAAGAACATACTCATTGATTATTTTGATTTCATCAAAGAGTTTTAGATCATGGTCATTCTGTATGAAGCTACAAGCTAACCAAAGAGCGCCAACATTAGCATGCTAACGTAACAGGCTGCAGCCCCTCCAGTATTGATTGGATTGATTGGGATTAAGTCCTTCCATGTGAGGCTGTTTGTTATCTTGTGTCCCTTGTTCACATGATTGGACACATTTCCATTTCTCATCCAAATTAATGATGGTTATTTCCAGTTCACATTTCTTATTGACACATCACTATTCCAAGACTTAAAGGGCAGAAAATGTGATTTAATTAAATGATCCTGGATTAAAACAAATTAAAGTCCAATCTAAATAAAACATGTTTTTTTCCTTTAGGTCATTCTCAGCTGATTGGTACGTCTCAGCCAATAGTGGCAATAGTTGGTGATGATGTCATTTTGCCTTGTCAACTTGAGCCTGCTGTGGATGCTCGTGAAATGACGGTGGAGTGGGCAAGACCTGACCTGAACCCCAAGTATGTCCTCTTGAGGCGAGATGGCACAGAGCTTCAGCAGGACAAACATCCATCGTACAAGGGGAGAACGTCACTGTCTGAAGATAAACTGAGGTGTGGAGACATTTCAATGAAACTCACCGACGTGAAACGCTCTGATTCGGGAGCATACAGATGTCTTATTCCTGCAACCAAGGAAGAACATGTCATCAAGCTGACTGCAGGTAAGTTGGCATTCATCCATTGTGCTCCCATTACTATTCTGCAGAGAAAGGAACGTTAGTTAGGTTGACCAACAGGGGTAAACATTTCCTTACGTTATCTGGGATGAATGCTTGTCTTCATTGAAATGGTTGCATTGGTTCAATCTGTCTTAAACTGGACTTTTTCTAACCAGCCTTAAAGTCTTCCAGCCTTTCAGGTTAGTTGTAATACTTTGTCATACTTTGGTTGACCACTAGCTTGGATTTTCTTTCTTCTGCCAAATGTTTAACCTGACTACTTCTATGGACATTTCTCCACTTCATTAGGTTCTGTATCTTTACCGACGGTGATCATTTCCAAGTCCAGCAGTGGAGTGGATCTTCATTGTGAGTCTGAAGGCTGGTATCCAAAGCCTGAGGTGTTGTGGCTGAACAGTGAGGGAGTCCTCCTCCCTGCTGGATCTACAGAGACCGTCACAGGTCCTGATGGTCTCTTTACTGTCAGCAGCAGAGTGACTGTGGAGAGGAGACGCAACAACAAGTTCACCTGTAGAGTCACCCAGAACAACATCAACCAGACCAGAGAGGCACACATCCATGTTTCAGGTCTGATGAATTATTAATCAGTCATTGATGTTGTCACTTCTTCAGTTGGTGTTGAGCTCTGTAAAGTAATTTAAAATGTGTTTTATGGTTTCAGATGAGCTCTTCATGGTCCAGTCTAGTTCTATCATCCGCATCACCATCTGTGTCGGTGTGTGCGTCGCGTCGATCGTTGCACATGTTGTTGTGAGGAAATATGAACAAAACCAGAGTAAGAGTCCTATTTAAAGTTCTTCTTTCACAAAGTTATTTTGCATCAGTTCTGTTGAGAGTCAAAACATCCAATGTGATCTCTTTTCTTTTAATGTAGAAAATAAAAAGCATCATGAGGGAGAGACCGGAAGAAGAAACACACAGAATATAATGTTCATGCACGACACTGAACATCAGCTTCTGTTGGAGAAAATAGACGATGGAGATCAAACCAGGACTGGAAATGAGAAGATGAAGTTATTAGATAATATGAAGACTGAACTTGATGAGAAGTTAGAGAAGAAAGAGGAAGAACTGGAACATGTTCAACAGGTGATCACAACACTGACAAAGCAGAAGGAGGATCTGAAGATACTGAGAAATCAAATCATCTCACTACAGCAGGAAGACAAAGTTCAGATAGAGACGAACCAGAAGAAACTTGATGACACCTCTGCTATTTATGTAAATTACAAGCTCAAACGTGAAAAAGCCAAACAGGATCTGGAGACGAGACATAAAGAACATAATGAACTGTTGAAGAACACAGAGAGACAACTGGAGTCAACAGATGCTTTGATTAACAAAATGACTGAGAGGAAAGGGAAACTAGAGAATGATAAGGAACAAATCAAAAAATACCTGAAAGAAACAGAGAGAAAGAGAGAAGAGGTTCAGGAACAGATTCAGAGAGAAGAGGTTCAGAAACAGAAAGAAGAGGAAGAAGACAATCAGAGGAAACATCCATCAGAGCAGCCGGAGGAAGAAGAGAAGACAGAGAAACAACAAACACAGCCACCAGAGGGAGAGGAGGAAATAAATAATCCTTTTTCCAACACTTAAGGTTCAATAGTTTAAAAGAATCTTTTCTTCATCCACTGTGTTATTAGCTAAAATAATCAAACATGAATCATTGTGGACCAGATGTGACCTCAGTGAAGTTTGGTCATTACTGAAGGTTGTGATTTATCTTGTGTGATTTTTTAAACTTCATATCCTGTATGGATCCATGATTTGACTTTTAATACATGTTTAGACGTTTTTTATGATTGATTTAAATATGTTGTTGTTTGATTCAGAGTAAAATAAATCAGATTTTCTGCAGTTTTCCAGCTGCCATGGTTTTATAAGAGATGTCATTGGTTTTTTTTATGTGTTTTTTTATTTTGAAAAACTGATCATGTTGATGCTGTTGAAGAAAATATGTCTTTAAAGAAAAAGTAATAAATGAATCTCAGTCATGACTTCTTCTAATTTCATATCAAGATTTTAAATGTAGACACAATAACTATTGTTGGAATACACAAATAATAAAATAATTCTGTAAATGCATGCAGTTATTTTAAATCCTACACCAAGAGAAAAACGTGAGGTGTTTTCAGTCTAAACACTTCTGGGGACTTCTGTCTGAATTCACACACATGATACCAACTCTGAAGCAGGGACTAAAAGGTTCCTCTAAACAGAAATAGTTCTGGTTCCTGTGATGGGGAATCAATAAAAAAGGATTTCCGAGATTTATGAAAAAGTTTCTGCAGTCTGAAAACGCCTACAGGGAGCTAATAAAGACCAGTTTTTGTAAATCCACATGCCGTCAGACTAGTGAGGATCAGGATTACAGTTGAAGGACGTGACACGTCTTGTTTAGCCATTACAGACAGTTTATTGTAAAAGAAAGTGACACTGTGAAGCTGTTTCTCATTAAACTTTCTTCTGTTGTGACCGTTCAATGATTTTCTAATTTTTCATTTCTTTGTATTTTTTTTTTTTTCCTGAATTGATCCCTGTTTACACTCTGATGGACATGCAACACACACATAGGCTGAAATGTACTTATACACAAACAGGATCCTATGGACATGCACTGACAGAGAGATGTCAGAGTGACTGAGCTGGTGGGGGCATTCGGTTAAACACACCCCTACAGGTCGGGACACAAACACACTCTTACTGGTTTACCTTACAAACAGAGGACCATCAATCCACACTGACCAAATGACGACCCCTTTTTCTGCTTGTTCTTAAATGTTATTTTATTTCATTTGATCGAGGTTCCAGCATCCTTTACATCTATATCTGCTTTCAAGTGGGTTCAGAAGAACTGTTTTTTCCATGTAACTATGGACACACAACCAGAGTGGGGTCCACATTCACGACTGAGATTAAAGACAAACAGATACAGAAAATAAAAAGGAAAACTAGTGAGGATCAGAATTACAGTTAAAGGATGTGACTCGTCTTCTTTAGACATTACAGACAGTTTATTATTTTCCAGTCCTGATGGATATTTTCGGCTTATTTTAAATAATCACACACACAGAAACACACCCATGCACACACACAGGTTTCATAGCTTTATGAGGGGTATGTGCACAATTGGCTTATATACGTTGTTAGTCATCATCACCATGTCTAGTCAGCACCTGAATTATCAGTCAGTTAAACTTGTCATTTTTTAATATGCTCATGATGCTGACGAATTAATGCATCTGAACTGTAACACCATTAATGTCCACTAGGTGGGGCTATAATGTTAATTTATTGAAGAGGGAGCCTGTATATACTGCAGTGGAATTGGCATTACACACACACACTTGATGTATAGAATTTATGTAAAAGCTTACTCAGCCCTGTAAATTAGCTTTATATTAAAATTGATTAAATGTGCTTTTATTCTGAAAATATTCTCAGCAAAACATCTTTAGTTAGGATTAAAAATCTAAATACTGTAGAGGACAGTCGCTGTGTTTCTAACCCCCTCAATGAAATAAAATAAAAAGTTTGATTAACTCGAGGCATTTACTTTTGTTTTGTATTTTATTGTGTTAACAAAGTTTTCATTTTATACTTAATTTTTTTATTTTTAATAATTTCACATATCTGTAAAAATGTGTTCTGGGGAATTGTCCGATTAAAATTTGTCACATAATTTGAAGCTAAATTAAAATTATTTCAAAAGTTTATTGAAGCCTGTTGCAAAAGATAAATAAAAGCCATAAAAGAATAAAAGGGTGTGGGTTCAGAGTACAGTTGGTTTATTCATTCTGGACTTTGAGCCTGCAGCCTTCTTTTCCTTTAACACCTAAAGGGAATAAACCAGGACACACACATCAGGTACGTCTGATTTGTTCAAGAAAAAACTTTTTAAACATAGTAGTTTGATGTTGTAGATCCGATCACTTGCATCCAATGCACAAAATGAGGTCACCATCAGTCGTTGTAATGATGAACAGGTGAATTATCGTTTGCAAGAACAAAAGAGAGAAAATATTTCAGCAATTTAGAAAATCCAACAAAAAAATCAAGATTCTCTCTTTTTTGTTTTCTGAAATGTCCCATTTTTTGGAAAATGATTACAGCTTTATATATTGAAAAGTGTTTTAGCCATTTCTTTTTCTTCAGAGCTCTGAGAGCATTTTTTATTTTACAACGCTTTGACACGTTTTTCAGACTTTATTGGTGCAGTTTATAAATGACTTGTTTTCTTATACTTTTCAGCATTACAGGATGACTAACATGAAATACGGACGCCGCTGTGACTTCAGGGCATTGGTCATCATTCAACACACTCTGGTCCTCGTTATTTTGACATTTTCTTGTGGAGGTAAAATACAAATAGATGTTGAAAGGCCTTCATGAGCGTAATTATACTTTCATATTGCATGGAACTGTAAACCTTTTTAATTTGGCTAAATGTTTGCTGAAAGTAACTAGCAAAGTTTGAATTAGTAAGCCAATTTTTAAATATTTAATTTCGTTGGGTTTTGCAATTTTTGAGAGAAATTTGTGAATGAGTCTCTGGGTCCTGACTGTCTACAATGAGGGAGAAGCTCAAGTCCAGCTCGCTGTGTTGTTGTCAGAGCTGTGTTGACAGCGGGCTCGTCCCTTGTGTATAAACGTTTTAGTCAAGGACTAGAGAAGAATAAGAACATACTCACTGATTATTTTGATTTCATCGAAGAGTTTGAGATCATGGTCATTCTGTGTCAATTTACATGTAATATGAAGCTACAAGCTAACCAAAGAGCGCCAACATTAGCATGCTAACGTAACAGGCTGCAGCCCCTCCAGTATTGATTGGATTGATTGGGATTAAGTCCTTCCATGTGAGGCTGTTTGTTATCTTGTGTCCCTTGTTCACATGATTGGACACATTTCCATTTCTCATCCAAAATAATGATGCTTATTTCCAGTTCCCATTTCTTATTGACACGTCACTATTTCAAGACTTAAAGGGCAGAAAATGTGATTTATTTAAATGATCCTGGATTAAAACAAATTAAAGTCCAATCTAAATAAAACATGTTTTTTTCCTTTAGGTCATTCTCAGCTGATTGGTACGTCTCAGCCAATAGTGGCAATAGTTGGTGATGATGTCATTTTGCCTTGTCAACTTGAGCCTGCTGTGGATGCTCGTGAAATGACAGTGGAGTGGGCAAGACCTGACCTAAACCCCAAGTATGTCCTCTTGAGGCGAGACGGCACAGAGATTCTGCAGGACAAACATCCGTCGTACAAGGGGAGAACGTCACTGTCTGAAGATAAACTGAGGTGTGGAGACATTTCACTGAAACTCACCGACGTGAAACGCTCTGATTCGGGAGCATACAGATGTCTTATTCCTGCAACCAAACAAGAACATGTCATCAAGCTGACTGCAGGTAAGTCTGCATTTATCGTTATCATTGTGCTCCCAGTACTACTTTTCAGGTACGGTAGTTAGGTTGACCAACAGTGGTAAACATTCCTGACATTAGCCTTAAAGTCTTCCAGCCTTTCAGGTTAGTTTTAATACTTTGTCATGCTTTGGTTGACCACTGGCTTGGATTTTCTTTCTTCTGCTAAATTTTTAACCTGTCTACTTTTATGGACATTTCTCCACTTGATTAGGTTCTGTATCTTTACCGACCGTGACCATTTCCAAGTCCAGCAGTGGAGTGGATCTTCATTGTGAGTCTGAAGGCTGGTATCCAGAGCCTGAGGTGTTGTGGCTGGACAGTGAGGGAGTCCTCCTCCCTGCTGGATCTACAGAGACCGTCACAGGTCCTGATGGTCTCTTTACTGTCAGCAGCAGAGTGACTGTGGAGATGAGACGCAACAACAAGTTCACCTGTAGAGTCACCCAGAACAACATCAACCAGACCAGAGAGACACACATCCATGTTTCAGGTCTGGTGAATTATTAATCAGTCATTGATGCTGTAACTTCTTCAGCTCTGTAAAGTAATTTAAAATGTGTTTTATGGTTTCAGATGAGCTCTTCATGGTCCAGTCTAGTTCTATCATCCGCATCACCATCTGTGTCGGTGTGTGCGTTGTGTCGATCGTTGCACTTTTTGTTGTTGTGAGGAAAAATGAACAAAACAAGAGTAAGATTCCTTTTTATTGTTTTTCCTTCACAAAGTTATTTTACATCAGTTCTGTTGAGAGTCAATTTGTTAGACAGAAAAAAACCCAATGTGATCTCTTTTCTTTTAATGTAGAAAATAAGAAGCATCATGAGGGAGAGACCGGAAGAAGAAACACACAGAATATAATGTTCAGACACGACACTGAACATCAGCATCTGTTGGAGAAAATAGAAGATGGAGATCAACCCATGACTGGAAATGAGAAGATGAAGTTATTAGATGACATAAATGCTGAAGTTAATGAGAAGTTAGAGAAGAAAGAGGAAGAAGTGACAAATGTTCAACAGGTGATCACAACACTGATGAAGCAGAAGGAGGATCTGAAGACACTGAGTAGTCAAATCATCTCACTACTGCAGGTAGACAAAGTTCAGATAGAGAACAACCAGAAGAAGCTGGATGACACCTCTGTTTTACAAAAAGACAAAAAGAAGAAGAAACGTAAAAAAAACAAACAGGATCTGGAGACGAGACAGAAAGAACATGAACAACTGTTAAAGAACACAGAGACACAACTGGAGTCAACAGATGATTTGATTAACAAAATGACTGAGAGGAAAGGGAAACTAGAGAATGATAAGGAACAAATCAAAAAAAACCTGAAAGACACAGAGAGAAAGAGAGAAAAGGTTCAGAGACAGATTCAGAGAGAAGAGGCTCAGAAACAGAAAGAAGAGGAAGAAGACAATCAGAGGAAACATCCATCAGAGCAGCCAGAGGAGGAAGAGAAGACAGAGAAACCTCAAACACAGCCACCAGAGGGAGAGGAGGAAATAAATAATCCTTTTTCCAGCACTTCAGGTTCAAAAGTTTAAAAGAATATTTTCTTCATCCACTGTGTTATTAGCTAAAATAATCAAACATGAATCATTGTGGACCAGATGTGACCTCAGTGAAGTTTGGTCATTACTGAAGGTTGTCATTTATCTTTATGATTTATCTTGTGTGATTTTTTAAACTTCATATCCTGTATGGATCCATGATTTGACTTTAAATACATGTTGTTTAAAATGTTTAATGATTGATTTAAATATCTTTTTGTTTGATTCAGAGTAAAATAAATCAGATTTTCTGCAGTTTTCAAGCTGCCATGGTTTTATCAGAGATGTTTTTTTAAATGTATTTTTTATTTTTAAAAACTGATCATGTTGATGCTGTTGAAGAAAATGTGTGTTTTTAAAAAAAAGGTAATAAATACATTTCAGTCATGACTTCTTCTCATTTCATATTAAGATTTTAAATGTCGACACGAGAACTATTGTTGGAATACACAAATAATAAAATAATTCTGTAAATGCATGCAGTTATTTTAAATCCTACTCCAAGAGAAAAACGTGAGGTGTTTTGAGTCTAAACACTTCTGGGGACTTCTGTCTGAATTCACACACGTGATACCAACTCTGAAGCAGGGACTAAAAAGTTCCTGTAAACAGAAATAGTTCTGGTTCCTGCGATGGGGAATCAATAAAAAAGGATTTTCTAGATTTATGAAAAAGTTTCTGCAGTCTGAAAACGCCTACAGGGAGCTAATAAAGACCAGTTTTTGTAAATCCACATGCCTTCAGACTAGTGAGGATCAGGATTACAGTTGAAGGACGTGACTCATCTTGTTTAGCCATGACAGTTTATTGTGAAAGAAAGTGACACTGTGAAGCTGTTTCTCATTAAACTTTCTTCTGTTGTGACCGTTCAATGATTTTCTAATTTTTTTTCATTCCTTTGTATTTTTTATTTTATTGAATTGATCCCCAAGAGAAAATTAGGTGTTTGCACTCTGGTGGACATGCAACACACACTTAAGCTGAAATGTACTCACACACAAACAGGATCCTAGGGACATGCACTGACAGAGAGATGTCAGAATGACTGAGCTGGTGGGGGCATTCAATTAAACACACTCGTACAGGTCGAGACACAAACACACTCATACTGGTTTACCTATCAAACAGAGGACCATCAATCCACACTGACCAAATGACGACCCCTTTTTCTGCTTGTTAAATGTTATTTTATTTCATTTGATTGAGCTTCCAGCATCCTTTACATCTATATCTGTTTTCAGTTTTTTTCATGTAACTATGGACACACAACCAGAGTGGGGTCCACATTCACGACTGAGATTAAATACAAACAGAGACAGATAATAAAAGGAAAAATGGGCAGAGTCCAGTCCTGATGGATCATTTCGGCTTATTTTAAATAATCACAGACACACACAAACATACCCACACACACACACAGGTTTCACAGCTTTATGAGGGGTATGCACAATTGGCTTATATAAACTATTAGTCGTCATCACCATGTCTGGTCAGCACCTGAATTATTGGTCAGTTAAACGTATTTTTTAATATGTAGGCTCATGATGCTGAGGAATTATTGCATCTAAACTGTAACACCATTAATGTCCACTAGGTGGGGCTATAATGTTAATTTATTGAAGAGGGAGCCTCGATATACTGCAGTGGAATTGGCATTACACACACACACTTGATTTATAGAATTTATAGAAAAGCTTACTCAGCCCTGTAAATTAGCTTTATATTAAAATTGATTAAATGTGCTTTTATTCTGAAAATTTTCTCAGCAAAACATCTTTAGTTAAGATTAAAAATCTAAATACTGTAGAGGACAGTCGCTGTGTTTCTAACCCCCTCAATGAAATAAAATAAAAAGTTTGATTAACTCGAGGCATTTACTTTTGTTTTGTGTTTTATTATGTTAGCAAAGTTTTCATTTTATACTTTATATTTTTATTTTTTAATAATTTCACATTTCTGTAAAAATGTGTTCTGGGGAATTGTCCGTTTTCAATTTGTCACATAATTTGAGACAGAATTGAAAATATTTCAAAAGTTTATTGAAGTCTGTTACAAAAGATAAATAAAAGAATAAAAGGGGGTGGGTTTAGAGTACAGTCGGTTTATTCATTCTGCACTTTGAGCCTGCAGCCTTCTTTTCCTTGAACACCTGAAGGGAATAAACCCGGACACACACATCAGGTACGTCTGATTTGTTCAAGAAAAAAAAAATGTGTTTATTTTGATTATTTAAGAAATATTTTTTGAACATTATTGTAACATTTAGTTTTTTTGTACAAGCTGTATTTTCCTCAGAAACCTTTTAAACATAGCAGTTTGATTTTGTAGATCCGATCACTTGCGTCCAATGCACAAAATGAGGTCTTTGTCAGTCGTTGTAATGATGACCGGGTGAATCATCGTGTGCAAGAACAAAAGATAGAAAATATTTCAGCAATTTAGAAAAACCAACAAAAAACTAAGATTCTTTTTTTCTATTTTCTGAAATCTTTTGAAAATGATTACAGCTTTGCTTTATTGAAAAGTGTTTTAGCCATTGACACATGACAAGTTATTCAGACTTTATTGGTGCAGTTTATAATTGACTTGTTTTATTTTACTGTTTTTATTATTTTACAGCATTACAGGATGACAAACATGAAGTACGGACACCGCTGTGACTTCAGGGCATTGGTCATCATTCAACACATTCTGGTCCTCATTATTTTGACATATTCTTGTGGAGGTAAAATACATTTGTGTTGTTGTTAGAGCCGTGTTGACGGCGGGCTCGTCCCTTGTGTATAAACGTTTTAGTCAAGGACTAGAGAAGAATAAGAACATACTCATTGATTATTTTGATTTCATCGAAGAGTTTTAGATCATGGTCATTCTGTTTCAATTTACATGCATTATGAAGCTACGAGCTAACCAAAGAACGCCAACATTAGCATGCTAACGTAACAGGCTGCAGCCCCTCCAGTATTGATTGGATTGATTGGGATTAAGTCCTTCCATGTGAGGCTGTTTGTTATCTTGTGTCCCTTGTTCACATGATTGGACACATTTCCATTTCTCATCCCAAATTAATGATGGTTATTTCCAGTTCCCATTTCTTATTGACACGTCACTATTTCAACACTTAAAGGACAGAAAATGTGATTTATTTAAATGATCCTGGATTAAAACAAATTAAAGTCCAATCTAAATAAAACTTTTTTTTTCCTTTAGGTCATTCTCAGCTGATTGGTACGTCTCAGCCAATAGTGGCAATAGTTGGTGATGATGTCATTTTGCCTTGTCAACTTGAGCCTGCTGTGGATGCTCGTGAAGTGACAGTGGAGTGGGCAAGACCTGACCTGAACCCCAAGTATGTCCTCTTGAGGCGAGACGGCACAGAGCTTCAGCAGGACAAACATCCGTCGTACAAGGGGAGAACGTCACTGTCTGAAGATAAACTGAGGTGTGGAGACATTTCACTGAAACTCACCAATGTGAAACGCTCTGATTCGGGATCATACAGATGTCATATTCCTGCAACCAAAGAAGAACATTTCATCAAGCTGACTGCAGGTAAGTTGGCATTCATCCATTGTGCTCACAGTACTACTTTTCAGGTACGTTCTTAGTGCTGCATTTGATACGGTGGACCATAACATACTGCTGGACAGACTTGAAAACTGGCTTGGAGTTTCTGGAACTGCCTTAAAGTGGTTTAAATCTTACTTGCAGGACAGGGTCTACACTGTGTCTGTTGGTAATTATGAATCTGAGCATGTGAAGATCACCTGTGGAGTTCCTCAAGGTTCCTTCCTTGGGCCGCTTTTATTTAACATCTACATGCTCCTTCTCGTTCAGATCATGGAATATTACATTGTTTCTTATCATAATTATGCAGATGACACACAGCTCTATATATCAGTGTCAACGAATGACCATAGTGCCTTATACTCACTGAGCAAGTGCATCAACGAAATCACTGAGTGGATGTGTCAGAACTTTTTACAACTGAACTCAGAAAAGACTGAGGTGATTGTTTTTGGCCCTAAAGAGGAAAGGTCAGAGGTCAGCACTTGTCTTGAATCCATGTCCTTAAGAACAACAAATCAAGCCAGAAATCTTGGTGTGATTATGGACTCAGACCTCAAATTCAACAACCACATTAAGATGGTAACAAAATCAGCTTATTACCATCTGAAAAATATTGCAAGAATCAAGGGTTTTCTGACCAAACAAGATTCAGAAAAACTTGTTCATGCTTTTATTTTCAGCAGGCTGGATTATTGTAACTGTGTGTTTATAGGCCTTAGTAAAAAATCTGTCCGACAGCTGCAGCTGATCCAGAACGCAGCAGCCAGAGTCCTCACCAACACAAAGAGGGTGGAGCACATTACACCTGTGCTTCAATCACTGCACTGGCTGCCTGTGTGTCAGAGGATCGACTTTAAAATCTTACTACTGGTCTATAAAGCATTAAATGGTCTAAATACATGTCAGATCTACTTGTAGAATGTAAAACATCCAGACCGCTCAGGTCCTCAGGAAGAGGTTTACTCAGTGTTCCCAGAGTCAGAACTAAACAAGGTGAAGCAGCGTTTAATCACTACGCTCCTCACCTGTGGAACAAACTCCCTTAACAACTGAGGACTGCCGGCACACTCAACTCCTTTAAATCAACTCCTTTAAATCAGGCCTTAAAACTTTGTTATTCGCTCAGGCTTTCAATTAGAAATATACTGTCTTCCTTACTGCAACACATTCTTCCTTTTTTAATAGTTTTGACAGTTGTTCCTTTATCGAGTATTTTCATTTTCTTCCCCGTCTTTTAATGATGTATTTTGCATTCTTTTTTTTTTTTTAAAGGTTTATTTTTGGCCTTTTTTGCCTTTATTGATAGGAAAGTGGGTAGAGTCGGAAAGGGGGAGAGAGTGGGGAGAGACATGCGGGAAATGGGCCACAGGCCGGACGCGAACCCGGGCCGCCCGCGCGCGAGGACTGAGCCTCAATGCGTGGGGTCGTGCGCACTGCCGCTGCGCCACCGGCGACCCCGTATTTTGCATTCTTTCCTTAAGCTCTGTTTTAATGTTTTTATGTTTTTATGTCTGTAAAGCACTGTGAATTGCCTGTCTGAACAGTGCTATATGAATAAACTTGCCTTGCCTTACGTTAGTTAGGTTGACCAACAGGGGTAAACATTTCCTGACATTATCTGGGACGAATGCTTGTCTTCATTGTATTGGTTCACTTTGTCTGACATTGGAGTTTTTCTCTGACAGCCTCAAAGTCTTTAAGAAGTTCATACTCCTAATTCCAGCTTCGGTTGCAGAATATTGTTTCTTCTATCGTGTTAGAAAACATCCTGTTATCACGCATTTTACCTAGCTACCTGAATGACACAACTTGAAGCCTTCAAACAGCATTGAATTTAAACAACCTCAGCTATCGAGGAAGCACAATGGGCTTACTTGGGAACTGACAAGATGTCGTGTTTTGGCTGCTCACAGGCTTGGATTTTCTTTGTGTTCCAAATGTTTAACCTTTTGGACATTTCTCCACTTCATTAGGTTCTGTGTCCTCACCGAGCGTGACCATTTCCAGGACCAGCAGTGGAGTGGATCTTCATTGTGAGTCTGAAGGCTGGTATCCAAAGCCTCAGGTGTTGTGGCTGGACAGTAAGGGAGTCCTCCTCCCTGCTGGATCTACAGAGACCATCACAGGTCCTGATGGTCTCTTTACTGTCAGCAGCAGAGTGACTGTGGAGATGAGACGCAAAAACAAGTTCACCTGTAGAGTCACCCAGAACAACATCAACCAGACCAGAGAGACACACATCCATGTTCCAGGTCTGATGAATTATTAATCAGTCATTGATGTTGTCACTTCTTCAGCTCTGTAAAGTAATTTAAAATGTGTTTTATGATTTCAGATGAGCTCTTCATGGTCCAGTCTGGTTCTATCATCCGCATCACCATCTGTGTCGGTGTGTGCGTCGCGTCGATCGTTGCACTTGTTGTTGTTGTGAGGAAATATGAACAAATCAAGAGTAAGAGTCCTCTTTATTGTTTTTCTTTCACAAAGTTATTTTACATCAGTTCTGTTGAGAGTCAGCTGATTTAACCTCAGGCTTTATAACATCTGTTGAGGGTTTATTACTTTACTTAGACGGTGGCCACTTTCCAACAATCTGTCAAGTTATATCAATATCAGTTTTATGTGACTACTACTTACCACCCTGAATTCTCTCTCCCAAAAGGAAGACAACATATTAAATTAGATCAGAACTAAACTCATGCGTTTTCTTTTAATGTAGAAAACAAGAAGGACCATGACGATGAACCTGACTTTGGAGAAAGACAAAAGTTGAGACACAACACTGAACTTAATGAGAAGTTAGAGAAGAAAGAGAAAAAACTGGAACATGTTCAACAGGTGATCACAACACTGACGAAGCAGAAGGAGGATCTGAAGATACTGAGAAATCAAATCATCTCACTACTGAAGGAAAAAACGGTTCAGATGGAGAAGCTCCAGAAGGAGCTGCATGACAAAAGTTTTTTATTTGCATCAGAAAAAGATAAGATATTGGAACAGAACAAAGAGCGTCTGGAGACGAGACAGAAAGCACATGATGAACTGTTGAAGAACACAGAGACACAACTGGAGTCAACAGAGGCTTTGATTATCAAAATGACTGAGAGGAAAGGGAAACTAGAGAATGATCAGGAACAAATCAAAAAATACCTGAAAGAAACAGAGAGAAAGAGAGAAGAGGACGAAGACAATCAGAGGAAACATCCATCAGAGCAGTCAGAGGAAGAAGAGAAGACAAAGAAACCTCAAACACAGCCACCAGAGGGAGAGGAGGAAATAAATTTAAATGTAAATCATTTTTCCAACACTTCAGGTTCAATAGTTTAAAAGAATATTTTCTTCATCCACTGTGTTATTAGCTAAAATAATCAAACATGAATCATTGTGGACCAGATGTGATCTCAGTGAAGTTTGGTGATTTATCTTTATGATTTATCTTGTGTGATTTTTTTTTAAACTTCACATCCTGTATGGATCCATGATTTGACTTTTAATACATGTTGTTTAAAATGATTAATGATTGAATTTAAATATCTTTTGTTTGATTCAGAGTAAAATAAATCAGTTTTTCGGCAGTTTTCAAGCTGCAATGGTTTTATAAGAGAGGTCTTTTTTTATATGTATTTTTGTATTTTTAATAACTGATCATGTTGATGCTGTTGAAGAAAATGTGTGTTTTTAATGAAAAAGTAATAAATTATTTTCAGTCATGACTTCTTCTCATTTCATATTAAGATTTTAAATGTCGACACGAGAACTATTGTTGGAATACACAAATAATAAATTAAATCAGTAAATACATGCAGGTATTTTAAATCCTACACCAAGAGAAAAACGTGAGGTGTTTTCAGTCTAAACACTTCTGGGGACTTCTGTCTGAATTCACACACATGATACCAACTCTGAAGCAGGGACTAAAAGGTTCCTCTTAACAGAAATAGTTCTGGTTCCTGTGATGGGGAATCAATAAAAAAGGATTTCCTAGATTTATGAAAAAGTTTCTGCAGTCTGAAAACACCTACAGGGAGCTAATAAAGACCAGTTTTTATAAACCCACATGCCGTCAGACTAGTGAGGATCAGGATTACAGTTGGAGGACGTGACGCGTCTTATTTAGCCAGTTTACTGTGAAAGTAAGTGCCTTGCTCAAGAGCAGTTCTCAGGAAGTGGACTAGCCTCTCTCCAGCGACCAGACAGATTTCCATATTTTGGTGCGCCCCGGGAGTTGACCTGTCTTCCCTCCAGTTCCAAACCCAAGTCCTTACAGACTGAGCGACTGCTGCTCAATGCAATAAAAGAATCACATTCTCGTGGCAACCTCTGTTAATGATTGTTATACAGTAGCACATTTACCTTTAGATCAAAAGTCCATTTCCTTTGATTATTTTCTTGTCTGCGAGAAAAGGAATCAACAGGTAGGTGTAATTTACAAATTCTATTAATATCAGTGCTTATTGAAATCAAATATAAGTTCATGTTTGCATTTTGTGAAGAAACGGATCAAAGTGAGATCTCATTTGAATCGCACAACGCTTGCTGACTAACTTTTACTTTCTCAAGCAGTTTGAACAAACCAATGATGATGGGGAGGACAGACCTACGGTCTATAAATCCATGAAAATAATACACCGTAATATCACACATACATATGTAAAAGTTGAAGATCTTAAATGAGAGATCAAGTGTTAATGTTTTAAACTGTCAGCATCACGTCGGCATCATACTGTGAAATGTTTGCTTCTGAGATCTGAAACATGAAACCACTGAGGCTGTGCATGAGCTATAACATAACTGTATGCTCTAAATGATGTGTTTAGTTCTTCAGTACATCATAATCTTTATTTAGCTCAGTCTGGTCATTTTATAGAAAAACACAGATTATAATCCAGGTTTAGTTTTGCGGGCGTGGCTACCATGGCACCTTGGAAAACGTTGAGTACAGTTTAACAGAAAAGCACTGTGCCTGTTTTTATTGCTGGCCATAATAGTCATCCAGAATTTTTTTTTTACAAGTAGAGCGTCTCAATACCTTGATATTATCTTGTTTCTGATTGATCACCACTCCTTCCCCTCAAGCCCCGCCATCTTGTTTAAATATCGTGGCATGTGGCACCAATAGCAACATAGCAATAGCTAAAAAGCCGGACATGAGGACAACACATGGGGGGCTCAAACAATGATAAGAGGTTACTTCTACAGCCTAAAGTTGTTAGCCTGAAATCAAAACATTAAAAAAATAAGATTTCCATCAAACACATTTTATCTTGAACATTTCTGATTTCATTATCAGGCCTCCAGGATGCGTCACATGACAGTCTTCATCACTTTCCTGCTTCTGCTACTACAAACATGTGAAGGTAACGTTTCTTTTGTTTGCTAGCTTATACGTCGAAGGTTCAGAGTTTGTTCTGTCTTAATGTAGACGATCACATACGAAGCAAATACACAAACAATGTGACTGCAGTCAGTCTTTAGGTTTACTGGTGTCATGTTTGAACGACTCATTAAAATCTGGCTCAAATATTTATGTTGATTGTATCTGAAGTTATGAAAGTACAATTCTATAGACTGGTATAGTCATGACGTATTTTTGTAGGCCAACCCGAAAAAATGGCGCCAGTGGTTCCCACGAAAATTCGCCTATGGGATTTTTGCATTGGATTTTGGATCATTGCAGAAAATAATCTCTGTGTCAAACACATGTTTCTGATGCGTTGCTTTTTTGTTCAGCGGGATAATCTTTACAGATGAACATCATTTATATGAAGTTTGAAGAGTTAATGCAGTCGAGAGAAGTAAAAAGCTAACGTTGTGCGCTAGCGAACTACACCGCGGTCAGTTTATAATGACGTCACGACCGCTTCATCGATCTAATCAGTGGATTTGACAAGACTGCTAAACGTTAGCTTAATAAGTTGTTTATTAACCTAATATTTGCAAGAACACTATAAAACATGACTAGAGGCTGTAAGGTGGATTAGGGAGAGAGTTCCCGGCGTGATGACGTTTAATGTCTGCAACAACCACTGTAGTTTCAGTTAGCTACTCGTTAGCAACCGCCGTTTAAAGTTTGCGTAAAAACTTTCAAATTCACAAGTGGGGTCTTAGCTAACGTAGTTTATCTCGTCTAACAAAACGTCAACATCTCGTCAGCTTGTGTTAACCACAGACCTTATTTCAGGCGTCTAAACACAAACCCATTCAAAATCCCCATTGACTTTTAGAGTTAGGAACCCATGGCGCTAAAATGCTAACTCACTTCCTGGTTTAAGGACTCAAAACTACACCAGTCTATTGTAGAATGAGAAGCATGTACCAAACTGTTACACGTCATGACACTCAGACAGGACTTCCTCATGTGATCAATGATCAACCAGTCTGTGACTCTCAGTTCACTGGACTAAATCTCTTTTCCAGGTCTCCTTGAAGTAATCGGTTCACCTGAACCAATACTGGCGGTTGTTGGTGATGACATCATTTTGCCATGTCACCTAAAACCTGGCATCAATGCTGCTTCTGAGACTGTAGAGTGGACCAGACCAGACCTGGACCCAAGATTTGTACATGTGTGGCGTTCAGGTCAAGAACTAATACATGCCCAACATCCGTCCTATAAGGGAAGAACTTCACTGTTTGCCAGTGAACTGAAGAATGGAAACGTTTCCCTGAAACTCTCCAAAGTGAGACTGTCTGACAAGGGGAAATACAGATGCTTCCTTCCCTTGTTAGAAATAGACTCTACTGTTGAGCTCGTCTTTGGTAAGTCATCATTTACTCATGCACATAAGGGTTCACTATTCAAACACATGATTAAAGGACCTGTTGCTGGGGGAGCAGACTTGAGCCCCGTTTCCACACAGCATTCCAGTACGGATCGGTACAGTTTGGTACGGTTTGGTTCGATTAAGCCCAATCCCGTTTGCGTTTCCACAGCCACCCGTGCCCTATTTGGTAGGTGGCGTGTAAGCCGGATGACGATAGCCGCTATGTAAATAGCGTCATATGATAGCAGCTAACTGCTAACAGCGAACTAATAAATTCAACAAAGGAGAAAAACGCTAAACAAACAAAACCAAGGCTGGAAGACATCCAGCAGTTCATCTCCTCTGTCACTGACATGTGACTCTTTATTACAAGAACTCAATCAAGCTTTGATTCAGAGAAGGCTGTGTGCCGCGACATAAACAATCGGCTCTGTATGGTTTAAACACGGCAGAGTTTTGTTTGCTGGCGTAACACGGGAAGTGACGATTCTTTCAACCAATCAGAGGACTGCAGTGTTTAGCTCCACCTTTTCGGGTCAGCTCCACATTCTTGGCACCCCAACGGAAGGGTCCCAAAAAGTGGGACGGTACGGATCAGTTATTGGGGAATCTTTCCCGGGATTAGTCTATGGAAACGCCGCAAAATGCGTGCCGTACCAAGACGACCTGAGCCGGACCGCCCGGTGGAAACGGGGCTTTGGATGCTGATGGAGTTCTGGTCCCAATCGACTCAAAGTGTCATTAAAAGAAAAATCAAGTCATTGATACCTGCAGGGCAACTCAAAATAATCTATTGACATTTTTGAAAAAATCTTAAAAAATAATGTTTTTCAAATAAAAATGACAAAATGTCATCTTTTTTATATTCAGGGATAACTTATTCAATTTAAACCATTTCACTTAGTAAGTTAAACCAACACTGACATCCCTCAACATGAACTTTCAAATCAAATCAATAAAAGTTTATTTTCGTTAATCTGTTGACTAAACATCTTTTTATTTCTATCATTCACACTCTCTGTTAGGTTCTGCGTCCTCACTGACCATGAGCATTTCCAAGTCCAGCAGTGGAGTGGATCTTCATTGTGAGTCTGAAGGCTGGTATCCAGAGCCTGAGGTGTCGTGGCTGAACAGTAAGGGACTCCTCCTCTCTGCTGGATCTACAGAGACCATCACAGGTCCTGATGGTCTCTTTACTGTCAGCAGCAGAGTGACTGTGGAGATGAGACGCAACAACAAGTTCACCTGTAGAGTCACCCAGAACAACATCAACCAGACCAGAGAGACACACATCCATGTTTCAGGTCTGATGAATTATTAATCAGTCATTGATCCTGTCACTTCTTCAGTTGATCTTGAGCTCTGTAAAGTAATTTCAAATGTGTTTTATGGTTTCAGATGAGCTCTTCATGGTCCAGTCTGGTTCTATCATCCGCATCACCATCTGTGTCGGTGTGTGTGTCGCGTCGATCGCTGCACTTGTTGTTGTTGTGAGGAAATATGAACAAAACATGAGTAAGAGTCCTCTTTATTGTTTTTCTTTCACAAAGTTATTTTACATCAGTTCTGTTGAGAGTCAATTTCTTAGACAGAAAACATCCAATGTGATCTCTTTTCTTTTAATGTAGAAAACAAGAAGCATCATGAGGGAGAGACCGGAAGAAGAAACACACAGAATATAATGTTCAGACACGACACTGAACATCAGCATCTGTTGGAGAAAGGAGACGAAGATCAAACCAGGACTGGAAAAGAGGCGTTAAAGTTATTAGATAACATATGGGTTAAACAAGATGAGAAGTTAGAGAAGAAAGAGAAAGAACTGGAACATGTTCAACAGGTGATCACAACACTGACGAAGCAGAAGGAGGATCTGAAGACACAGAGATATCAAATCATCTCACTACTGCAGGAAGACAAAGTTCAGATGGAGAAGAACGAGAAGAAGCTGGATGACAACACTTTTTTACGAACAGAGAAAAAGAAGAAAGATGAAAAGATCAAAAAGCGTCTGGAGAAGACACAGAAAGCACATGATGAACTGTTGAAGAACACAGAGACACACCTGGAGTCAACAGATGATTTGATTAACAAAATGACTGAGAGGAAAGGGAAACTAGAGAATGATCAGGAACAAATCAAAAAATACCTGAAAGAAACAGAGAGAAAGAGAGAAGAGGTTCAGAGAGAAGAGGAAGAAGACAATCAGAGGAAACATCCATCAGAGCAGTCAGAGGAGGAAGAGAAGACAGAGAAACCTCAAACACAGCCACCAGAGGGAGAGGAGGGAAAAAATAATCCTTTTTCCAACACTTAAGGTTCAATAGTTTAAAAGAATATTTTCTTCATCCACTGTGTTATTAGCTAAAATAATCAAACATGAATCATTGTGGACCAGATGTGACTTTAGTGAAGTTTGGTCATTACTGAAGGTTGTGATTTATCTAATCTGATTTTTTAAACTTCATATCCTGTATGGATCCATGATTTGACTTTTAATACATGTTGTTTAAATGTTTAATGATTGATTTAAATATCTTGTTGTTTGATTCAGAGTAAAATAAATCAGATTGTCTGCAGTTTTCAAGCTGCCATGGTTTTATAAGAGATGTTATTGTTTTTTTTAAATGTATTTTTTTATTTTTTAAAACTGATCATGTTGATGCTGTTGAAGAAAATGTGTGTTTTTAATAAAAAAGTAGTAACTTTATTGCAGTCATGACTTCTTCTGATTTCATATTAAGATTTTAAATGTAGACACAAGAACTATTGTTGGAATACACAAATAATAAAATAATTCAGTAAATACATGCAGTTATTTTAAAATCCTACACCAAGAGGAAAACGTGAGGTGTTTTCAGTCTAAACACTTCTGGGGACTTCTGTCTGAATTCACACACATGATACCAACTCTGAAGCAGGGACTAAAAGGTTCCTCTAAACAGAAATAGTTCTGGTTCCAGTGATGGGGAATCAATAAAAAAGGATTTCCCAGAGTCATGAAAAAGTTTCTGCAGTCTGAAAACGCCTACAGGGAGATAATAAAGACCAGTTTTTGTAAATCCACATGCCATCAGACTAGTGAGGATCAGGATTACAGTTGAAGGACGTGACACGTCTTGTTTAGCCATTACAGTTTATTGTAAAAGAAAGTGACACTGTGAAGCTGTTTCTTATTAAACTTTCTTCTGTTGTGACCGTTCAATAATTTTCTTTTCTTTTTTTTCATTTCTTTGGATTTTTTTTTTTTTTATTGACTTGATCCCCGAGGGAAAATTAGGTGTTTACACTCTGGTGGACATGCAACACACACTTAATCTGAAATGTACTCACACACAAACAGGATCCTATGAACATGCACTGACAGAGAGATGTCAGAGTGACTGAGCTGATGGGGGCATTCAGTTAAACACACTCGTACAGGTCGAGACACAAACACACTCTTACTGGTTTACCTTACAAACAGAGGACCATCAATCCACACTGACCAAATGACGACCCCTTTTTCTGCTTGTTAAATGTTATTTTATTTCATTTGATTGAGCGTCCGGCATCCTTTACATCTATATCTGTTTTCAAGTGGGTTCAGAAGAACTGTTTTTTTTTTATGTAACTATGGACACACACAACCAGAGCGGGGTCCACATTCACGACTGAGATTAAAGACAAACAGAGACAGATAATAAAAGGAAAAATGGGCAGAGTCCAGTCCTGATGGATCAGTTCGGCTTATTTTAAATAATCACACACACACAAACACACCCACAAACACACACAGGTTTCATAGCTTTATGAGGGGTATGCACAATTGGCTTATATAAACTATTAGTTGTCATCACCATGTCTAGTCAGCACCTGAATTTTTTTGTCAGTTAAACTTATCATTTTTTAATATGTAGGCTCATGATGCTGACGAATTATTGCATCTGAACTGTAACACCATTAATGTCCACTAGGTGGGGCTATCATGTTTATTGTATTGAAGAGGGTGCCTGCATATACTGCAGTGGAATTGCCATCACACACACACACACACACACTTGATTTATAGAATTTATTTATTTATTTATTCTGAAAATGTTCTCAACAAAATATCTTTAGTTACCATTAAAAATCTAAATACTGTACAGTGCAGTCTCTGTGTTTCTAACCCCCTCAACGGTTTGACTGTAAGAAAGTCCACAGTTAATTTTTTTAGTTGTTAAACTTGGTCACTCATTAACAGAGCAGAGAAAATGAAAGTACAACATGAGGACACACAAGTTCACCAACAAGGACACATTCAGAATATCATCTTACTTTTTTTTACTGCTAAAATAAAACGTGTTATTAACTTGAGGCATTCACTTTTGTTTTGTGTTTTATTATGTTATCAAAGTGTTTATTTCATACTTTATTTTTTTATTTTTATGTGCTTTTATCCTGAAAATGTTCTCAACAAAACGTCTTTAGTTAAGATTAAAAATCTAGATACGGTAGAGGACAGTCTCTGTGTTTCTAACCCCCTCAATGAAATAAAATAAAAAGTTTGATTAACTCGAGGCATTTACTTTTGTTTTGTGTTTTACTATGTTAGCAAACTTTTCATTTTATCCTTTATTTTTAATAATTTCATATTTCTGTAAAATTGTGTTTAATTGTCAGATTCCAATTGGTCACATAATTTGAGACAGAATTAAAAATATTTCAAAAGTTTATTGAAGCCTGTTACAAAAGATAAATAAAAGCCATAAATGAATAAAAGGGTGTGGGTTCAGAGTACAGTCGGTTTATTCATTCGGGACTTTGAGCCTGCAGCCTTCTTCTCCTTTAACACCTAAAGGGAATAAACCGGGACACACACATCAGGTACGTCTGATTTGTTCAAGGAAAAAAAACGTGTTTATTTGGATTATTTCAGAAATATTTTTTAACATTATTGTAACATTTAGCTGTTTTTGTACAAACTGTATTTTCCTCAGAAACCTTTTGAACAAAGCAGTTTGATTTTGTAGATCTGATCACTTGCGTCGAATGCACAAAATGAGGTCACCGTCAGTCGTTGTAATGATGACCGGGTGAATCATCGTGTGCAAGAACAAAAGAAAGAAAATATTTCAGCAATTTAGAAAAACCAACAAAAAATTAAGATTCTTTTTTTCTATTTTCTGAAATCTTTTGAAAACGATTACAGCTTTGCTTTATTGAAAAGTTTTTTAGCCATTTCTTTTTCGTCAGAGCTCTGAGAGCGTTTTTATTTTACGGTGCTTTGAGACGTTATTCAGACTTTATTGGTGCAGTTTATAACTGACCTGTTTTCTTATACTTTCAGCATTACAGGATGACTAACATGAAGTACGGACACCACTGTGACTTCAGGGCATTGGTCATCATTCAACACACGGTGGTCCTCGTTATTTTGACATATTCTTGTGGAGGTAAAACACAAATAGATGTTGAAAGGCCTTCATGAGTGTAATTATACTTTTAAATTGCATGGAACTGTAAACCTTTCTTTTTTTTAAAATCTCAATTTGGCTAAATGTTTGCTGAAAGTAACTAGCAAAGCTTGAATTAGTAAGCTGAATTTTAAATACTTTAATTTTGTTGGGTTTTGTAATTTTCAAGAGAAATTTGTGAATGAGTCTCTGGGTCCTGAATGTCTATAATGAGGGAGAAGCTCAAGTCCTGCTCGCTGTGTTGTTGTCAGAGCTGTGTTGACAGCAGGCTCGTCCCTTGTGTATAAACGTTTTAGTCAAGGACTAGAGAAGAATAAGAAGAACATACTCACTGATTATTTTTTGATTTCATCGAAGAGTTTTAGATCATGGTCATTCTGTTTCAATTTACATGCATTATGAAGCTACAAGCTAACCAAAGAGGGCTAACATTAGCATGCTAACGTAACAGGCTGCAGCCCCTCCAGTATTGATTGGATTGATTGGGATTAAGTCCTTCCATGTGAGGCTGTTTGTTATCTTGTGTCCCTTGTTCACATGATTGGACCCATTTCAATTTCTCATCCAAATTAATGATGGTTATTTCCAGTTCCCATTTCTTATTGACACATCACTATTTCAAGACTTAAAGGGCAGAAAATGTGATTTATTTAAATGATCCTGGATTAAACCAAGTTAAAATCCAATCTAAATAAAACATGTATTTTTCCTTCAGGTCATTCTCAGCTGATTGGTACGTCTCAGCCAATAATGGCAATAGTTGGTGATGATGTCATTTTGCCTTGTCAACTTGAGCCTGCTGTGGATGCTCGTAAAGTGACAGTGGAGTGGGCAAGACCTGACCTGAACCCCAAGTATGTCCTCTTGAGGCGAGACGGCACAGAGCTTCAGCAGGACAAACATCCGTCGTACAAGGGGAGAACGTCATTGTCTGAAGATAAACTGAGGTGTGGAGACATTTCACTGAAACTCACCGACGTCAAACGCTCTGATTCAGGAGCATACAGATGTCATATTCCTGCAACCAAACAAGAACATGTCATCAAGCTGACTGCAGGTAAGTTGGCATTCATCCATTGTGCTCCCATTATTATTCTGCAGAAAGAGGTTCGCTAGTTAGGTTGACCAACAGGGGTAAACATTTCCTGACATTATCTGGGATGAATGCTTGTCTTCATTGAAATGGTTGCATTGGTTCAATCTGTGTTAAACTGGAGTTTTTCTAACCAGCCTGAAAGTCTTCCAGGCTTTAGGGTTAGTTTTAATACTTTGGCATGCTTTGGTTGACCACTAGCTTGGATTTTCTTTCTTGTGACAAATGTTTTACCTGGCTACTTTTTTGGACATTTCTCCACTTGATTAGGTTCTGTATCTTTACCGACGGTGACCATTTCCAAGTCCAGCAGTGGAGTGGATCTTCATTGTGAGTCTGAAGGCTGGTATCCAGAGCCTGAGGTGTTGTGGCTGGACAGTGAGGGAGTCCTCCTCTCTGCTGGATCTACAGAGACCATCACAGGTCCTGATGGTCTCTTTACGGTCAGCAACAGAGTGACTGTGGAGAGGAGACGCAACAACAAGTTCACCTGTAGAGTCACCCAGAACAACATCAACCAGACCAGAGAGACACACATCCATGTTTCAGGTCTGATGAATTATTAATCAGTCATTGATCCTGTCACTTCTTCAGTTGATCTTGAGCTCTGTAAAGTAATTTCAAATGTGTTTTATGGTTTCAGATGAGCTCTTCATGGTCCAGTCTGGTTCTATCATCCGCATCACCATCTGTGTCGGTGTGTGTGTCGCGTCGATCGTTGCACTTGTTGTTGTTGTGAGGAAAAATGGACAAATCAAGAGTAAGAGTCCTCTTTAATGTTTTTCTTTCACAAAGTTATTTTACATCAGTTCTGTTGAGAGTCAATTTCTTAGACAGAAAACATCCAATGTGATCTCTTTTCTTTTAATGTAGAAAACAAGAAGCATCATGAGGGAGAGACCGGAGGAAGAAAAACACAGAATATAATGTTCAGACACGACACTGAACATCAGCTTCTGTTGGAGAAAATAGAAGATGGAGCTCAACCCATGACTGGAAATGAGAAGATGAAGTTATTAGATAACATAAATGCTGAAGTTAATGAGAAGTTAGAGAACAAAGATGAAGAACTGAAACATGTTCAACAGGTGATCGAAACACTGATGAAGCAGAAGGAGGATCTGAAGATACTGAGAAATCAAATCATCTCACTACTGCAGGAAAACAAAGTTCAGATGGAGAAGAATCAGAAGAAGCTGGATGACACCACTTTTTTACGAACAGACAAAAAGAAGAAGAAACGTGAAAAAACCAAAGAGCATCTGGAGAATACACATAAAGAACATGATGAACTGTTGAAGAACACAGAGACACAACTGGAGTCAACAGATGGTTTGATTAACAAAATGACTGAGAGGAAAGGGAAACTAGAGAATGATAAGGAACAAATTAAAAAATACATCAAAGAAACAGAGAGAAAGAAAAAAGAGGTTCAGAGACAGATTCAGGGTGAAGAGGTTCAGATTCAGAGAGAAGAGGTTCAGAGACAGATTCAGGGAGAAGAGGTTCAGATTCAGGGAGAAGAGGTTCAGAGACAGATTCAGAGTGAAGAGGTTCAGAGACAGATTCAAGGTGAAGAGGTTCAGAGACAGATTCAGAGAGAAGAGGTTCAGAGACAGATTCAGGGTGAAGAGGTTCAGAGACAGATTCAGGGAGAAGAGGTTCAGAGACAGATTCAGAGAAAAGAGGTTCAGAAACAGATTCAGGGAGAAGAGGTTCAGAAACAGATTCAGAGAAAAGAGGTTCAGAGACAGATTCAGAGAAAAGAGGTTCAGAGACAGATTCAGAGAAAAGAGGTTCAGAAACAGATTCAGGGAGAAGAGGTTCAGATTCAGAGAGAAGAGGTTCAGATTCAGGGAGAAGAGGTTCAGATTCAGGGAGAAGAGGTTCAGATTCAGGGAGAAGAGGTTCAGATTCAGGGAGAAGAGGTTCAGATTCAGGGAGAAGAGGTTCAGATTCAGGGAGAAGAGGTTCAGATTCAGGGAGAAGAGGTTCAGATTCAGGGAGGTTCAGAAACAGAAAGAAGAGGAAGAAGACGATCAGAGGAAACATCCATCAGAGCAGCCGGAGGAAGAGAAGACAGAGAAACATCAAACACACCCAGCAGAGGGAGAGGACGAAAAAGATATAATTTTTCCTTCACTTAAGGTTCAATAGTTTAAAAGAATATTTTCTTCATCCACTGTGTTATTAGCTAAAATAATCAAACATGAATCATTGTGGACCAGATGTGACCTCAGTGAAGTTTGGTCATTACTGAAGGTTGTGATTTATCTTGTGTGATTTATCTTCTGTGATTTTTTAAACATCATATCCTGTATGGATCCATGATTTGACTTTTAATACATGTTGTTTAAAATGTTCAATGATTGAATTTAAATATATTTTTGTTTGATTCAGAGTAAAATGAATCAGATTTTCTGTAGTTTTCAAGCTGCCATGGTTTTATAAGAGAGGTCTTTTTTAATGTATTTTTATATTTTTAATAACTGATCATGTTGATGCTGTTGAAGAAAATTTGTGTTTTAATGAAAAAGTAATAACTTCATTGCAGTCATGACTTCTTCTCATTTCATATTAAGATTTTAAATGTAGACACGAGAACTATTGTTGGAATACACAAATAATAAAATAATTCAGTAAATACATGCAGTTATTTTAAATCCTACACCAAGAGAAAAACGTGAGGTGTTTTCAGTCTAAACACTTCTGGGGACTTCTGTCTGAATTCACACACATGATACCAACTCTGAAGCAGGGACTGAAAGGTTCCTCTAAACAGAAATAGTTCTGGTTCCTGTGATGGGGAATCAATAAAAAAGGATTTCCTAGATTTATGAAAAAGTTTCTGCAGTCTGAAAACGCCTACAGGGAGCTAATAAAGACCAGTTTTTATAAATCCACATGCCGTCAGACTAGTGAGGATCAGGATTACAGTTGGAGGACGTGACACGTCTTGTTTAGCCAGTTTACTGTGAAAGTAAGTAAGTGCCTTGCTCAAGGGCAGTTCTCAGGAAGTGGATTAGCCCCTCTCCAGCGACCAGACAGATTTCCATATTTTGGTCCGCCCCGGGACTTGACCTGTCTTCCCTCCAGTTCCAAACCCAAGTCCTTACAGACTGAGCGACTGCTGCTCAATGCAATAAAAGAATCACATTCTCGTGGCAACCTCTGTTAATGATTGTTATACAGTAGCACATTTATCTTTAGATCAAAAGTCCATTTCCTTTGATTATTTTCTTGTCTGCGAGAAAAGGAATCAACAGGTAGGTGTAATTTACAAATTCAATTAATGTCAGTGTTTATTGAAATCAAATATAAGTTCATGTTCGAATTTTGTGAAGAAACGGATCAAAGTGAGATCTCATTTGAATCGCACAACGCTTGCTGACTAACTTTTACTTTCTTAAGCAGTTTGAACAAACCACAGATGATGTGGTTTTTTCTGGGGAGGACCGACCTACGGTCTATAAATCCATGAAAATAATACACTGTAATATCAGAAATACAGATGTAAAAGTTGAAGATCTTCAAAGAGAGATCAAGTGTTAATGTTTTAAACTGTCAGCATCATGTCGGCATCATACTGTGAAATGTTTGCTTCTGAGATCTGAAACATGAAACCACTGAGGCTGTGCATGAGCTTTAACATAACTGTATGCTCTAAATGATGTGCTTAGTTCTTCAGTACATCATAATCTTTATTTAGCTCAGTCTGGTCATTTTATAGAAAAACACAGATTATAATCCAGGTTTAGTTTTGCGGGCGTGGCTACCATGGCACCTTGGAAAACGTTTAGTACAACTTAACAGAAAAGCACTGTGCCTGTTTTTATTGCTGGCCATAATAGTCATCCAGAATTTTTTTTACAAGTAGAGCGTCTCAATACCTTGATATTATCATGTTTCTGTTTGATAACCAGTCCTTCCCCTCAAGCCCCGCCATCTTGTTTAAATATGGTCGCATGTGGCACCAATAAAAACATAGCGATAGCTAAAAAGCCGGACATGAGGACAACACATGGGGGGCTCAAACACTGATACAAGGTTACTTCTACAGCCTAAAGTTGTTAGCCTGAAATCAAAACATAAAAAAAAATGATTTCCATCAAACACATTTTATCTTGAACATTTCTGATTTCATTATCAGGCCTCCAGGATGCGTCACATGACAGTCTTCATCACTTTCCTGCTTCTGCTACTGCAAACATGTGAAGGTAACGTTTCTTTTGTTTCCTGGTTTTTCACAGAGAAGGTTCAGAGTTTGTTCTGTCTTAATGTAGACGATCACATATGAAGCAAATACACAAACAATGTGACTGCAGTCAGTCTTTAGGTTTACTGGTGTCATGTTTGAATGACTCATTAAAATCTGGCTCAAATATTTATGTTGATTATATCTGAAGTTTTCAAAGTACAATTCTATAGACTGGTATAGTAATGACGTATTTTTGTAGGCCAACCCGAAAAAATGGCGCCGGTGGTTCCTACGAAAATTCGCCTATGGGATTTTTGTATTGGACTTTGTATCATTGCAGAAAATAAGCTCTGTGTCAAACACATGTTTCTGATGCGTTGCTGTTTTGTTCAGCGGGATAATCTTTACAGATGAACATCATTTATATGAAGTTTGAAGAGTTAATGCAGTTGAGAGAAGTAAAAAGCTAACGTTGTGCGCTAGCGAACTACACCGCAGTCTGTTTATAATGACGTCACGACCGTTATGCTTCATCGAGCTAATCAGTGGATTTGACAAGATAGCTAAACGTTAGCTTAATAAGTTGTTTACTAACCTAATATTTGCAAGAACACTGTAAAACATGACTAGAGGCTGTAAGGAGGATTAGGGAGAGAGTTCCCGGCGTGATGACGTTTAATGTCTGCAACAACCACTGTAGTTTCAGTTAGCTACTCGTTAGCAACCGCCGTTTAAAGTTTGCGTAAAAACTTTAAAATTCACAAGTGGGGTCTTAGCTAACGTAGTTTTTCTTGTCTAACAAAACGTCAACATCTCTTCAGCTTGTGTTAACCACAGACCTTATTTCAGGCGTCTAAACACAAACCCATTCAAAATCCTCATTGACTTTTAGAGTTAGGAACCCATGGCGCAAAAATGCTAACTCACTTCCTGGTTTTAGGACTCAAAACCACACCAGTCTATTGTAGAATGAGAAGCATATACCAAACTGTTACACGTCATGACACTCAGACAGGACTTCCTCATGTGATCAATGACACCAGTCTGTGACTCTCAGTTCACTGGACTAAATCTCTTTTCCAGGTCTCCTTGAAGTAATCGGTTCACCTGAACCAATACTGGCGGTTGTTGGTGATGACATCATTTTGCCATGTCACCTAAAACCTCGCATCAATGCTGCTTCTGAGACTGTAGAATGGACCAGACCAGACCTGGACCCAAGATTTGTACATGTGTGGCGTTCAGGTCAAGAACTAATACATGCCCAACATCCGTCCTATAAGGGAAGAACTTCGCTGTTTACCAGTGAACTGAAGAATGGAAACGTTTCCCTGAAACTCTCCAAAGTGAGACTGTCTGACAAGGGGAAATACAGATGCTTCCTTCCCTTGTTAGAAATAGACACTACTGTTGAGCTCGTCTTTGGTAAGTCATCATTTACTCATGCACATAAGGGTTCACTATTCAAACACATGACTAAAGGACCTGTTGCTGGGGGAGCAGACTTGAGCGCCGTTTCCACACAGCATTCCGGTACGGATCGGTACAGTTTGGTACGGTTTGGTTCGATTAAGCCCGATCCCGTTTGCGTTTCCACAGCCACCCGTGCCCCATAATGTCATCTTTTTTATATTCAGGGATAACTTATTTAATTTAAACCATTTCACTTAGTAAGTTAAACCAACACTGACATCCCTCAACATGAACTTTCAAATCAAATCAATAAAAGTTTATTTGTGTTAATCTGTTGACTAAATCTTTTTATTTCCATCATTGACACTCTCTGTTAGGTTCTGCGTCCTCACTGACCATGAGCATTTCCAGGACCAGCAGTGGAGTGGATCTTCATTGTGAGTCTGAAGGCTGGTATCCAGAGCCTGAGGTGTTGTGGCTGGACAGTGAGGGAGTCCTCCTCTCTGCTGGATCTACAGAGACCGTCACAGGTCCTGATGGTCTCTTTAATGTCAGCAGCAGAGTGACTGTGGAGAGGAGACGCAACAACAAGTTCACCTGTAGAGTCACCCAGAACAACATCAACCAGACCAGAGAGACACACATCCATGTTCCAGGTCTGATGAATTATCGATCAGTCATTGATGCTGTCACTTCTTCAGCTCTGTAAAGTAATTTGAAATGTGTTTTATGGTTTCAGATGAGCTCTTCATGGTCCAGTCTGGTTCTATCATCCGCATCACCATCTGTGTCGGTGTGTGTGTCGCGTCGATCGTTGCACTTGTTGTTGTTGTGAGGAAAAATGGACAAAACAAGAGTAAGAGTCCAATTTATTGTTTTTCTTTCACAAAGTTATTTAGTTCTGTTGAGAGTCAGCTGATTTAACCTCAGGCTTTATAACATCTGTTGAGGGTTTATTACTTTACTTAGACGGTGGCCACTTTCCAACAATCTGTCCTGTCTGCAATTTAAAAGTCAAAATGGTTCGATTTACTATTCAAGTTATATCAATATCAGTTTTATGTGACTACTACTTACCACCCTGAATTCTCTCTCCCAAAAGGAAGACAACATATTAAATTAGATCAGAACTAAACTCATGCCTTTTCTTTAAATGTAGAAAACAAGAAGCACCATGACGATGAACCTGACTTTGGAGAAAGACAAAAGTTGAGACACGACACTGAACTTAATGAGAAGTTAGAGAAGAAAGAGAAAAAACTGGAACATGTTCAACAGGTGATCACAACACTCACGAAGCAGAAGGAGGATCTGAAGACACAGAGAAATCAAATCATCTCACTACAGCAGGAAAACAAGGTTCAGATACAGAAGAACCAGAAGGAGCTGGATGACAAGAATTTTTTATTACTATCAGGCGAAAAGAAGAAACGTGAACAGAACAAAGAGCGTCTGGAGAATACACATAAAGAACATGTTGAACTGTTAAAGAACACAGAGACACAACTGGAGTCAACAGAGGCTTTGATTAACAAAATGACCGAGAGGAAAGGGAAACTAGAGAATGATAAGGAACAAATCAAAAAACACATCAAAGAAACAGAGAGAAAGAGAGAAGAGGAAGAAGACAATCAGAGGAAACATCCATCAGAGCAGTCAGAGGAGGAAGAGAAGACAGAGAAACATCAAACACAGCCACCAGAGGGAGAGGAGGAAATAAATAATCATTTTTCCAACACTTAAGGTTCAATAGTTTAAAAGAATCTTTTCTTCATCCACTGTGTTATTAGCTAAAATAATCAAACATGAATCATTGTGGACCAGATGTGACCTCAGTGAAGTTTGGTCATTACTGAAAGTTGTGATTTATCTTGTGTGATTTTTTTTAAACTTCATATCCTGTATGGATCCATGATTTGACTTTTAATACATGTTGTTTAAAACGTTCAATGATTGAATTTAAATATCGTTTTGTTTGATTCAGAGTCAAATAAATCCGATTTTCTGCAGTTTTCAAGCTGCCATGGTTTTATAAGAGATGTCATTGTTTTTTAAGGTATTTTTATATTTTTAATAACTGATCATGTTGATGCTGTTGAAGAAAATGTGTGTTTTTAATGAAAAAGTTACAACTTATTTGCAGTCATGACTTCTTCTCATTTCATATTAAGATTTTAAATGTCGACACGAGAACTATTGTTGGAATACACAAATAATAAAATAATTCAGTAAATACATGCAGTTATTTTAAATCCTACACCAAGAGAAAAACGTGAGGTGTTTTCAGTCTAAACACTTCTGGGGACTTCTGTCTGAATTCACACACATGATACCAACTCTGAAGCAGGGACTAAAAGGTTCCTCTAAACAGAAATAGTTCTGGTTCCTGCGATGGGGAATCAATAAAAAAGGATTTCCGAGATTTATGAAAAAGTTTCTGCAGTCTGAAAACGCCAACAGGGAGCTAATAAAGACCAGTATTTATAAATCCACATGCCGTCAGACTAGTGAGGATCCGGATTACAGTTGAAGGACGTGACGCGTCTTCTTTAGCCAGTTTGCTGTGAAAGTAAGTGCCTTGCTCAAGAGCAGTTCTCAGGAAGTGGTCTGGCACCTCTCCAGCGACCAGACAGATTTCCATATTTTGGTCCGCCCCGGGACTTGACCTGTCTTCCCTCCAGTTCCAAACCCAAGTCCCTACAGACTGAGCGACTGCTGCTCAATGCAATAAAAGAATCACGTCATCGTGGCAACCTCTGTTAATGATTATTATACAGTGACACATTTACCTTTAGATCAAAAGTCCATTTCCTTTGATTATGGAGGCTTTCTTTTCTTGTCTGCGAGAAAAGGAATCAACAGGTAGGTGTAATTTGCAAATTCAATTAATGTCAGTGCTTATTGAAATCAAATATAAGTTCATGTTCGAATTTTGTGAAGAAACGGATCAAAGTGAGATCTCATTTGAATCGCACAACACTTGCTGACTAACTTTTACTTTCTCAAGCAGTTTGAACAAACCACAGATGAAGTGGTTTTTTCTGGGGAGGACAGACCTACGGTCTATAAATCCATGAAAATAATCCACCGTAATATCACATATACATGTGTAAAAGTTGAAGATCTTAAATGAGAGATCAAGTGTTAATGTTTTAATCTGTCAGCATCATGTCGGCATCATACTGTGAAATGTTTGCTTCTGAGATCTGAAACATGAAACCACTGAGGCTGTGCATGAGCTTTAACATAACTGTATGCTCTAAATGATGTGCTTAGTTCTTCAGTACATCATAATCTTTATTTAGCTCAGTCTGGTCATTTTATAGAAAAACACAGATTATAATCCAGGTTTAGTTTTGGGGGCGTGGCTACCATGGCACCTTGGACAACGTTTAGTACAGTTTAACAGAAAAGCACTGTGCCTGTTTTTATTGCTGGCCATAATAGTCATCCAGATAAATTTTTACAAGTAGAGCGTCTCAATACCTTGATATTATCATGTTTCTGTTTGATAACCACTCCTTCCCCTCAAGCCCCGCCATCTTGTTTAAATATGGTGGCATGTGGCACCAATAAAAACATAGCAATAGCTATAAAGCCGGACATGAGGACAAACACTGATACAAGGTTTCTTCTACAGCCTAAAGTTGTTCGCCTGAAATCAAAACATCAAAAAAAATGATTTCCATCAAACACATTTTATCTTGAACATTTCTGATTTCATTATCAGGCCTCCAGGATGCGTCACATGACAGTCTTCATCACTTTCCTGCTTCTGCTACTGCAAACATGTGAAGGTAACATTTCTTTTGTTTGCTGGTTTTTACGTCGAAGGTTCAGAGTTTGTTCTGTCTTAATGTAGACGATCACATACGAAGCAAATACACGAACAATGTGACTGCAGTCAGTCTTTAGGTTTACTGGTGTCATGTTTGAATGACTCATTAAAATCTGGCTCAAATATTTATGTTGATTGTATCTGAAGTTTTTAAAGTACAATTCTATTGTAGAACGAGAAGCATGTACCAAACTGTTACACGTCATGACACTCAGACAGGACTTCCTCATGTGATCAATGACACCAGTCTGTGACTCTCAGTTCACTGGACTAAATCTCTTTTCCAGGTCTCCTTGAAGTAATCGGTTCACCTGAACCAATATTGGCGGTTGTTGGTGATGACATCATTTTGCCATGTCACCTAAAACCTGGCATCAATGCTGCTTCTAAGACTGTAGAATGGACCAGACCAGACCTGGACCCAAGATTTGTACATTTGTGGCGTTCAGGTGAAGAACTACTAAATGCCCAACATCCGTCCTATAAGGGAAGAACTTCGCTGTTTATCAGTGAACTGAAGAATGGAAACGTTTCCCTGAAACTCTCCAAAGTGAGACTGTCTGACAAGGGGAAATACAGATGCTTCCTTCCCGTGTTTGAAATAGACTCTACTGTTGAGCTCGTCTTTGGTAAGTCATCATTTACTCATGCACATAAGGGTTCACTATTCAAACACATGATTAAAGGACCTGTTGCTGGGGGAGCAGACTTGAGCCCCGTTTCCACACAGCATTCCGGTACGGATCGGTACAGTTTGGTTCGATTAAGCCCGATCCTGTTTGCGTTTCCACAGCCACCCGTGCCCTATTTGGTAGGTGCCGTGTAAGCCGGATGACGATAGCCGCTATGTAAATAGCGTCATATGATAGCAGCTAACTGCTAACAGCTAACCGCTAACTAATGAATTCAACAAAGGAGAAAAACCGCTAAACAAACAAAACCAACGCTGGAAGACATCCAGCAGTTCATCTACTCTGTCACATTTTTGAAAAAATCTTAAAAAATAATGTTTTTCAAAAAAAAAGGACAAAATGTCATCTTTTTTTTATATTCAGGGATAACTTATTTAATTTAAACCATTTCACCTAGTAAGTTAAACCAACACTGACATCCCTCAACATAAACTTTGTGGTTAAAAAAAAAAGCAATGAAAGAGCTTCATGCAGCTAACATTATGTATTGTTTTAAGGTTGAGAATGTGTGTTCACATTAATGTGTCTAAGATGAGCTTCAAATCAAATCAATAAAAGTTTATTTTCGTTAATCTGTTGACTAAACATCTTTTTATTTCTATCATTTACACTCTCTGTTAGGTTCTGCGTCCTCACTGACCATGAGCATTTCCAGGACCAGCAGTGGAGTGGATCTTCATTGTGAGTCTGAAGGCTGGTATCCAGAGCCTGAGGTGTTGTGGCTGGACAGTGAGGGAGTCCTCCTCCCTGCTGGATCTACAGAGACCGTCACAGGTCCTGATGGTCTCTTTACTGTCAGCAGCAGAGTGACTGTGGAGAGGAGACGCAACAACAAGTTCACCTGTAGAGTCACCCAGAACAACATCAACCAGACCAGAGAGACACACATCCATGTTCCAGGTCTGATGAATTATTGATCAGTCATTGATGCTGTCACTTCTTCAGCTCTGTAAAGTAATTTAAAATGTGTTTTATGGTTTCAGATGAGCTCTTCATGGTCCAGTCTAGTTCTATCATCCGCATCACCATCTGTGTCGGTGTGTGTGTCGCGTCGATCGTTGCACTTGTTGTTGTTGTGAGGAAAAATGGACAAATCAAGAGTAAGAGTCCAATTTATTGTTTTTCTTTCAAAGTTATTTTACATCAGTTCTGTTGAGAGTCAATTTCTTAGACAGAAAACATCCAATATGATCTCTTTTCTTTTAATGTAGAAAACAAGAAGCATCATGAGGGAGAGACCGGAAGAAGAAACACACAGAATATAATGTTCAGACACGACACTGAACATCCGCTTCTGTTGGAGAAAATAGAAGATGGAGATCAACCCATGACCGGAAATGAGAAAATGAAGTTATTAGATAACATAAATGCTGAAGTTAATGAGAAGTTAGAGAAGAAAGAGGAAGAAGTGACAAATGTTCAACAGGTGATCGAAACACTGATGAAGCAGAAGGAGGATCTGAAGATACTGAGAAATCAAATCATCTCACTACTGCAGGAAGACAAAGTTCAGATAGAGAAGAACCAGAAGAAGCTGGATGACCTCTATGCTGTACAAAAAGACAAAAAGAAGAAGAAACGTGAAAAAACCAAACTGGATCTGGAGAAGACACGTAAAGTACATGATGAACTGTTAAAGAACACAGAGACACAACTGGAGTCAACAGATGATTTGATTAATAAAATGACTGAGAGGAAAGGGAAACTAGAGAATGATAAGGAACAAATTAAAAAATACCTGAAAGACACAGAGAGAAAGAGAGAAAAGGTTCAGAGACAGATTCAGAGAGAAGAGGACATAATAATCAGAGGAAACATCCATCAGAGCAGTCAGAGGAGGAAATAAATAATCCTTTTTCCAACACTTAAGGTTCAATAGTTTAAAATAATATTTTCTTCATCCACTGTGTTATTAGCTAAAATAATCAAACATGAATCATTGTGGACCAGATGTGACCTCAGTGAAGTTTGGTCATTACTGAAGGTTGTGATTTATCTTTATGATTTATCTTGTGTGATTTTTTAAACTTCATATCCTGTATGAATCCATGATTTGACTTTTAATACATGTTGTTTAAAATGTTCAATGATTGAATTTAAACATCTTTTGTTTGATTCAGAGTCAAATAAATCAGATTTTCTGCAGTTTTCAAGCTGCCATGGTTTTTTAAGAGAGGTCTTTTTTTTAAATGTATTTTTTTATTTTTTTTAAAAACTGATCATGTTGATGCTGTTGAAGAAAATCTGTGTTTTTAATAAAAAAGTAATAAATTAATTTCAGTCATGACTTCTTCTCATTTCATATTAAGATTTTAAATGTAGACACAAGAACTATTGTTGGAATACACAAATAATAAATTAATTCAGTAAATACATGCAGTTATTTTAAATCCTACACCAAGAGAAAAACGTGAGGTGTTTTCAGTCTAAACACTTCTGGGGACTTCTGTCTGAATTCACACTGCCATCACTCTGTTTTACAAAACCATAAATGAGACCTTATATTTAAACTTATTTACTTTGAATTGATCCAAACTCTACAACACAGCGAGTACAAATGGAAAAACAGCCATTTAAGTAACTGATGCAATGATTTGAATGTATCACATTAGTAAGAAAACTAAATTTAAAAAACAACATTTAGTTTCTATCATTTCCTGTCTGACCTCATTTATCGTTTCTGTTCAGACTTCCTTCTATGAAACACGTTGACGTGCTTCTCTGACAGCGACAGCAGAGGGCGGCATGATGCAGAAAAACTCCAAGAGAACTTTTTCAAAAAGGGTCGAGCTCACAGCGGACACAGGCGTCCTCTGCTCTCAATGTGGAGGCGAAGAAAAGGTTACAAGGCGTCGCACAATGTGGCGGAACAAACGGCACATTTCTGACCTTTTTATTGGTTCAGTGTTTACTTACTATTTGATTTATCTTTTTTTTCTGACAGGCTTACCATCTGTGGTGGTGTTAGGATAATAAAAAAAAAACCAAGATGGAGGAAAGTGGCCTTCAGGCTTCAAAATGTGAATATTCACCTCAAAGGGAATGGAAAAAAAACACCTTTGAAACTTGAATCTTCATATCCTTTAATCCTGTCTGTGTCTTGCTCTCTCTCTCTCTCCCTCTCTCGCTCGCTCTCTCGCTCGCTCTCTATAACAACATTATGTCGAAACCAAGACACATCCGTCCAGATGTGGATTCCTGAACCTGCCAGATAAACCGCCTGACTCCGTTATTGTTGCACACATACACGCTGTCCTTCCCGCCTTTAAATCACGGATATTTACCTTCCCTTCTCTTGAGTTTAGAAATAAGAAATCATCTGTGGATGAAGACCATGACACTTCACTCCAGGAGAAACCAAACACCTCACAATCTGTTACCAGTTTTATAAAAGTGGTCGATCCAGCCTTTTCACGGCTCCACATTCGGCTCCTTTAATGGTGTGAATTTCCCCCAGTTATGTCCAGGATTATATCGGTAAATATTGGTTGTAACTGTCCTCATGTCTGCGGGCTTCTAAGCCTTAAAAGTCGGAAAAGATTTGAGTCTTTGCAACAGCAAGTGAGAAGCACAATAAAACTATGAAGGCCACCCAATGACATGTTTCTTAAATACAAAGCGGCCAAGTTTTTACAACGTTAATATGTTTGTCTTTGTGCCGTCGAAGGATGCTGTCAGTGGTTTCTATCAAAGGGTTCATTTTGACTCTCGGCCTACAGCGTAGTTCATCCCCAGGTTACTGTACATCCCCGCGCTCTCCTTATATCCAGGTGTTGACAGTCTGTACCTTTGAATCATTCACAGGCTCCTTCTTTTCTCAATGGCACTTATCTTTATGAAACGGCCACTTAGCGGTCACTGACGGACGGCCGTCATTCTCAAGACTGAGCGGCACCGCTGTTTTTGCCGAAGGGGAGAATATGGGGGGCGGGTGGCGGTGGGGGCACGGCGAGGCCACGGATAAGGTAAAACAGGTTTTGAAATTCCATCTTGATGTGAAAATAAGCTACGTTATGCTAACAAGTTAGCCATGGCAACTGTGTATGGTTATTGTTTCTACTTCACCAAAAAGGGGGGGGTGGCGGTAGGTCAGTGTGCAGGGACTTGGGTCGCAATGCGTCCAGGAAGTCCGTCCACCAATGATCCCAAGGAACCTACGAGTCATTAGAGCTCAGGAGCTCATCCACATATTTTCCGGTTGTATTACCTTAATTTCTTGGCAAACACACGTTTTTTTGGTCCTTGTTGGGAAAATTGTTGAAGTCTAAAATAATTGGTAAAAACTGAACGTATATCGTAGCTAGTCAAGTTTTTAACCTACACATTTGCACTTGTTGCTTCTTTAACATCACACATTGTATAATAGCTGTCAATTCCACATGGACGAGTGTTGACATATCCATTCAGTGCTTTTCTTTTCCCGGCCCCACCTCAGTCAGTCTACCTATTTTCCTTATCTGATGTGGTGCGTAACAGGACCGGACTTCAAAGAAGGCCACGTTGAAAATATAAGAAACGTAGAAAGACATAACTGCATGAAAAGAATAAAGAAGGACTGTGCCACCCCCCAAAACACCCCCCACATACACACACGTGTTACAACTCGAATACATGGAAAAGGGATTAAAAAAAGTACCTCCAACCGTCTGAACCACAATATCAAGGGCTGTGCAAAAAAACAGAATCAAACATGTCAGTTTTACGTACACTCGCACCCTCTTTATTTATATCGGTCAGTCAGCTTTGGGAGATTTTTATCCTCTCATCCCGCCTCTTTGAATTCAGCATTATCCAGTTAGGAATAACATGACTGATATCTTCATGAAGCTCAGCCAACCTCAGGTTTCTATTCATCCATAGAGACTTTTTTTTTTACTTTAAAAACATTTTAAACTGGGGATTTTGATCGTAAAGTTTCCTGCAGGATTTGCTTAATCTCAATAAATCAGGGAGCCTGACTCATCCTCCGACTCCCCCCCCCACCCTTTCCTGTGAATCTTACAGGAAGAGGGAGAAAAAAATGCACTTTAATGTCTTTCTAGCGAAAGGGCCTGTTTTGAAAAGGACAATTTATTAGCGGTGAACTCCAAGATTAGCAGCTAAACACTGAAGAGCTGTTGACTTTCTTTGGCTTTAAAACGGTATTACTCCATCAGATAGTGTCCAAGAGAGAGCTAATACAAGAAGCTGGTAAACACACAAAGTTGCTGTGGTTGCTGTTTATTTGTTATGGCAACTGGACGAAAGAGACCTTTCTCTAATCTTATTCCTCTCCAAGAGCTGCACTAAAACAGATTGTATGTAATGGAAAACACACCAAAGCAAAGCATACACAATATCACAAAGCAGACGGTTTATCTGAGGGATCTTAATGGTTTTATAACGTCTTGCTTCGGGGATACACCTGAAGCCTAGCTAAAGATATCAAGCATTGCTTTCACGTTCTTTCTTTTATCTTCTGACAGAAAATGGTTTTTACCAAGATAGGGACGTGTGGTCAAAGATCTGTATCATCACTGGTCTAATCAGTCATCTTGGTGAAGAAATGCACTTCAATAACTTAAAATAGGTTATTTGCTTCGTCCGCCAAGTGGTGAGAAAGACACTTGTGTTCAACTACCAGCTCCGAGCACATCTGCTTGAAGTTGAGAGAAAGTTGCTTGTCTTGAGAGCGTTCCAGCGACTTACTTCAACACGGGATTGGTGATGATGGATCCAACCACTTTAGCTACCGTTAGCTTATCTTGACAACATGGTGCTAGCTAAATTCAGCGATGGAAACGGACGAGGCGAGAGGTGGTTGGAAATAAACGCTTGATAAGAGGTGCAGAAGACTAGAGATACGGTGAAGGACTTGATCCTGATCAGATTTTCCATGCTGGAACTGTTTGGAGATTGTATTCAACAACTACCGGCGGGTTGGACCAATGGGAAAGCATCCATTGATCTGATAAATCCTTTTGTTTGAATGTCCTGTCTGGTCTTTAGAAATACTGTACAGAGATTAGAAGAGTGAGAAAAAGGGGGGGCGTGCAGGGAGGGAGAGGGGAAATGGGAGAATGGATGGGACCTCCGCTGGGAGATCTGGATCCAAAAATAGAGGCAGCAGACCTCGGATACTGTTCAAGCATGAACTCTGAACTCCCATCCGTTAAGCCAGAAATGTGAGGAAGGAATCAACAGAGAGCTCATTTGGAGGTCGGGTTAGTTGTTGTTAGAGTTAGCTTATATCATGTTCAGACTATTCAAGGTGATTCCCATCCGTCTTGGTTTCCAGTTGGAACCGGAAGAAGATTTCAAGTAAACTGCCTTCACAAAGAAAAGCCTTGTTTGGGTCCAAACACCAAAAATGTACCAATAGATAGATAGATAGATAGATAGATACTTTATTGATCCCGAGGGAAATTCAGGTGTGCACTTTCGTCTGAGAGGGAACTCCTGGGGCAAAAGGTCGAAGTCGAGTACTGTTGTCGGGTTGTTATTGGTGTTTGGACATACTCAATCTTTTTTTGAGTCTCTTTGATGGTGAAGATAATTCGGAACCAAGAACATCCATCCATCGTCTGTACCGCTTTTCCCACTCGGGGGTCGCGGCTGGTCATCCCAGCTTGTCATTGGGCGAAAGGCGGCGTACACCCTGGACTGGTTCTGAATTGGTTTCATAAAAATAAGGAGGGATTGATTGAATTGAACGATATGTGCCTGACCTCCAAGCCTGTAATAGTTTTGCTCCCCTTCCAAGAAATGATGTTAAAGTCAAAGAAGCGTCAAACCGTCCTGGAGTCGTGTCGACGTCGTTACCAGCAGTGTGGCGAGTGAAGCGTTCAGCGGGTTGGGTTGTTGCAACGTCTGTGCAAACACACTGATGATCTTCTCATCTCTGTCTTCATCTGGCTCTCTTTTATCTGTCTCCCTTCAACACCCACTATCTTCTCTTTCTCGTCACCCCTCCTCCCTATTTCTGTCCAACATGTCTTATGTTTCCTTTTTTTTATCTAAAATTATGTTCTACTTCCTAAAGTCTCGTATCTTCCAACAGCCATTAACTTTTTTCCTGTCTCTCTAATTCTTTCTCAGGGTTGGAGGTCTTGACTTCATTTCAGACGGGACCTTCACTTCCTGCCGCCTCCTGCAGATAACACACACACACACACACACACACTGTAATCATGCACACACAGCTGGTTCATGTCCTCCACACTGCTGTTGTTGATAAAGACTTTTCCCAGATTGGTCACCAGAACGAGAACGCCACCCATGTTTGTGTCTGGTTTCTCTTGGTGCTTTTCTCTCAAGCTGACCATGACTTCATCTTTCATTCTCTGCTCAAACACTAATCATGTCAAAAACTATTAGAGTCCACTCGAGTCCACACCATGAGACGTCTACAAAACACTCTGATGTACAACTTTATATTTGTTTAATGATTTAAAAAACCCACCTAAACGGACTATGATGTGCAAAAAAAAAAGTACGTTTTGAACACACAGTGACATCATCATGTATCACAGTTTGGATTGGTGCTCACAGGCTACTTCAAAAAACACAACTGTTGTGACTCTGTTGTTGCTGCTTCGTGCACCATCAGGGGACGCAGACTCTCATGTTGCATCGATTCAACGCCAGCATGCTCGTTTACCCAACTGCTGACTCAGAGTTAAAGATATTTTAAACATTAGGGATTTTTTTCGTGACCTCAGGAACGTCTCCATTGTTCTGGGAACTGTCGAAAAACCTCCCCCCTGTTTTTATTGATTCTACACCGCAGGAACTATGAACTATTTTAATTCCTAGAACCGCGTGAAGAGGATCTTTTTAGCTCCGACTCGGTGTCTCGGTGTCAGTCGGTGTTGCGTTAATGACGTTGCATGACCAGCTGTCTTCAGTCTTGTTTTCAAAAATGTCCAAATCATTTATATAGAAAGTGTTTGAGAGCTTGTTTTGTACCATCTCATTCATTGTTTGGTTTTTTACATTTCACCCTCTTTTAAATTTATTTTTACATGTTCGAAATAAGCTAAACTGCTTATCACAGTACAAACACACACACACACACACACACACACACACACACACACACACTCACACACGATGTGTTGGTCCATTTCTTGTAAAGAGACATTTCAGGATTTCTGCCTCGAGTCGACCTTTTTTTGTTTTTGTCTCAGACTGTGATGGAGCCGTGCTGCTTTTAAAGGTCACAAGGTCCCATGCTGGGGTCAGCAGACAATTTTGTGTGTGTGTGTGTGCTTGTTTGTGTGTGTGTGTGTGTGTGTGTGTGTGTGTTAAAAGGGTTAGAGTGGCGGTTCACTGACCAGGAAAGAAATTCCAGATGCAGAGGAATTTGTCTTCAGTGGGAATTGTGTGTGTGTGTAAATGAGAGAAGAGGTCATGAGAACGGCAGCAAACACACACACACACACACACACACACACACACACACAGATGCATAAGATAATTCCCAGTTCTTCCCATATGGCATAAACTTTTCTTTTAAATTTGAGCCTCACCACATACCGGTTCTGGACTTCCAGGATCCTCTTAGAGCGTCTCTTGGATTCTTTCCTTTCAGTAAGAAAAGAGCTTTCATTGTCCAAGGTCAACGTGATGACAGAGAGGTCGTTTAAGTTCTATAATCAAATACAGGGTCCTTTTTCAATCTTAAGTTTTGCAGAGGATTACACTTAAAAAGCAGTTGTATATTTCTATCTTTGTTAAACCATTGTCTTCGTCTTCGCTGTGCTTTGTATCGGCTTCCTTCCTCCAGCCGCCTTTGACCTTTTGCGGTTCTTTGGATCACTTCCTGCTTTGGTTCAAACAGAGGACCTTAAAGAAGACTCATGACTTCATTTATTTTCTTATCAGAAAAGCTGAAGCACACGTTCAACCAAGTGAAACCAAGTAATCGTTTGAACATCGTTTAGTTGCAAAGAAATTTCAAGAATCAGAAACTCTCAGTGGAAACAACAATGTGAGGGGGAATGGAAAGAAGTTGGCAGTTATTCCTCGTAACATATTTCATTTGTCAAACGAGGTTTAATTCGATTTCTCATTCTGAAGAAACTCGAGACTTTTTTTTCTTTGACTCTGCCAGCACCGCTCTCCTGACACACTCGCTTTACGTCACGGTAAACACGCCAAGTTTCTGACACAACAGCAGCTGTTTGTTTAACAGTCTGTGACATGTTCCCTTTGAGCAGCACGCTGTTTGTACGTGAACCTGGACGAGGTCACGTCGACCTTGAGAGAGCTCCATTCAGTCTTTATCTGTTCTCCTGATTTCGTCTGCGTCTTTAAATCCCAAATTCCCAAAACTTGAAACTTTTATCCACGACTCCTCCCGCTGTATTTCTTCTTCTCTCGTCTTATTTTTTTTTTTAAAGTTGATATCTTTCATGATGTTTCAGGTCCTGTCATCAGAGCGTCGTCGCAGACTTGACTTTGGAAGATAAAACCTGTCTGAACCTCCTCTTCAGCTCCTGCATGTTTGGAGATTTGGGTCTGGCCAGGTGGAGGCCTCCTCGCCTCTTCTCCCCGTTCCCTCCGCCAAACGCCCGAATCACCTGAACATAAAAAAAACCCATCAATGAACAACAGTCAGTAAATTTAACACGTAATTTAGAACACAAAGTTTACAAAATAAACCAGCTTTATAAAATAATATTCGACTCCAGACTGTGTTAAAACTTTGCGTATTTCATGGTTGATTCCAAAAATATAAAGAGGAACATCATGTTTATATTAACTTTGTGTTGTTTTTTATCAGAGATTTCTATTTCAGCAGAGAGAGTTTTGTAGCAAATTTTAAAGCTGTATGTTGTCATTTTCACCACTAGGGGGCAGCTGGACAGGCTGGAAACAAAACAGTGACATATTATGGCGCGTTTGTTTCTGTAAGTGTATCAGTAAAGAAGTGTGCAGTTTCGTTCCCGGCAGCATTATGTGAACGATGTTTAGACTCATGTTTGAGCTCTGTGTTTGGTCTCCACCATCTCCTGTGGGACATGTTTGTCTCTTGAACTGATGGACGCTCTTATCTGAACCCATTCTTACGCTAAACTTTGTCTCATGTTTGAGGCGAGGTAAGGAGTGTTAAAATAAAAACAAAAAACATCCTTTGTGGGTTTGAAACATGGTTTTTGATAGTTCAGTGAAAACCAGAACTTTGAGCGAAAAATGCCCAGTATACCTTGGGGGGGGGAAATGCAGAGTCGGGTGATACTTTCTGTGGGTTTGTTACGACCATTAATGAAGTTCACATTAGAACTTGTCAATTAAAGCACAAATGAAAAGGCTTCACTTTCAAGGAAGTATGTTTTTAAAATCTAAGAAAAGGAGACAGAGTCCAAACAGACGAAAACTGTTATTACCTAACCAGAAAAGAAAATACACAGAACAGACCAGTGTGGGCTGGTATCCCCTTTTTCTGTCCAAAAAACACAAAGTTGTGGTATTTGTGTATTCTTTTGGTGACTCTGAGAATCGATTGGGAAACGGAGTGAAAAACCTTGAAAGCTTGAGCTCAAAACTTGCCTGTAAGATGCTTTAATGTGGGACAGACGTCTGTGACATACATCTTTACCAAACATATAAAATTACAGATTTAAAAAAAAAGAGCAGTCCCACCTCCTGACAGAGATGCAGGAAGGCGGCGTGGACTCCCTCGTGGTTCTCTCTGGCCGAGGCCTCAAAGTAAACGCCTCCTGTTAGCAGACACAGTTTCAGATGTTATCAGTCGGAAAACACTCAGCATTCCTCGCTCATTAGACAACTCAACGCGCGGGGTTTAGTTCGGAAAGAGAAACAAAGATACGTGGTTAAAATTAGACGATGCTTCAATCATCATCTGTCAAATGCATTTACATATCAGCTACTGTGGGAAAGTCTGTTTGAGCAGGTCAACGCTGACCTCATGAAGACATTACTTTTGGTTAAATACACGAGACATGTCTGTATTTGGTGTTTTCTCACTGGTTGAAGTGGGCGTGGCCAAGATGGAACAAAGTGATGTAACAGATCTGTGAACCAATCAAGTTCTAGTTTTGCATACTGGTGTAATTTTGGGCCGTGCACAACGTGTGAGCAGCAGTTTGGTCAGGAAATCGGATCAAACCAAACTGTCGGCCTCCACTGGTAAAAATGAAGCCAATGCACAAGTGTGAAAATCTGCAGTTCCTTAAATGTCCACTTGAGGCTCCACAAACCAAGATTCCCCATTAGGGCAACAGTTTTGGTCGAAATGGTTCGCTACTGTGTTGGATTTTTATCAATCATCTGTTCATGTTTGGCCTTTTGGATCCTTCCACGCTGTCGCATTTTTATCCGTCTGATTACAGAAAGAAGATCCGACATAAAACAGGAAGTGTGACACGGAGACATCGAGGACGACAGACAGAACTACCAAACAAAAGAAGAAGAAAGAGGAAGAGGACGGTTGACCTAGTGAAGCTGCTAACGTCTCGCCTTCGTCTGCCGGCACTTGTCGGGCTCTGAGCAGGTCACTCTTGTTTCCAACCTGCAGCAGATTACAGATTACAGGGTAGATTAGATTAAAGGGATTAAGGTTAGAGGGAAACTGTTACTCCTGTTTACGAGGGGAGTGACACTCTTTTCCCCTGGTAAAAAAAAAGAAAAGAAAAGAAAAAGGATATTGCATAATGTTAAATGTATTGTATTTAATCTATTTGTGTTCAACATTTACTGTAACTTAAACTACTGTAGCACTTTTATAAAAATGTCATTAGCTGTTTAGGGATTTGTGTCTAATCTAATCTGAGAGTGCCCGGGCTAAGATTAGCTTGAATCTAAATCTGGAACAATCCGTCTCGTCTCCTTGTATCTGTCAGGATTGACTCTTGTTTGGTTTGGTCTCAAACATACTTTTTTTTAAATGTTATTTTATAAGAGTATAAGAATTATAATTAGCCTGGATAACACACACTAACCAGCATCACGGGTATATTTCCTGAGGGGTGAATGCGTCTGACGTGTTGGTACAGCGGTTGGATGGTGCGATAGCTGTTGTGGTCTGTGATGGAGAAAACGAGCACATAGCCGTCCGCCCAGTAGATGGACCTGAGAGTACAGTTATCACACAATGTTATGACATGATAGTCATTATCATAATGAGAGTACTGGTTTAAAAAAACACCTCACCTGTTGATCTGCTCCTGGCAGTACAGACCCTCAGCATCATCCTGAAAATGAGCAAACAGAGTTTTTGTTGTGGACAAAAACGTACAAATGCAAAAAACATTTCCATAAAAAATTCAAGTTTTTGTTTTAAAGGATTCAGTCTTTAAGTTTTATTCTGTTATTAAATATAAGAATAAAACTATGACCCAATGCAGAAGTGTTTGTCAACAGACAAGGCAGGGCAGCATCTTGGGGACCCGGGGCCAGTGGTGCGTAAAATCAAAAATGATGAGCAATTATTAAAAAATCCTTTAAGTCTGAGCTCATAAACCCGATTTGATCTTTTTCTAATCAGTCAGAAAAACATTTTGTTTCTGCTTGAAAACAGGCATTTTTTTCACTGAGTGTTTGAGTGACTTCCCTGGGCTTGTGCAGCCAGCCTCTAGTGGACACATACGGAACTGCAGGTTTTCCCACACATAAAAGCATTGACTTCATTTTTCCACACCGAAGGTTTCTGCTTTGTTGAAGCACAAGCTGATTCATGCACAGTTTTTATATAAACGTCTCCCAACAGTTCTGTTTCTGTCTATAGTTGGGTTTCATTGAATAAAAAACAAAGATCTAAAGACGTTCAGAGGCTGGTCAGCCGTCCAAAGAATTTCTATTTTTAAGTATTTCCTCATTACATGTTCCCAACCTCAGACTGGTGGTTCAGCTATAATTGTTTTAATTTGTTTAAAAGAGCAATGATTACTTGTTATATAATTCCAGTTAAAAATGCCAGGATTCACAACGATCGACGTGAATGGTTGACTTCACTTTCTCTGAACGTCCAACCAAGTAAAGTTGCAGAAACTTGACAAGACTCCCCGATGGCTGCAGAACTTAAAAATAAACCACAGAAAAACGGTCAATTCATCATCCTGAGCAGCTTGTAGTGAGTTAGCAGGTGGTGGTTTTACTGAAAGGGCACTTTGCCAAGACAAATGGCTGTTAATGGAGACGCACCAGCTGGTTTGGAGTTATGACTCCGGACCCTAGGGCCCCCCCGCCCCCCCCCCCCCTCACTAGACCACCCAGTCGTCTGTTTGAGAACAACTCAGTTTAAGCAACTCTTTGTGCTTATTTTATCACACAATTATCCCCCCAAAAATCAGTCTTCCTCTCAGCTACAGTTAAAGATTTGTTTTGTTTTCTTGAGACAATCAGCTTCTTTTCAGGTGAAGCCCGTGAGAGTTTATTTTCCATGCATATCAGACACGTAAATTTCACTCTTAATAACTTTATTATTACGGAGACTCGTTTTGTAGAAATCTCTCCCGTTGCAGCTTTTAGCAATTTTTCCCAGAAGCTCCGTAACTTTTCGACCTCACTGCCTCCACAGTCCAATTATTTCCCCATCTAATCTCTGGAAGCCGGTCCCCCATCATCAGGAGGGACTTCCTCCTCACCCTCCCGTTATCTCCCCCCGGGTGAGGAAATGAGCAGATTTCAGGCCTGGTTTTGTAAACAGACGGTGGGTGAGCCGTGCGGCACGTTGCTCTCATTATTTTCATCAAGAGTGAGGAGATTATCACGGGGGTCATTTCCTTTCACTTCAAATACATTCCTAAAATGTTCGTTGAGATTTAACAAATGTGGAAATTGTTTGAGGTTTTCATGATTTTGACTCTTAGATAGAACATTCAGCAATGTGATCCACCGACCTTACTTTTTACACACTGTAGACGTCAAATGGAGTTCATACAATGTTTACACCTCAGTTGGACCTGAACACGACGAGGCTTTCTGCGCATCTACATCCTCAAAACCATGATCTAAAGTCGAGCTGCATGTGTAGCATAGAAGAAGTCGTGTTGTTGTTTGCCTTCTGATATTTACTGTAAGCTAACAAGATATCATGCTTGGCATTTTAACCCAAAGTAAAGTGTATGAGGAGGAGTTTCCAATAGTAGCTACATATTTGAAAGGGGGTATAGCGCCACCTATCGCAGCGGAGTCAGACATTATACCGCCTGTGAATAAATTGGAGGAGGATAAAAAGTAGATCGGGTCGAAGTTGGATGAAGAAGATGTGTTTTAGCTAGCAAGCTAGCTAACTGGTAGCAAACCAGTCAGCTCACCAAGCTAGTCGACTAGCTCACCTGTCAACAGCTAGCTAGCTTCTTTCTGTAGCTATCTTCCTAGCTGGACCTTACAAACTCGTTTAAGTAAGATCCTCTCACCTTCTTCATGGATTTATTGTACAGCGGTTAAAAACTTTTTGGTGACTATATTTTGAAAAGAAAGCCCATTTTCCCGCCATTTTTTGAGTTTTTCTAAAGCACATGAAATCATCACAAACCTGAGGCCAAAGCATCTCCAGCAGAAAGCTTTTATATTCTTCTTATGTTTTTATTATCATTCTATCCACATGTTCTCTAAATAATGCATGAGAAATCTCTGGGATGGAAACATGGCCGCTGCCTCTCTGTCTCCATAAGTTACCTGCAGAGCGACGCAGGGGGTGTCCTGGATCTGCAGCGACACTTCCTCCCCATCCAGAGCGACCTTTCTGGAGTAAAGAGCTCCTGCAGAGAGCGCAAGGAACACATGGACGGATGAATGAAAAGATGGATGACCAGATCAATAGTAGGTTGTGTTTTTTTTTCCAGGAGCAAACTGCTGCGAAGGGAAAGCAGCGTGTGCAGTATTTTTCCTGCTTGCTTTGACAAATGCTTCGTCTCTTATTACAAACAGATGGATGGAAACTCACCAGTGTTTGCTTCATAATCCCCGATGAATCTTTTGGTCAGAAACCGAACGATGAGAGCTGAAAAAAAAAAAAAGACACAAGAAATACTCTAACTCAGGGGTGCAAGAAAACTGGAATTAATTATCCCTAAACTGAGAGAAAAGTACAACAAAGTGAAGACTGTGTTGCACAGATTTTTTGATTTGAAGGACTTTGTGGGGGAGAGATAAGCCAAGCAAACAGGCCCCAAAGTAAAAACACAAAAATGATTCACCAATACTCAGAATCTGATGTTGCAATCCTTCATGAATCATCTCGTATCAGTTAATGATTATCTCATCCAGCTTTTTTTTTTTTTTCTGGTTTTTTTTGGAATAATCGGGATGGAATGCCTAAAACTGACAGAACTACATTTCCCATAATGCAACACTGAACATCTTTAAATGAATCCTCCTTCAGTGCCATCATTGGCTTTCCCCATTTACACTTTCAGTAAAAAAAAAAAAAAAAAAAGTTTGTACTGGAGCCAATGGTGTCACTATGACATCATCAGGGGTATTTTCTGGCGCTTTATAAAGTTCCCTCCCGAGACACTGAAGTTTTCATACTATTAGTTTCTCGTTCTGAGAAGTACCTCTTATGGGGCGCAGGTGGCCTAGCGGTTAGGTTGCACCCCTGTGTACTGAGGCTTTACTCCTCTAAGCAGAAGTCCCAGGTTCTAGTCCGACCTGTGGCTCCTTTCTATCAACCCGCCGATCCAGTAAAGAGAAAAAGGCCCAAAATAAATCTTCAACGAAAAGAACCTCTTATGATACGTAAACTGACCGGAAAAAACGAAATGCGAAATGTGAGAAGGTCGCTCATTTTTCCTCATGGGGAGTGGGTCGGCGGCTCCCTAGCGCCCTCTATCGACCGGCTGCCCCGGTTATAAACTATAATTAATACATATGGGGGACGAAAGTCGGTCTTGATGATTAAAAACGATCAATAAAAACGCCTCAATATTTGCGAAAAAGAAAGTGTGAATCTCAGCTGTTTTTTTAAACTTTTTAAAGATTAAACTAATTACACAAATGAACAGACAGAGTGAGATGTGTCGCCCCCTGCTGTTCAGGATTGGCAGCGTACATCAAACGTTTCCAGTGGGCTGATTGATTTCAGACACAGGACGATATTTCCACCTTTAAAAGACAAATACGTGACAAAGATATCTCTAACAGAAACCAGCTGCATGATGGGAGGCTGGATGTTGTGTATTATGCACCATTAAAATCCCTCAAAATCAGCTGCTGAGTTCCAGTTTGGGTTTAAAGACATCCCTCAGTTTATAAATAAATCCTCCTCCGTTCATTCATACCGGTTTTGCCGACGTTGCTCGCCCCCAGCACCACGATCTTCACCGTCTTGTTGGGCACGCAGTCCAGCAGAGGGTACTCCGGTATGGGGACCAGCAGAAAGTTCCCAGAGCCGCTGCTGCTGCTGTTCATGCTTCCCGGTGCAGGGTCGCCTCCAGTCAGCCGCATTGAGCTCCTCTCAGCCCTCCTCAGACCAGCTCGGAAAAAAACACACTGCCAGAGAAAAAAAAAAAACACCTCCAAAATCCAAGGAAGTCACTCCACTGTTCCCATAATTACTCCGGAGCTTTAAAGTAAAGAATTTCTGCAATTCATGTGTGATTCTCCCTGTGCGTAAAATCACCAAATATTCCCTTCTGCAGGTTTTTCTCTCACTCGGCGTTTAGACAAAGTTTTAAATCCTCCGTGGAGCTTTCCGCGTAAAATAAATCAAACTTTTACTCGCTTAATGAATGAACAACTTTTTTTTTTTTTTTTTCAAGATGCATAAAATACTTTAGTGTAAAAGATATGTTCCGGTTTGCACCGAGTCCAGATGCGTCTGGCAGCGGACAGAGAGGAGGAGGAGGAGGAGGAGGAGGAGGAGGAGGAGGGAGAGACTTTGAACCTTCCCCTCTAATATCCCCCTCTGGACAGTTTAAATGCGGCTCCTCTTTCAGACCCTGATAACAGGGAGCTTCCTCTCAAGGACATATAAACAAGCAAACAGAAAAAACTTATTAGGCATTAATAGAGCCAACATAAAACACGGACTGTTGCTTTAAGGTTGTTTTTAAATTTAATTAATTTAATTTAATTAAATTTTAAATATTTGAATGCGCAGTCATCATATCTGCAACTTTTACTTCGACAAAAAAAAAAGAAAAAAAAAAGCGGATGTTGTTTTTTTAGGATAAGGAACAAAAACTACAACAACACGTTATATAAAGAGCGGTTCATCACGTGCATGTTTTACACTTCCAGAGAAATCATTCCTACTCACAACTATTAACCCACTGTGTTTTTATCTGACCCGATATAGTATGTTGTTTTGTATCGCTCGTTTTTGTTATCGCACGAGGTTAAAATGACAGAGAATGTCCCGCTCCGGTAGAAACTCCAAGCACCGCCCGTCGGTGTCAGCCCGGTGTAGAGAATCGAACTACCTACGTACCTTCTGCGTGTAAGTGCGTCGGCGACACTCCCTCACAGCGTCCTCAGGCTGGACGAGAGGAAACTGGTCAGAGTCAAGGGACTGTCAGACACAGCGAGCACTACACATGAGCTTCCGGTTTATCCTTCAAAATAAGATAGAAAATCTATTTATCTATCTTAAAAACTCATTTACACAATTTGTTATGTTAAATGTTATGTTAACATTAATATTATATTCTTTTTAAAAACATTTGAGAAAACCCAATATGTGAGTTGCTTAAACTCTCAAATACAGAAAGAGGCAGGAATGGCTGGTAGCAAAAAAAAAAAAAAAGGAAAAAAAAGAGATGCTGCTGTGAGATGGAAAACAACATAAACAAAGTGGACGTTTTGTTTATCTTTTGTTTATTTAAAAGGTTGTATAACCTTTTTAAAATAACCTTTAAAAAAAAGCCTTGGGGGATGGGTGGTTGAGTAAGGTTCTTGATTTAGGTGGGTGTATGTGAGTAGTGCTGAAAATACATATAATAACAACTTTATTTATACAGCAACTTTAAACACATTTTAATATTCTTATTTATGTCTATTGTACATATACCCCTTTAAACACACCGTTTATTATTATTCATATATTTATTATTCATATAGCACCTTTAAAAACACAGGTTTACAAATTGTTTTGTTATACAGCAGAAGCATGAAAAAAGAACAGCGCAAAAGAACTAAAAAAACTGATGAGCAAAAAAACTACAACATAAAAAAAAAACAAGCTGGCAGTAAAACAACTAGTTTATCAATGAATTTATCAATGACAGTAGGAAACCACCCAAAGGGGGGCCCATCTGAGACTCCACCACTCGCCACCACTTCGATGTGATCTGGAAGTAGTAAGAAGCCAAAATGTTTCTCCTTGTAGTCTTGTACATATTAGTCTTTCATGACCCGTTTTTATGTTTAGTTAATTGTTTTTATTTAAGGCTTCCGTCTGTTCAAAGAGAGCACAGTCTACCGAAGTTAAACACCATGTGTGTTAAATACACAGGGACAAATACATCTGGCCAATAAAGCTGATTCTGATTGTTTTTGTCGGTTCGGTGACTTATTTTGAAAATCCACGGCGGATGTAGTATACGTCACTGTGTGTGACTTCACATGATTGTAACAGACAGGAGCAGAAGGCTCTCTCTCTCTCCCCGGAAACTCTGCAGCCTCATCGGCTCTGATTATTTCAACATCGGGGTTCGGGTCCAACATGGCGGCTTACGGATGGAAATACTGATGACAGTCCGAAAGATCGCCTCGATTTGTACGATGGTAAGGAGCCGGTATCGGGTCTTTTTAAAATCCGGCTGCTGGTCTGGACGCTAAGCTAAGCTAGCTGCTGTGTTAGCCTGTTTGCTAATAATAATAGTCGAGGCTTTTCCACAAAGTTATACAACCTTAGTCCTCTTTAAACCAGCGACTCCAGCTTCACGTATAAAAACACCCTGAACTGGGACTACATTACCCACACACCACATTTATATTAGCTTTCTTCTTCGGTGGTTTGTTTATCAGGGTTGACCAACGGGAGAAACTCGCTAGCTTAGCATGCTAGCAACGAATTCCTTCTGTTGGTTCAAACTTGTAACTTTACTTTGATTTCCCTTAAAAAAAACTACTTTTTAATTTAATTAACATTAAATAAATGAGTGAGTGATTAAATATGTAGACTCTTTAGAGGTTGTTAACACTTAACTCTGTTAGTCTGTGAATACTGTGACAGCTCAAACTGTGTTCACATTTAAAATCATGAAGTTAAATATAATTCAGGAATAAAAGTGTCAGTAATGTTTGAGTCCTCAAAATAATGACAGCAGTCATTTACATTAAGGTGACACAGCAAGCAGCACTGAAAGTCGAGGTGTAACCTTTCACTGTGGCTCGTGATGCGTTCACGGTTTACGATGCGTTCACGGTTTACGATGCGATCACGGTTTACGACTCGATAAATGAGACAGTTTTTTTTATTTCTCTGAACGAGGTGTGGAGTCCGTTAAAACGCTGCGTCACGTTGGTCGTGTTATTCGTGTAGTTCTCCGTTTTCTTGGAAGATTTTCTCAGTTTTTTTTATCTCGTCTGTTTTCTTCTCGACTCCTTTAATTTTCTGTCTTTAAGACAAAATGTTTCCACGTTGTTTGATTTGTTCTGACGCTGTGATGCTTCAGTGTTGTGAAAACGTCGGAGGTCAGGGTCTTGGAGCATTTTGCACAAAGACGAATCTTGCTAGCTGGCAGTTTTTAGCGTCCCGCTGAAGGACGGCGTTCTGTTTGTCAGCTCATTACAGAAAGGTCACCATCTTAAAAATAGTATATTTAATATCTGCATTTATAGAATCAATGCACCAAATGTTTTTATATCTAAATCTATCTGTTGAAAACAGAAGGAAGAAAGATATCGGCTGATAAATCGCTCTCACGTCGATCAGGCCGTATTTAAAAGGTCACACACCGTTACTCCTGTCACGTGAGCGTGGCAGCAGAGCGGCGTCCCCGAGGCCGACAGGAGAGCTCACAGCTTGAAGATTAACTTCTGAGTGTAACTTATCCCGACTCTCTCGGCCTCGGAGTGATCTGAAAGCAGTAAGCTCTCCTCACGCCGCTCGCCCTGCGTTTAAAGAGCACACGGCAGCAGGTCCGTGTGACCCGTTTGAAACCCGTTTTAAGCGTGAAGGCCGGCAGCTGGCTCCCGTGGAAACCCACCAGCGTGGACCGATCGAATAGAAATCAGCTGTTTGTTCTTTTACAGCTTGGACGTTCTTTTTCAACCAATCAACACACTGTAGTGTTTGTAGCTCCGCCCTTTTGGGGAACACTTGGCTCCCCGACAGGAAAAAGAATAAAGTAGGACGGTCTGGGTCGGTTATTTTGGTACCACTCCCAACCTTTGACAGTAAATGGGTACAGTTTGGACCCAGATTGGTCCGCTTGGTGGAACCGGGTCTACACACACAGCGGTCCATTATCTCAAACTGTTTCTCCAAAGCGCTGGCTGAAACCTCCCTGAGGTCACGACTGTGTGTGTGTTCCCAGCTCATATTGTGTTTTGTATTTTCCCAGAATCCTCTGTGTTTGTCTTCCTGGCTTGTTTGTGTGCACTGGGCTTTATTTACACCCGGCGCCTGTGTGGAGGCTTTGTTGGTAGGTAAATAACCTCAGCGTGGCGTTCGCTGCTCGCTCCGTGTTGACTTTCCACGAGCTGCGGTGCGGTGATGAGTGACTGCGCGGAGTCGTCCGGGCCTGAAGGAAAAAAAAGCAGCGTCATGGTTGTTATCGAATCATCCTTCATCCGTCTGCTCAAACACAGAAACTCAGCTCATCACATCCTGGAAAGGAAACAGACGACTTCAAGTTTCACAGCAGATACAAGAAAAGAATCAGAAGAACGTTTAATATATGAATATTGTAAATTAGAATCTATTTAATGTCAGATATGAGAGCAGTTATCAGCTCCAGAAAGTTCCTGTTGGCAGAAACGCACAAGTCAAAGTTAATTGGCGTCCTGAATCAAGGCGTTTTGTTGCGTTCTATTTTGTCCCTTTGAGCTTTCGTAGCGTCTTGAACAGCTACGTCGCTCTTAAAGGAAGGTCCTCGTTTTGTTTCAGAAAGACGGCGTTGTGAGAAAAGCGCTCTGTCTTCAAACAGTACAGAATTTCAAAATAAAAGCTCAACAAAAACTATTCTTTAATGCAAAATGCAAATCGAAAAGTCAAACATGCGATTAAATAAAAATAAATAAATTAAAAATGTGACTGACTATTGAAATTCTGCTATTTAATTTAATTTTTTTATCTGCTTTTTAATATTTTTTAAATCTTTTTTTAACATCTTTTGAATGTTTTTCTTCTTAAGGGCGCCAATGCCTCTGCCTTGGAAAAGGAGATTGGACCGGAACAGTTTCCCGTTAATGAGCACTACTTCGGACTGGTCAACGTGAGTAAAAGTGAAGCACACGATCAGATAGAGTGTCTGAATCTGTTTCTCATCTGTGTGTGTGTGTGTGTGTGTGTGTGTGTGTGTGTGTGTGTGTGTGTGTGTCCTCTTGCAGTTTGGAAACACCTGCTACTGTAACTCAGTGCTGCAGGCTCTGTACTTCTGTCGACCGTTCAGGGAGAAGGTGCTGGCGTACAAGGTGAGCTGTCCTCGCTTTTCACTTCACCTCTCGAGCTTTAAAGAACGAGCCGAAGAAAACACATCGGTACTCCAACACGTCCAGAAACAAATCAGACGCTCGTAGGTTCTGTTTGTATTCAGCCACTCGCCCCGAGGGGAATTCTCCGGATGAAATCCTGCCGCTTTCTCACATCGGATTTAATGCAGAAAAAAAGGAGGAAAATGCGAAATCAATATCAAATATTTGTGTTGCAGTCAGAGGCAGCAGACGCGCTTCAGTTATGGCGTCCAAAGATCAGCCGGCACGTTTGTCGATATCACTTTGTCAGATTAGATGAGACGAGGTCACGACGCGTCTCGTCAGGCTGGACTTTGACTTTATGAACTTGTGGGTCTTTTTTTTTTTCCCAAGGTGCAGCCGCGTCGTAAGGAGTCCCTCCTCACCTGCCTGTCCGACCTGTTCAACAGCATCGCCACGCAGAAGAAGAAAGTCGGCGTCATCCCGCCCAAGAAGTTCATCTCGCGCCTGAGGAAAGAGAACGGTGGGTGACGACCAGTTTCCGCTTCCACATGCAGCTGTCTCATCATCTGACTTCCTGCGGCGGCCATGTTCTTGTTTTTTTTTTTTTTTTTTTTGAATTCAGGAATAAGATCCGCTCAGAATAAAAATGTTCCTTCATGAGTCATTTGTGAGATTCGTGTCCCCCCCCCCCCCCCCGTTGAGCTTCACAGACGAGAGAAAAGCAGGAATGAGGAGAAGAGATGAGCTGAAATAGGCTCCTCCCCCTTCACATGCTGATGCTGTTTACTGAATCTCTTCTGTCTTTATTCACGTTTGAGTGTTTCTGTGTCCTCGTCCCCCACAGAGCTGTTTGACAACTACATGCAGCAGGACGCCCACGAGTTCCTCAACTACCTCCTGAACACCATCGCCGACCTGCTGCAGGAGGAGAAGAGCCAGGAGAGACAGCAGAATGGGAAGCTGGTGCAGAACGGTGGAGGAGGAGGAGGAGGAGGAGGCAGCGGGAGCGAGGGAGGAGGAGACGGAGACGGAGGAAAGGAGACCCAGCAGACGTGGGTCCACGAGATCTTCCAGGGAACTCTGACCAACGAGACGCGCTGCCTCAACTGTGAAGCTGTGAGTCCCCGCCCCCTTTCCCCCCCCCCCCCTCCAAAATAATAATTAAAAAAAAACTCGTCGAAGCTTTAAAAGAAAAACTGAACGATGAGAATCCACGTGACCTTGAGGGTCTTTCTGCTTTTTGGTTGCAGGTGAGCAGTAAAGACGAGGACTTCCTGGACCTGTCGGTGGACGTGGAGCAGAACACGTCCATCACGCACTGTCTCAGGTAACGCTGTGATGTCATCGCCGACCTGAAATTAACACGATAGCAAAGCAGTGGACATAGATTGACGTCGGCTACAGAGGATAATAACACAGGAAACATGGGTTGTCTTACACTGGAGGGAACAAGGGGAGTTTAAGAAACTGAAACATAACAGAAATATAATTATGACTTTATGTCTTTATTTATATCAACCATCCGCACATGCAAGATGGGAAATATTTAGAATAGCCAATTGACCTAATGAGCATGCATTCGGTCTGTGGGAGGAAACCAGAGCACCTGGAGAAAACACCCATATGAACACTGGGAACATTTAAAGTCGATTTAAAGGGACGTCAATTTACCGTAAATTCCGGACTATTGAGCGCACCTGGATTACAGTAATACATTTCACGGGAAAAAGTCCATCCATTCACTTCCTCAGTCTCTTTTTCGTTGTCGCTGTCAGTGTCAACTTTACGTGCAGCAGCTCTGTTAGCTTCTCTGACAGCCGGGTCGATCGCCTCTAACTTGGAAGCTGCATCATATGCATTTCTCCGTGTGTTTGCCATGATGACTGATAATGACTGATATTAAGATCCGACGTGAAATGTTTTTGCGGCAGAAGATCATTGTCCCGCAACAAAAATCCAGAAATGAGCCGCATCCTTGTATAAAAGCTGCAGTGTTCAAAACGTGACAAAAAAGTAGTGGGCTTATAGTCCAGAATTTACGGTAAATTGTATCTTTTTGAAAGAGGCGCTTTTAAGTGGGTTGCTGGTCAAATTTATTTAGAGGATTCCTGTGTTTTCTACTCGTATTGTCTTTTTTTTTTTAAACATTTCGGGGGGCTCAGAATTATTATGAGAATTGATAAGTTGAGAGAGAAGGTTGTTATGATTCTCAGTGTGAAACTTTGGTCCGCCTCTTCTTCATAGCTGACATCACCTTCGTAAGTGATGCTGCTGACGTCGCTATCGCTGTGGCTATCGCTGTGGCTTTCACAGTCACTGTCCATGAATTCGTCCCACCACCTGCTGACATTGTCCTCGTCCTTTTTTGGTTTTTTGGTCACCGGAAGATTTGGAACATCGTCGTCTTCATCTCGTTTTCGCTTCTTTGAAACTTCTGAAAGTTGGTCCGCCTCTTCTTCTTCCTGGGAAATGTCGTCTTCATAGCTGACATCGCTATCACTGTGGCTATCACAGTCACTGTCTATGAATTCGTCCCACCACCTGTAACTGCTAGAAGTGCTGACACTATCCTCGTCAGAAGAAACACTTTGATAACTTTGACGGATCATGTTTAAACCATCCAGGGCGCGTGCACCCACTGGTGTCTGGTGTGTTCCTGGGAGGGTTGCATCTCCGCCTTTGATCTTTGGAACTCCTGTGAATGAGTGACTGACGTGAGAGAGAGAGAGTCACTGGTATCAGATTGATCAAGTCATGTGTTTCTGATGTCATCGAGTTCTGAAAACATGATCTCACTGGTGATGTCATGTGTTTCTGATGTCACCGAGTTCTGAAAACATGATCTCACTGGTGATGTCATGTGTTTCTGATGTCATCGAGTTCTGAAAACATGATCTCACTGGTGATGTCATGTGTTTCTGATGTCATCGAGTTCTGAAAACATGACCTCACTGGTGATGTCATGTGTTTCTGATGTCATCGAGTTCTGAAAACATGATCTCACTGGTGATGTCATGGAACAACGGAACTGTTAAAATAAAAAAAAAATTAAAAAAACTTTATTGACATGAAAGACCTACTACGGTCAGTAAAATTGTTTTTTGGGGTTATAAGAGTTCAATCAGACTGCTGCTCCAGTTCTTTATTTGTTATCTGGCGAGCAGCTGGCTGGTACAACTGGAGCCAAGCACGTCAGCCTCGGAGGGGGGGCGTGGAGCACTTGTGTTCCAGCATGTTAATTTGGCTCACCAGATTTTACTTGTTAATCTTTACTTGTGACATCTAAATCCAAAATTCATCAGTCTTAATTAAAAGACTTGTTAAAGGTGACGATGCTTGGACGAAAGGATTTATTTGGTGGTTTGAAATATAGACATTTGAGGGGACGGGTTTTTTACTTTTTAAATGTTACTTACGCGCGTGTGTGTGTGTGTCTGTGTGTTCACAGGGGCTTCAGCAACACAGAGACGTTATGCAGCGAATACAAATACTACTGTGAGCAGTGTCGCAGCAAACAGGAAGCCCAGAAGAGGTGAGTGACATCATCGGCGGGGTTGACCACGCGCTGGCTGGCTGGCTGGCGTGCAGCCGAGTGCACCGAGCTGCATTTTCTATGCAGACGTGTAAGGTTTCTGTTTGCTCCATTAGAAGGTAACCCCCCCCACCCCCCCAAAAACCACATCAGACTGTCGTTACTATAGCAACCAGTCAGGGCCTTCCTGCCTCAATCTGTTACCGTGTTTTGCACGGCAGCCTGAAAGAAAAAAAAAAACCAACAACAACAACAAACGGACTTTGTTGTTTAACCTCGAAGACTTTCATCACTTTTTATCAGATCCAGAATCTGATCCGGCAGAATCTTTAGAAAAGTAACTCTGCCGTCAGCAAATCGACCAATCAGTGCTCACCTTCATCTCGAGACACTTTAAGAACAGAGCAAAGTCAAAGACCCGACCTGAGAAGGATAGACACAAACTGGTAGAAGGGACTGACGAGCAAGGTGCATTCTGGGTAGTGTGACGTTCTAAACACGGTGCGAAAAGAGTCAAGTGTCTGTTTCCATGACGATCAAACCCCGAGAGGACGCCAGACCTCTTCATTCTCTCTCTCTGTGTGTGTGTGTGTGACGCAGGATGCGAGTGAAGAAGCTCCCGATGATCCTCGCCCTCCACCTCAAGCGCTTCAAGTACATGGACCAGCTGCACCGCTACACCAAACTGTCCTATCGCGTCGTCTTCCCCCTGGAGCTCCGCCTCTTCAACACGTCCGGGGACGCCACCAACCCCGACCGCATGTACGACCTGGTGGCCGTGGTCGTACACTGTGGCAGGTAGGCTCTTCCTCTTCACTCCTTCATTTTATGGTGTTTTAATATCGTGGACATTTTTTTACTGACCGGCGGCGTCTGCCGTCTGTGCTCCGCAGCGGTCCGAACCGTGGACACTACATCACCATCGTCAAGAGTCACGGCTTCTGGCTGCTGTTCGACGACGACATCGTAGAGGTGAGAAACAGACTTTTTTTTTTTTCACAAAGGAGAAGGAGGAAGGAGAATCATCGTCTCTCCCGCTCCGTCCTCGTTATCATCGTTCATCATCCACCTGCTTTAATTGAGACATTATTCATCCCGCTTTGGTAATTTCAAACCCCGTGTCAGTCTGATTAGGAAGACCTGGACGGCAGCACATCGTGTTCAGAAAATTAAAAAAAAACATCACAGACCGCCGCCGCGTCTGTTCTTCTCTTTTAATCTGATCAAACGGCGGCGTGAAAGTCAAGCGTGACGCAAATCCAGGCTCCGACGAATCTGCAGCTCCTCGTGTTATTCTGCAGCGTCTGCCGCGAAAAAAACATCTGTTTCCCCCTCCGTGACGTGCTGACAGGGGAGAACACGGCGGCCCACACACACACACACACACACGCACAACGTCTAACAGCTTCCAGCTCACGCCGCCATCATCACTGACAGAATCACCAGGTGTAGCGTGACCAAAAGCATGATGTAGCTGAAAGGCCGGCAGCCCAGCAGACTGCTGGAGACGACGTTCCCCAAATTCAAATCGTTTATCTTTCCTCAAATCTTCAAGAAGGGTTGTAGACGTGCTTGCTGTGCAAATACAGAGAGAAAATAAAAACCCCGTCTTCGTCACAGTCATCGCAGACGTGATGTTTAAAACTGATCCCGTCTCCGTCCGTGTGTTTTTCCACTACGATGGGAACGAGGCCCACTTCAACATCTGGTCCAAAGCAGAGAAACCGGTCTGTTAGGTTCTGCTGAGTTTGCAGAGCACAAACACAAACTTTCTTTTTTTTTTTTTTTTTTAAATGGTTTGTGGAGATTAACTCTCTCTGTCCGACCATTTCTCTGCTCTGAATTCAAACTTTCAATCTCTTGGATCTGTTTTCAAAACAGATTTTTCTTTTTTTGGCCTTTTCCAGCGGCATCCCAAAATATCCCTCCCCCCAAAAATAATGTTTAAGAGGCGCCATGCCCGCCCTTTTCTATTTCAAGTCTTAATGCTAAGCTAAGCTAGGCTGCGGTGAAGGCTCGCACAAACTCTGTTGACGAAAAAAGAAAACGTTAAAAAGTTAGTTTTGATCAAACTGTTAAAAAAAACGACTTTGTTGAAAATGAATGTTTCTAAACTCAAACCTTCTTTCTTTATTTTTTTGTAGAAAATTGACGCCCAGGCGATCGAGGAGTTCTACGGTCTGACGTCAGACATTTCCAAGAACTCTGAGTCAGGTTACATCCTGTTTTACCAGTCCAGAGACTGAACCAGCCTCGGGTAAATCCCCAACAGACTGTTACTCAACAGAGGGGGAGGAGCTTACGGCTGCCACCGGCTCCGCCCAGTACGCTCACATAAGTATCCAGGCTTTATTCCTCGTCGGCGGAGCTTTGCACGGGAGCGCCACACCGGATCTTGAGACGCGTGCAGGTCGTGTGCCAGCCTCCTGGATTACGACTGATGAACCCCTCTGAGCCCCCCACTGCAAAAAAAAACAAAACAAAAAAAAAGCACCTTAGGAAAAAAAAAAAAAAAAACAAGATGGCTGATTCTCTAACACTCGCTTTGCACCGGGGGCGTCAGCTGGGAGTTACGCCAATCCAAGAGGCTGACATCGCTGCACGCACGGCGCTCCGTTCAGGAGGTCAAAGCGATTTTTTTGGGATTGTTGAGATGATGCAGAGTAACCAATCAACTGTTTCTGAAGAGACTCTCGCTTCTGATTGTAACCCTTCTCTTCAAGGTAACCAGCTGCCTCACCGTCTTCTTTAGCATTTATTTTTTTGTGTGTGTGCACATTTTACCACGCTACTTTAGCTTCTACGCCACTGGTACCATTCGTTTACTCAAAAAAAAAAAGAAAACCCATTCCAGCGGCTAAGAAAAAAAGAAAATTACCTCATAGCCTCGTTAGACATCCGACCCGCTACGACAAAACTCTGACGGAACATCGACTGGTTAAGGAGCTAAAACGTAAACGAGCGGCGCGGCGCGGTGATGTTAGCTTGCAGTGTTTTGAGCATGAAGTCAATGAAGGTGCTAATAACAAAAAGTGTTAAAGGCAGAACGGGAAACCAGCCACGAGAGATCTGAAAGAACGTCATTTTGGGATTTTTACTAAATAGGAAAAAAAAAAGCGTTTTAATATTATTGCCCCAATTATATTAGACGAAGCAAATATTGGAGGGAAATTATCTAAAAGTTTGTTTCTTCCAAAACTACCATTTTTAAGATTCTCCACGAAGGCATGCACTGTTTTATAATATGCATATATCTTCTACATGTTGGGGATCAATGTGTTAAAGCAGAGCGTGATAACTTGGAAATATTACAGATGGTAATTTGGGGTTTTAAAAGAAACAAAATGGTGAAAACCAAACGATTAGTTGCAAATGAAAGGAACAAAAAAAAAAGTTGCTTTAAATTTGGGGGGTGAAGACAGCTGAAGACAGAACGGCAATAATCCGGATTCTAGTTTAAACATCTATCATGAGAAATTGAGTGAAAGCAGCTGGTTTTATTTTGAAAGTCAGCGAAGTGCCATTGCCGGTTTTTTGTTTTTGATGCCTCTTGACGAGTGAACGCGTAAAAAAAAGAAAAAAGAGCGGCCAGGTGTTTCAACATCAAAGCAAGCTAACTCTTTTTTATTTTATTTTTATTTTTAATTATTATTTTATAAACGGCTTTCTCGTGGGGGTGTTGTTAAAACATTTTTGACTTGATGCATATTTGTACCATTTTTAAAAAGGGACATATGAAGACGATCTGACATCCAAACGGTCACACTACTTTCATGTTGAATGTCTGCTTAATTTCTGGACACACACACACACACACACACACACACACACACACACACTCTTTTGCTGCAGCTGGTTCCCCACCAAACACCAATCGCACGCTGGCAAATTTTGACTCGAGAGGCTCAAGTGTTGTTTCTTTCTCGTGCAGCTGCAGCTCTGGCAGGAAACGCCGACCTTTTTCCATAACACGTTTTTCACTCCAGACTCTTAAACTCGAAGCTCTCAATAATACTGAAGGACGCTAACGGTCTGCTTACGTTGAGATGTGGCTCATTTAATGCAGTAAGATAACTCCCTTTGAAATGTTCTTCCATTGGTGTTATATTTTAACACTCCTGATTTGAAACAAATCCGAAAGAATTTTTTTTAAAGCCTGTACTCGTTCTTGGAAAACGTTCGCCTACTGACCGTCACCAACTTCCTTTTCTCACCTCCTTTGTTTTCTTTCAAACGCACAAAAAAACCAAATGTAGGAGTGTTTTTTTTTTTTTTTTGTTAAATCGTGTTTTTTTTTTTTTTTTTGTTCAACAATGTTTTACACTGCCAAGTTTTTACCACAGGGTAACAATCACGCTAACCTGTGACTTTTAGCTGCAGCAGATAGAAAGGAAACTTTCTCTCTGTCGTGTTGAAGTGTTGTTTGTATTTCTCGGTAACTGAGCGTCCCAGGCAGAGCGTCGGGTATTATCTGAATGTTTAAGTGTGCACAGTTAAATTCAAATAGGGCTGCTGCTTGACCTGTAAAACACCATCTAGAGTCCGACACGTCTTGGTCATCTGAAGTTTCTCTCTCTCTCTGTCTGCTGAGACAAAAGAAGCACTTTTAACAACAGGAAATGGTATTTTCTTTTGAGTCCCAGAAGCTAAGCTAAGATCAGGGAAACACTTAGCTCTGATGGAGTTTAGATATTTCTGAGTTTGCTGACATTTTCTTCACATATAGAGACTTTGATTTGTTCCTCTGGAAGTCAATTTAAATTTGAAAACGTCTGAAAGTGGATTTGATCGAATTTTTCGAGTTACGAATTTCATGGGACTTCGCACAATCCAGCGGTAACCAAACAGGAAGTAAAACACCATAGATTAACACAGTACAAAACTTCAAAATAAGTGATAAATTAAAACTAATTGGGTGAAAATGGGTATTAACAAAACAGATCCATGTGACAGGTACTGTTAATGTAATATTAGCAAACAAAGACGTATCCATACTCGTAGTATTTCATTTTTCAGAAAGATTCTTAGCTTAAGCTTTAAAATGGCGTGAAAGACTGCAGCGAAGGGAGCAACTTCAGACGACGTGTCTCAAACGCTTCCCTTCATTCACTCGGTCGAGGTTTCAATGTCAACACTATTTCCATTTTCTGCCTGTGCTGCTCATAAAACTGAATTAATCTCAATGAAAGGAAGGTTTTATTTGTTCGATCATCTCTGACGGTGAGATTTGTAGTTTGTATTTTTTTGGGGTTTCAAATGAGTTGAAATGTAAAGAAATGTTCCATTTGCTGATAGTTTAAATGAACAAAAACAAGCACAAAAGCGCACATAGGTTGGTCGAGAAAGGACGCAGATCCAGCCTAGAGTTGTTGGGTGTGAGTCTTTTCTTTTTGATTCAGTTTCATGAAAAAAAAATTGGTTTTGAAAGACTGATGAGTCATCAACTAAACTGCCTAAAACCTCTGAATGGACAAAGTGTTGGAAGAGTATGTTTAAAGGCTCTTTTTATTTAAATATAATTAATATTATAATAAATGTTTTATGTTATCTTTTTCTTATATTTTGATATATGTCACTAATTTTACTAGTCTACCATTGTTGTGTAGGCAGCTTTGAAGAGTATGTCGTTAAAATTTGGGAGTATTTGACGAGCGATGAGGAGGTGTACATAAATACAGATGTTATTATTGGAAATTAAATATTTGCTTGCTTGAAATAATCAGACATAGATCTAAAAATGTTAGTGGATGTTATATCTGAAAAGAAGTATTCCTGTTGTAAATCAATTCGACTGGGGCTTTAAAAAGTAACAAGCCCCGCCCCCATCGGGTATCCCAACAGTTTAAATTAGCTCACCTGTAATCTCACAGCTAAATCCGTAATACACCCAAAAACCATCCGATGGAAAATATATTACATTCAAAGTTGAAAGAAGTGCTGTGCAGAAAATAACTGACCAAAAAACTGACGTACGCCACTGTGTTAAAAGGAAAAATCCACTCTGAATGTCACGAACGTTAAAAATTTTAAGAAGCTACAATATGGTGTCGTCTGCAAAGAGTGACAGCTTTTTTCTCTAAAGTTTAGGATTAAGTTGCGTATATCAACCGTAAATCACAGAATAAACCCACAATGGATCTTTCTTTGATTAAATAATGTTTTCAGTTTAAATTTTTACAGTTTGCAATAACATTAAATTCCTTAAGTACCGTAAGATCTTCGCACATTTCAGCGTTAACTTATTAGATGACAAAAAACATCGGACATCTGCAGGTGGGTTTTTCCTTTTCCCGCCCCCAAACAGTTATGAGTTATATCGTCTGTCCTCTCAAATGTCCCTTAAAGGCCTCAGTAGTCCACATCACTCTGCGATTTTTCAAGGTCACAAAGAATGTAATTGTGTGATGGGTGAAAAGTGACTGAATGTGTCAAAAACACTCCCGTATGTTGCAGCTGGTGTACGGAGTGGCAGCAGCCTTGCAGACGCAAACGACAAAACGGACTTTGTGACGTTCAATTGAATCTTTTAGAAAGTACAGTTCATGATATTAAAGTCACTGATTCTTTTCTAGTTCTGCTCTTAGGTTATTACTCTACACGCTCCGAGGCTTCTCAGTACTTGCTTGTACCATCTCGAGAGTGAAGAGTTCAATCTTGTCCTCCGAGTTGTTGTCTGGATGTTTGTGGAGGCTGCTGCCGCTGCACACTGTGGTCTGAAGTTCACTCTGAATACATGTAGATGCAGTGAAGTTTGGGAATGAAGGCTGGTGTCTAAACTGTTTGAAATAAAACACAAACTGGTTTTGAAGATGATAAAATCTAGACTCTTGTCTGAGTTTCTTTTTTATTTATTTTTTCTCCCTCCTGTAATGTTTTCAAAAGAACTTCTTTTATCAGCCAATCCAGAGTCAAACCCTCCAAAGATCCTCTCAGCCTTCTGTCTGCTCCACTTTTCAGAAAATGTGTGCAAAAACAGGCCGTGGAGATGTTCCCCCCTCATGACATCACAAAGGGCAGTAGCCCCTCCCCCAGGTGGGTGACACTCCCACAGCTAGGTGTTTGTTCTGCCCTCTGAGTCTGCCTTCTCACCGTAAACAATAGGACATGGAGCCAGAAAGCAGCGAGTACACCCGAGCCCTTCCAGAGAGGGGGCGTGGTCAGACACAGCTCATTTACATATTTAAAGCTACAGACACAGAAACAGCCTGTTCTGAGCAGGGCTGAAATAGAGGGGTTTATAGACATGATCAAATACAGGATCAGAGTGGATTTACAACAGCACACTTCACATGTTTTTTGGAGCTCTGAGACTAATTAAAACTTTATTTAAAGGACGATAATATTTTATCTTAAATATTTGCCAAGTGAGATTTTGCTTAATTTGAAGCTAAACTGAACACAAACACTGTGCATTTCCCTTTCCAAGTAGTGTCTGCTGAAAGGTAAGTAAAGAAACATTTGTATTTGATTGACGAGCCGAGACGTATGTTGTTGTTTTTCACTTCTGTAGGTTTTTTTTTTAATCAAACGGGGAGAACAAAAAGGATCAGCTTCATTAGAGGCACTTTGAGAAGAAAACAGAGTTCATGCTCTACATACTCCGTGTGAGATCATCTTCCCCAGGAGGGGTTTTTGTCTTCTGACTCACCTCAGATGTTTGCTACGCTCCCACAAAGGATGACCATGACTCGAGTATTTTCGTTTTTAGCAGAAATGCAGTGACTCGCATCTCTCTTCAGGAAGACCGCACAACAACCACAACAACATCAAGAAGCAGTGACACAGAGGCAGTATGACTTTTAATTATCCGCTTTGGATTTTTAAAGGGCTTTACAACAATATAGAAAAACATTGCAGTGACAATTTACCAAAAAAGACAAAATAACTTTTCTTTGTTTTCTCTACAAGGAATCCAACGCATGAATAGAACTTTCAAAAACAATAAAATATGGACTTTTGGTTTTGCTTTAACCCCAAGGAGGCCTCACACGCATCTCAATACTGTTGCATGAAGTGAGTCTGGAGATGGAAGGAAAAGCAAATTACAAAGTATAAAAAAATGAATGTCGCCCCCTTGTGGTTAGAAAGCAGAAAAAACCTTATCTGACGTTCCTGAAGCTCACCTTTCATGCTATGTGTGCCAGTTTGTCTACGGAGAATCTGAGGTCCCAAAAAAAGGATCTAATGTGCACAATAAAGTTGTCTTTCAGACACACATTCAAAAATATTCAGTTTTTGGGACTTCCGAGTCTCCGTACCAGTCAAAGAAACAGCCTTCACTTTAATTTGAACATATAGTGTTTGGTGTTTTCTGGAGGTGCGGCAGGTCCAGCCTGACCCTCAAACAGTCAAAAGAAAAACCTAATAAGTCGAGTCCTTTAGAGGATCCAGCCCCCCTTTTTGAACTGAGTTCTTTCTTTCTAAAGTTGAACACATTTATTTACACTGAAATTCTGCTTGTTCAGAGATCCAACGCAAAACAATCTTTTGGGCATGTCCGGATTGTAATTAGAAGGAGTTTTAGAAAGTTGCATGACATTTGAGATTTAAAAAAAAGCGGATCCAGGCCACTTTGAAATGTTGTTCGAGATCATTTCCTGAGGAAGCATTTATCCGGTGATTTGTGAGTCAGAGGACATCGAGGTCGGGTCGAACGCTGACTTCTCAGACGCACAAATCCACTTGTCCTGCTTCCATTGGTCCGTTGTTCAGATGGATTTGTTTGAACTCCCAGATGATATTTACAGAAAACGCAGCTCATTGCAAGTTACAGAAAAACAACAATAAACCAACAAATGAAAGAAGGTGTAGAAGAGTCCATGCAGATATTCAGTTATTAAGGAGGGTTTGTAAATACGTCCTGTACACACGATATACATCACGATGATTACTGCATCCATTCCAGGTCAGCACACAGATGGACTGAGTGTCTTTACCTTTATTCATTTGTGTCCGTCTTGTTGTCCATCGACATTTACCTTCAAAATATGCACGTTTTTTTAAATATGAAAAAAGTCTTTTTGTAAAAACAGTTTTTGTAGTTTTTTTTCTTCTGCATCTTTTTTTGTAGTTTTCTTTTCATGCTTTTTTTTTGTGTCCAAACTCATAAAGAATTCACATGATGTGTTCAAGAGGTGTCAAAAAAAATTGGATATTCCAACTTCCATCTTGGTAAAAATTCAAAAGTCAGAAGTTTGTAAGGTTTTCTTGAACCAAAACTCGGAGCGTTCGTTTCCACGTTTTGAAAATGCAGTAAACATTTTGAAATGTAACAGGAACGTCGGCAACTTTTTTCCTCAAGACCGTTGAAAGAAACATTTTCATTCCCTCCACGTCCGTCGCCGTCTCGCTCTCCATCATACCATGGTCTCCGAGCTGGAGCTTTTCCCGGTGAAGAAGTCCCAGAAGTTGGAAACCGTGGACGGTTTGGTCTCCTCCTGCGGGGTCTGTCTCACCCAGATGCTGCTCTCCGTCGAGCCGCTCAGACTCGAGTAGCTGCCGCTCCTGCTGCCCCCCAGCGTGAAGCTGAGCGCGTGTCCCAGCGGGCCCCTTCGGTCCGGAGCGTCCGCGTCCTGACAGTGGACTCTGGAGGAGGAGGAGGAGGAGGAAGAGGAGGGCTGAGACAGGCTGAGCAGGTTGTGGTGGGAGTGGAACTGACGCATGTGGCGGATGGATTTACTCTGAGGGACGTCGCCTGGAGGAGGGAAACAGGAAAGAGATAATATAAGAATAATATCCAATATTCATTATAATATTCATTTTGCATACGGAGAAATTTACAGTGCAAGATTAAATTAGATAAAAATATAAAAATGTAAAAAAATATGCATGAAAAAATACCATTCATAAAGCAGAGATATGATGTCCTTTGGATCAGAATCTGTTTTTTATTGTACATTTACATATACGAGGAATTTGAAGAAAAAAAAACAAGTTCTTAAATAAAATCAAATATGAGAAGAACACTTTTTATATCCAAACAAAATCATTTAAAATTGTAGTTTAAAAAAACCTAAATTCTTAAAAAGGATCAAAGTTAAGGCTTAACATAAACAGGTTATTTAATCACACATATTTTATTGATTAAAAAAAAGGACTTTCAAAAACAATCCTTCTCACTCGTACTTCCCTGTAGTTACAGCTAGGTGGTGCTGTGGCTGCATTTATAAGTCCAGCTCATCATCATGCTGCGAAAACAGTGAACGCCACAGACAGAGATCCACAACTGTACGAGATTTAACTTTAACTCTTATGATCACATGTTCTTGTTGGACTTTTTCTCCGTGTCACACTGATTCTGACCGTACCGTATCTGCTCTCCTGTCTCTTCCTGTTCTGGTTCAGTTTGAGAACGTTCAGGAACACCTCACTGGTCAGGCTGCCCTCCCCGCCGCTGCCGTCTGGAGGGAAGAGCGGCGACGGCGGCTCCAGAGGAGACAGACTCCCGCTGGACGCTCCCACGGAGTCCAGAGACGCCCCCGTGTCCCGCCTCCCGCCGCCATCGCTGCCGCTCTCTACCGTCAGATGACTGCCGCTACAAATGGATCAAAGGGAGGTTCAGTTCACCTGCTTGAACCACTTCATTTGTACCGACACGACCGGTTGTCATGGTTACCTGAGTTTCCTCCGCAGCAGGTAGTCGATGATGTCCGGGTCGGTCTGGATCAGACTCATCAGGACCTCCTGCTGCAGCTCCGCAGACACCTGCAGGGTCAGTACAACACTGAGTGTCTGTCACCATGGTAACTGTGACAGATCAGGCCATTCATTTGAGCAGCGACTTGACTGACTAGTTGGTACCCGACCTATACGACCAACGTGATGGCGTTGGAAGAAAGAGGGGCGGGGCTAGACGACACCCAGGAAGTGAACAAAAAAAAAAAAAAAAAACACCTCTCGACAGATTTCTCAATTCTACCGCGCGTGCAGAACGTTCTGTGCTCTCATTGGTCGAAATTCGACAAATCAAGCACGCATGCGGTTTGTACCGTGAAAAGCCGCTTGTGGTTCTGAACGAGCAGCAGCGTCACGCTGATGATCGCCGTGCTGTCCTCGATACCGATGGCGTAAGGATTGGTGTCCCCTCCTCTCTCTCTCTGCAGCAGGTTCGGACCGAAGATCACCGCCAGGTTCGCTGCTGTCATCTTGTTTCCGCAGATCTGAGGGAGGCGTCAGCATTTATTTATAGCGGCGTGTGAACATATTTGGGGTCGTGATGTTCGGGGTTATTCAGACAGCGGTTTGCGTTACCTCCTCGTCGTTGGTCCCGATGCTGTCCTGGGCGTAGCTCTGCACCGTGTGCAGCAGGCTGAGGAGGCGCAGCAGCGTGTCACAGTGACAGGGAGGGAGCAGGTAGAGGAGGTGCTGCAGGTACTGAAGCTGGTCGGATCCCCTCAGCACTGCAGGACGCACGCAAAGAGGTTCAACCATGTCAATAAAACAATGAGGTTCTAATCATCCAATCCAGATAAGACGGAAGATCTGTCTTTTTGATACGATCAATAAATCCAGAAATGTCGATTAAAACGCGACTGAACAAGTCGAATCTAAAAGTATTCAAGTATTAACGTCATTGGACACTCACGGTTGGCGTGCAGGAAGGCGGGGTAAAGCTCTCGGGACAGCAGAGGGTCCGGCATGTCTCTGAGGAACTCTTTGAGCAACGCTGCCACGTCGTGGACACTTTGCTCCTCGTCCAGCTGCACGTCCACGCCCACGTCAAAGTCCTCCCGCAGCTGAGGAGCACGCCGACACGCCAACACACAACACGCCAAGACACAACACGCCAACACACAACACGCCAACACACAACACGCCAACACACAACACGCCAACACACCCAGGAGACAAAAAATGGAAAGAAAACAAACATCGTCATTCGCATCAACAAACTCATCGAGGTCAACCAGCTGCCATTTGTTCCCAAAAGATGAGATTTCTCAAAAACAGGATGTCACAAATCATCACTTTCCAATTGTACTTTATTTTTATACTCAGAAGTCGAGAGCGCGGGTCGCTGAGCCACAGGAGGATCAAACTGAACTTTCCCTACATCTGGAGCTCACCGTGTGAGAAGTGCAACGTTTTAATCTGACATCAATAAACATGGATTTCCCCTGAATTTCCCTCGGGATCAATAAAGTATCTATCTATCTGGAAGTCTGAAAAATGAGATGAGCTTTTGAAATCTCATGTGGGGAAAAGAAGTGATCTGGCTCCAGCTAACAGCTAACTTATTTCCATACTTGGTCCGCACTGGGACTTGAACCGGCGACCCTGCGGTTCCCAACACACGTCCCATCGGGCCGAGCTACTGCTGTCACATGTGGGATGTTTTATAAACTGAGGCACTTGATATCGTTTTTCTAAAGTTGTTGCCTCGTGTTCGTGATGTCTGGAACCTGCAGAACGTCCTCACCTGTCTCACTCTCTTCTTTGAGCTTCCAACTCGGAAGATCCCGACAGTCTGAAGACCTGCGGACGCAAAGTGGAGCGAAAACCTCGTCAAGTAGAGTCTTAATAAATAATTCTGCATCAACATAGACACTTCAGAATATTCAAAAGAATGTCCTTAAGCCCAGGATGGGAATAGTTCCCGTCTGTCTGCACGTCCGGCGTCTCACCGTGCGTCTCGATGTGGCTGCAGCAGCGCTCCAGCACGCGCGGCACCTGTCGGTAGATCGGGTTCAGGCTGAGCTTGGTCTGCGTCTTCCCCTCCGACGAGCCGCCCGCCGTCTTCTTCAGCTCCAGCTCCGCCGGGTGAGAGAGCTGCAGCGCCTCCAGCAGGCGAGACTGAGACTCCACAAGGTCCGAGATGGAGTCCACAGAAAGACCGCCCTGCAGGGAGAGAGAGAGGGAGAGAGAGAGAGAGAGGGAGAGGGAGAGAGAGAGAGAGAGAGAGAGAGAGAGAGAGAGAGAGAGAGAGAGAGGGAGGGAGGGAGAGAGGGAGAGAGAGAGAGAGAGAGAGAGAGAGAGAGAGGCGTTACCAAAGTAAGTCCAAGATGTACCAGATGTTTTAAGATAATTTTACTGATTGCAAAAGAACAACCTCTAAAACCGACGCACGTCTTTGCTCTAAATATTCCTCTTTCAAATCATCGGGAAATAAAAACAACATGTTGCATCAGGTCTTAAAGCTGTCGTACTTCTACTTCTCCAAAATCAAAGAACGCTTTTGGTTTAAGATCCGAGCTTCTGGAAGCTCTGGGAGAGGAGAAGAAGAGACGCTGAGATAAAGAGGGAGAAGGTGACGGAGGAAGAGGAGCGAGGAGGAAGACGAGAATGACAGAGACGAAATCACAGAGACGAAGCCCTGGCAGGAGAAAATGGAAATTTCAAAGATTGATGTCAGACAGTCAGTCTTCATCACTCATCCTCCTGACGTTTGGATCCAAATAAAAAAATGTGAAAGTCTGAAAAAAAATGCGGTGCAGAAAACATAAATCTGCCGTGTGAGACGTTTGAATGGCGACTGGAGGAACATCAAGTTTCTGGAGAATCTCAAAACAGCTTTTTCGTTGTCAGCGACCAAAAATCAGGAGAAATGAAAATCTGTGGAGACGTGTCAGAAGGCGTCAAATTCAGCCCTCCGAATCCAACAATCTCTGAGAGAGCGCCTGAATACAGGGGAGGTCTGAATCTGGGCCATGTTTTTATTCCACTTCAATCACAAAGGAGATCGATTGATTCTGTGGCCTTTGGTTTATAAATCTCTGACCGTGTTGATCTGCTCTCCTGACTCGACCGGCCTCTGGGGGAACCTCGCCAATCTGTGTGAGTGTGCGGCGTGAATAAAGTTTACTCACATGCCAGGATAAATTGGTCGGGATTAAATATGCGGTGTGAAATCAGGACACAGCTAGCATGTGCTCCATAAATCTCCTTTAACTGTAAATATTATCCGAGCTGCTTCGTCGTTGATTTCCAACCTTTCCTCCTGCTGTGTACGCGATCTGTCACTGGACGGCCACAAAGTTAAAACGCCTCCGCGCCACCGCCGCTTCTGTCGAGCTAAAGCTCTCAAGCTCGAGTGTGCAAAGTGTGTGTGTGTGTGTGTGTGATGTCAGATATGTAAACACAGAGCTGTTACAGTCCAGACGGCTGTAAGAGGGTGAAGTCAGAGTCCCATTTAGCCGGAGACAGATTGGAAAACATCATCTTTCCCATCCGACCACCACGCTTCTTTAAATAATGACTGTACGGTTTTTTTACACACACGGCTGCTCATCTTTGTTGGTAAGTTCGTAAACAAGTTGAGACTCTTTAACGTCAGCGGCGACTTTGATTAACCGGACTGCTGTGCAATGTGGCGACTGGCGGCGCTACGGAAATCACATCACTTTATTTAAAAACAACACATAAAACACATGAATAAAGATGGCATTGTTTTGCCTTGAATCTATGGTATCTTAAAAACTCGATGTATTACGCAGCACTGTTTAGCAACGTAGCACCGTTTGTACGTGTGGAAACCTTACACACATGTACATACAAAATGGAACATGCTAAAATGCTAAGCTAATTTTTAGCTAGCAGCAACCCAGTGAGGCCACCGGCGGTGTATCGTCCACGTCGCTACGCTTCTAATCAGCGAGTGATGTAAGAGACGTGACGACTACGAACAAGAGAGGCAAAAAAAACCTGTTTTAAATCGTCCCCGAAGTTTTCCGACTAGCATGCTGTCGCCAAGGTTTTTAAAGACAACGTCACAACAGACAAACGTACCATTATTAGCATTGGTGGACTCGTTTCTATGCAGTGTGTATAGGGTTTAATGACGCTCGTTAACATGCTCATGATCACATGTTTTTGTACTGCTTGGCTTTCCGTAGATTTGCCACAGTGACTGATTCTGCTCACCTGAACTTGTTAGCCGGTTCAGGTTTGTTTACTTTGCTATGCAGCTGTAAAGACACTATTTACAGCCTTTACATAAGGACTACAGTGTGATGGCCACAAGCTGATAAGATTCACACACACGCAACTAAATGCAGCTTTTTTAAATGCTCGTACAAACACAAAACTGGGGAAACAAATTGGAGAATTCATTGTGAAAATGTTTAAAAAAAAACAGATAAGAAGGAAACACAATCAGGCGTCTTTTTCATGCTATGATGACACGAAATCTGGCAGCAAGGAATACAAACCCTGCCAGTTTTAATTTCGCCAATTATCCACCTCGTTTCCCATAAATCACTGCTTCAAGCCTCTCAAAACACAAACATGGACCAACACCAAACTAATAACGGCTGATGCCTGAGTAAATGTGGAGTCTGGCGAAAGCAAGGATTGAGTTCAAAATTGCTTGTTTGCACTCGAAGCACAACAAACACTCATCACATCCCAATTTATCTGACTCACCTTGGAACCAGTATCACATCTGATTCACTCACTCTCTCATGGCTGGATGTTTCTAAGCTCAAATATTGATTCGAGGTTTATCTAACTTTGCTCGCTCACCCTCCTCCGCCCTCGTCCGATGTTGTCGAGAAACGTCGGCGACATTGGTTTGTTCTGGTATTCAAAAATAGGCGCTGGTGCCACTGAGTTTGCCGGTGGCGAGCTGGGGCCGCCGCCGCCTGTGATTGACGAGGAGTTGCTCATTGGTTTGTTCCCGTTGAAGAACTGTCTCTTCTCGGCCCTGAAGCGCAGAATGCTGGCCTCAAGATCCAGACAATCCCGCCTGCTCTCCTTCAAGGCATCCTGTCGCAGCTTGTAGGCGCGGTCATTGGCGATAGCCTGGGAGAGGGGGATGCCGAAGGCTTTGGGCGACGACTCTGTAGGAAACGGCCAGGAAACAAAATCATGAGTTATTGGACCTCAAAACCTCAAGTCGAGTCGACATAAACAAGAACTGAAACACGTGATCAGTTTTACACTAAAATAAAAACAAGAATATTTAGCTTGATGATACAAAAGTTTAAAAAAACATCCACAGATACATTTAAATGTATGCACCAGGGCTTTATCCTAGGACCACTGTAATTCATAATAAAATATGTAGACTTTCTCCTGACTCACCGACCTTTTTGCACTTTTAACATTCAGCTCACATGATCTGTGTCAAGTCTTTAACTCAGTGATCCCAAAGACCCTCACAGGAAAGATTACAAGTTACAAGAAGAAGAGCGGTATAAGAATAGACAATGGATGCATGGAGTAGGGAAGAGACGGATGAACGGGTAATCCTGTTAGCCACAAACCAGACATCACACTCAGTCTGATGGAGGCTTACACCCGTTTAACAGGCGGCAGGTAAACAATCCGTTTGCACTCCAGTTTCATGGCCAGGCGCCGTTTCAAACAAATGTTGTTTTTATCAGACGATGCAGCTGGAGCGAAGAACCGAGGCAAAAACCGAACCAAAACCAAACTCTCTGAAAAATGTAACAAAGTAACGCAAGGTGCAACCATCCAATTTCCTTTCTCACATCCCAACTTTGATCAATCTCGGAACAATAAGCTGTTTTTTTTGTCACATTTTACATCGTAGCATATCATCTTATTCAATGATAAAAAAACCTCATATTTATTATACGTGTATGGGTCTTATGCTGTGCCAAATTATGTGACATTAGTCTTTGCTTAGTACTTGTTTTATACATCAACTTTTTCTTTAAAACCGAGCAGATAAAAAAATCCACCCTGTCGCGCGGCTTTTCCTCACTTTCTGTTGATGTACTGAAAACTAAACCATTTATTGCCCTGCGACTTTAACCCCTAATCCTCTTACACTGTGCAGGTTTAAAAGGAGCGAGCTGAACTTGCCCCCAATAAGAAAATAACCTTTAATCATCCCATAGAAGGTGGCTGAAACATGGCCTAAATAACAGCAAGTGTACATTTGTTATGGCTGCTTTAATGACTGCTATGACGGCAGCTCACTGGCCTATAATTAACCAAAGTCGTCACTCCAAAAGATTAGAGCTGAAACAGACTAAATACAGCGAATCAAAGTGCTGCAGTTAACTTGTTGTTGGTCGCCAAAACATCTTGTGACTTCAAAATGTGGGATCATTAAATGAAGACAGTAATCAGTCGTTTACTTAACTCAAACCCAACCCTGTTAATTCCATATAAACAAATGAAACTAACATTACTTTAGATATGTGCGTTAATTTTATGAGTAAAAAGTTTAAAGCATGCCGTTTTTTAAAGCACCAAAATGATTCATCTTATTTAAAAAAAACGATGTGTTTCAAGAATTCAGATTAAGCTGACTGCTGCACTAAAAACCTGAAGATTATGTCATTCGCAAAATGTTAAACGACTTCATAAATTTAGTAATTGTAATCGCTAAAAATATAAATAAAATTTGATTTTTGGGGTAAAAAAAATAAACAGTTTTCCGGGGTGCTGGTGGTGCAGTGGTTGGTGTGCGGGCCCCTATATACTGTACAGAGGTTATAGTCCACCGAGCGGGTCGCCTGGGTTTGAACCCGACTTGTGGCTCCTTTTCCTGCATGTTATTCCCTTTTTTCTTTCTCCCTGATTTCCTATCTCTCCAATAAAGCCCCAAAAAATATAAATGAAAAAAGTTTTCCCTTGAAGAATTTGATCACCAGCACAAAATCTTTGTCCAAACTCTTACATTTCCTAAGACATATCCAGCAGACTGATTGTCTTGTTTTTAAGAGAGTGAAGAGCACAAACTCTAACCTGAGACCTAAGACCATTTTAAAGATGTCCACTGTTTGATTCTCCACCACGTGGTCCTCCATCAGGTGCCAGGCTCACGGATAAGCCTCTTGACTGATGCTTTGTTGGTCCCCTGCCAGCTAGCTTTAGCTTCTAGCCATTGCTGCTAGCTAATACTTGGTTGTTGACAGGCTAATCAGAGTTTAAGAAGCTAATGGTTAATGAGTAGGAGCTAAACAACAGCTGACAATTCATTAAACACAACAAAACATAATGGCCTTCAATAACAAACAAAAAAAGAGTATCTAACAGGGAACTACAATCAGCACGGCTAACTCCACAAATAAAGTTACCCACACAAGAGAACTAAACCGAGAACTGGGAGTCGGCTTGCTCATCGGAGGGGGAACAAGAATTGAGGTCCTAGTTACTCTGTTAAAACCACAGACAGGGTTCCTTATTACTCCGAGCCTCGTGTAGTTGCTTCATAGACAACCGGACAATTTGGATGATTGCGAAATCAACGGCAATTAATCGCTAAGATTCAGTGTGTTGAACTTGTGTTGGTATGTTGTCTATCATGAAAAACGTCTGCTTTTTTTTATTTTTATGGTCCACTCTGGAATTTTCCCATTGGGTGAGACAACCACAAAAACTCTTATCTTATCTGTGGCAGTTTGCCTTCAAAAGTGGCAAACCCCTGAGTCAAGAGGGCACATTTTAAACAAACACAACTTCCTCCGCCAACAAGAATAGGCCCCATCCATTAAGAATATGTCATCAGCTAATGTGGGTTACTCACTGTACTTAATGGCCCTGTTTTATCAGTAATCCTGTGACTATTCGTCAGCCCTGACGTCTGTTGGCAGCCTAACAGACGTCAGGGTATACCATTGTCTCACAACATTAAGCTTTGTTTTATGGCATTAAATGACGACCGGCACAGTGAGCAGCTGCTCGCGCTGGGGTACGAGTTGTTTGCTTGGTTAACATAAACATCTCAGGATAGTTGGCCGTGGTAAAGTTTGGAAGTCCTGGAAGAATCGTCCAAAGAGTCAGGCAGCGAACAGAACATTAAAACAAATGAAAGGTTAAGGCTTTACTGTAATAATTTTGCAAAGAGTTGAATCAACTCCAGATGGTCTCAAGGATTTTTAACCCTGAGAAGAACATTTAAGACTTGATGTTTCAGGTTTTTATTTTGCTTCGGTTGGAACGTTTGTAGTAGTTTTGTTCGCAGAACTTTTCCAATTTTCAACATAGATATGTATGTTGTTTTTTCCAATTTTTCGACATAGGTATGTATGCTGTTTTTTTTAAATTTTCGTCATAAGTATGTGTGTCGTTTTTTCCAATTCTTCGACATAGGTTTGTATGCCATTTTTTTTATATTTCGACATAGGTATGTATGCCGTTTTTTCCAATTTTTTGACACAGGTATGTATGCCGTTTTTTAAATATTTCGACCTAGGTGTGTATGTCGTTTTTTCCAATTTTTCGACAGAGGTATGTATGACGTTTTTTCCAATTTTTCGACATAGGTATTTATGTCTTTTTTTCCAATTTTTCGACATAGGTTTGTATGTCGTTTTTCCATTTTTTGACATAGGTATGTATGTCTTTTTTTCCAATTTTTCGACATAGGTATGTATGTCGTTGTTTCCAATATTTCGACATAGGTATGTATGCCGTTTTTTCCAATTTGTCGACATAGGTATGTACGTTGTTTTTTTTCGAATTTTTGGACAAAGGTATGTATGTCGTTTTTTCCAATTTTTGGACAGAGGTATGTATGTCGTTTTTTCCAATTTTTCATCATAGGTATGTATGTCGTTTTTTTCATTTTTTGACATAGGTATGTATGCCGTTTTTTTGATATTTCGACCTAGGTGTGTATGTCGTTCTTTTCAAATTTTTCAACATAGGTATGTATGCTGTTTTTTAAAATTTTTCGACATAGGTATGTATGTCTTTTTTTCCAATTTTTCGACATAGGTATGTATGTCGTTGTTTCCAATATTTCGACATAGGTATGTATGCCGTTTTTTCCAATTTGTCGACATAGGTATGTACGTTGTTTTTTTTCGAATTTTTGGACAAAGGTATGTATGTCGTTTTTTCCAATTTTTGGACAGAGGTATGTATGTCGTTTTTTCCAATTTTTCATCATAGGTATGTATGTCGTTTTTTTCATTTTTTGACATAGGTATGTATGCCGTTTTTTTGATATTTCGACCTAGGTGTGTATGTCGTTCTTTTCAAATTTTTCAACATAGGTATGTATGCTGTTTTTTAAAATTTTTCGACATAGGTATGTATGTCGTTTTTTCCAATTTTTCGACATAGGTATGTATGTCGTTTTTTCCAATTTTTCGACATAGGTATGTATGTCGTTTTTTTTTTCATTTTTTCAACATCGGTGTGTATGTTCTTTTTTTCATTTTTTCGACATAGGTATAAATGGTGTTTATTAAAATTTTTCAAAAAATGAAAAAAAAGCATGTTTGGGCCGTCCGTGGGTTAATCAGCTGTTTTGTCACCGGACCTCATCTAACCAATGGCGCAGCGTTCCTCCTTCGTTTTCGGCCTATCATCGTTCAGCTCTCCTTTTAAATATGATCCTTTTTCTTCCCTAGTTCTTTCAAGCTGGCTTTGTGCGCCCCTCCACCTCCCCATCACCGCCATCTTCAGAAGCAGAGTCAACTCCTATCAACTCTTCTACAACTCAGTCCCATCAAATCATCAGTCCTCCACCACCAAGGTCTGGACTCCATGGGGGGATCTATCCTAATGACGAGCAGAACTTCATCACTAAATCGCATCTTCCACCCCATAGAGTCCAAGCGCCAGAACATTCTGTCAAATCTCATTCTGTCAATCACTTTTTCACTGTAATAAATTCATTCTTATTATCACTTGTCTCTCCTGATTGAAATACCTATGTCGAAAAATTGGAAAAAAACAGCATACATACCTATGTCGAAAAAATGAATAAAAAAACGACACACATACCTATGTCGAAAAATTGGAAAAAACGACACGCATACCTATGTCGGAAAATTGGAAAAAACAACATACATACCTATGTCGAAAAAATGAAAAAAAAGACATGCATACCTATGTCGGAAAATTGGAAAAAACGGCATACATACCTATGTCGAAAAATTGGAAAAAACGACATGCATACCTATGTCGGAAAATTGGAAAAAACAACATACATATCTATGTTGAAAAATGAAAAAAAACGGCATATTTACCTATGTCGAAAAATTAAAAAAATGGCATACAAACCTATGTCGAAAAATCGGCAAAAAAAAGACATACATACCTATATTGAAAAATGAAAAAAAAAAGACATACATACCTATGTCGAAAAATTGGAAAAAACGACATACATACCTATGTCGAAATATTAAAAAAATGGCATACAAACCTGTCGAAAAATTGGAAAAAAAGACATACATACCTATGTCGAAAAATTGGAAAAAACGACATACATACCTATGTCGAAATATTAAAAAAATGGCATACAAACCTATGTCGAAATATTAAAAAAATGGCATACAAAACCTATGTCGAAAAATTGGAAAGAAAAGACATACATACCTATGTCGAAAAATTAAAAAAATGGCATACAAACCTATGTCGAAAAATTAAAAAAACGACATACATACCTATGTCGAAAAATTAAAAAAATGGCATACAAACCTATGTCGAAAAATTAAAAAAACGACATACATGAAGCATAGCGAAAGTTCAGTAAGGAAGACTTTAAGTGAGCCACAATCAGGTTTCTCAGTCACCATTTTTTCATGCTATCTCATTTCCGCTGTCATTCTCGAGCTGTCAGTTTGGGCCGTCCGTGGGTTAATCAGCTGTTTTGTCACCGGACCTCATCTAACCAATGGCGCAGCGTTCCTCCTTCGTTTTCGGCCTATCATCGTTCAGCTCTCCTTTTAAATCTAATCATTTTTCTTCCCTAGTTCTTTCAAGCTGGCTTCGTGCGCCCCTCCACCTCCCCATCACCGCCATCTTCAGAAGCAGAGTCGACTCCTATCAACTCTTCTACAACTCAGTCCCATCAAATCATCAGTCCTCCACCACCAAGGTCTGGACTCCATGGGGGGATCTATCCTAATGACGAGCAGAACTTCATCACTAAATCGCATCTTCCACCCCATAGAGTCCAAGCGCCAGAACATTCTGTCAAATCTCATTCTGTCAATCACTTTTTCACTGTAATAAATTCATTCTTATTATCACTTGTCTCTCCTGATTGAAATACCTATGTCGAAAAATTGGAAAAAACGACACGCATACCTATGTCGGAAAATTGGAAAAAACAACATACATACCTATGTCGAAAAAATGAAAAAAAAGACATGCATACCTATGTCGGAAAATTGGAAAAAACGGCATACATACCTATGTCGAAAAATTGGAAAAAACGACATGCATACCTATGTCGGAAAATTGGAAAAAACAACATACATATCTATGTTGAAAAATGAAAAAAAACGGCATATTTACCTATGTCGAAAAATTAAAAAAATGGCATACAAACCTATGTCGAAAAATCGGCAAAAAAAAGACATACATACCTATATTGAAAAATGAAAAAAAAAAGACATACATACCTATGTCGAAAAATTGGAAAAAACGACATACATACCTATGTCGAAATATTAAAAAAATGGCATACAAACCTGTCGAAAAATTGGAAAAAAAGACATACATACCTATGTCGAAAAATTGGAAAAAACGACATACATACCTATGTCGAAATATTAAAAAAATGGCATACAAACCTATGTCGAAATATTAAAAAAATGGCATACAAAACCTATGTCGAAAAATTGGAAAGAAAAGACATACATACCTATGTCGAAAAATTAAAAAAATGGCATACAAACCTATGTCGAAAAATTAAAAAAACGACATACATACCTATGTCGAAAAATTAAAAAAATGGCATACAAACCTATGTCGAAAAATTAAAAAAACGACATACATGAAGCATAGCGAAAGTTCAGTAAGGAAGACTTTAAGTGAGCCACAATCAGGTTTCTCAGTCACCATTTTTTCATGCTATCTCATTTCCGCTGTCATTCTCGAGCTGTCAGTTTGGGCCGTCCGTGGGTTAATCAGCTGTTTTGTCACCGGACCTCATCTAACCAATGGCGCAGCGTTCCTCCTTCGTTTTCGGCCTATCATCGTTCAGCTCTCCTTTTAAATCTAATCATTTTTCTTCCCTAGTTCTTTCAAGCTGGCTTCGTGCGCCCCTCCACCTCCCCATCACCGCCATCTTCAGAAGCAGAGTCGACTCCTATCAACTCTTCTACAACTCAGTCCCATCAAATCATCAGTCCTCCACCACCAAGGTCTGGACTCCATGGGGGGATCTATCCTAATGACGAGCAGAACTTCATCACTAAATCGCATCTTCCACCCCATAGAGTCCAAGCGCCAGAACATTCTGTCAAATCTCATTCTGTCAATCACTTTTTCACTGTAATAAATTCATTCTTATTATCACTTGTCTCTCCTGATTGAAATACCTATGTCGAAAAATTGGAAAAAAAACAGCATACATACCTATGTCGAAAAAATGAATAAAAAACAGACACACATACCTATGTCAAAAAATTTGAAAAAACGACTCATATACCTATGTCGAAAAATGAAAAAAAAGTCATACATACCTATGTTGAAAAATTGGGAAAAAAAACAACACACATACCTATGTCGAAAAATTGGGAAAAAAAACAACACACATACCTATGTCGAAAAATTGGAAAAAACGACATACATACCTATGTTGAAAATGAAAAAAAAAACGACAAACATATCTATGTCGAAAAATTGGAAAAAACAGCATACATACCTATGTCGAAAAATTGGAAAAAAAAGACATACATACCTATGTTGGAAAATGAAAAAAAACGTCATAGATACCTACGTCAAAATAATGGAAAAAACGACATAGATACCTATATTGAAAAAATGAAAATAACGACATACATACCTACATCGAAAAAATGAAAAAAAACCCGACATACATAACTATGTCAAAATATTTAAAAAATGGCATACATACCTATGTCGAAAAATTGGAAAAAAACATCATACATACCTACGTCGAAAAAAATGAAAAAGACGGCATACATACCTATGTCGAACAATGAAAAAAAAAACCGTCATACATATCTTGGAAAAAATGAGAAAAATGACATACATGCCTATGGCGAAAAATTGGAAAAAACAGCATACATACCTATGTCGAAATATTGGAAAAAAAGACATAAATACCTATGTTGGAAAATGAAAAAAAAAAAGTTATACATACCTACGTCGAAATAATGGAAAAAACGACATACATACCTATGTCAAAATATTTAAAAAACGGCATACATACCTATGTCGAAAAATAAAAAAAAACGACACACATACCTATGTTGAAAAATTAAACAAAAACCACACACATACTTATGTCGAAAAATTGGAAAAAAAGACATACATACCTATGTTGGAAAATGAAAAAAAAAACGTCATACATACTTACGTCGAAATAATGGAAAAAACGACATAGATACCTATGTCGAAATATTTAAAAAATGGCATACACACCTATGTCGAAAAATTGGAAAAAACGACATACATACCTATATCGAAAAATGAAAAAAAAAACGACATACATACCTATGTCGAAAAATTGAAAAAAACAACATACCTCTGTCGAAAAAATTGAAAAAAAACCGACATACATACCTATTTCGAAAGATTGGAAAAAACATATAGCACAGCTAGAGCTGTGTGTTCAAGTCTTATTGTTCTGGGATTTCACAGCTGTCTCTCTTTGTTCATCTTCCTCGTCCTCAGTGATGTATATTTGGATGTTCACTACTAACAGCTATTTCTCCTTCATCATACCAGCAGCTGGATGATAATGTTGTTCTTACTGGGGATTTTTCGGAGTTAATTTAAAGTCCTGAGTTTATTTAACACAGGATGTTCTCTGTGTACACGCCGGTGAAACTATAGGAAGCTTATTAACCTCTTCTTAACCTTTCTCCTGAAGAAACAGTCTGAAGAGGAAAGAGACAAAACATTCAAATTGATGAGTGACTTTCTTTTAATCACAGGGTTCACCGGCTTCCTACCACAGTCCAAAAACATGCTTGCTAGCTTAACTGTTGACTCTAAATTAGCTGTACTGAAGGTGTGGTTCTTCGTTTCTTTTTGATCCTATGATTTAATATTTTGTATGTGAGGTCTTATTTCTGCTCAGTGTCATGTTTTTTAATGTTCATGGTGATTTATTTTTAACTGTGTAAACCACTTTGAATAGCTTATTGTATAAATGGTTCTCTATAAATAAACTCACCCTAATTCTATTGACACTTGACCTCCCTTCACTTCAGCACATCATCACCTACTGACATACCTTCCTATTACCCATTGACTTAAAACAGCTCTTCAAAACAACAAATATAAGTGTATATGGTGCTTGAGAGCCAAAATCCCGTATATTGAATGAATTGAATTCATAACTTATGTTAATATATTGTGGAGTTAAAACGCCCTAAAACGAAAGTGTAACTCCCTGTGGGTTTGTTGAGCTCGGGTCTGTGTTTACACCGATTTCTGGTTATGTTTCACTCAGAGGCTCAAACTTGATTGATTCATACATATTTTTTGGAGCGTCCACGAAGAGACAGCCCGGCCAAATCAGGAACGTTTTGGGGAAGAAGTGAGCGTCGTCACAAGATTACAGCTGAAGGAAAACCAACAGACTTTCCAAACTGAAGTAAATGCTTTCTATGGTCCAAAGTGACAAACCATTAACAACCAAATTAATGTTGCGATGCAAATAATTACTTGAAACTGAATGCAAATTTTTTTTCGATGTTAATTGGTGCTTTCTCGCTGCCGTCTCAGTCCCTGCTACTGAAAGAGGACAGGAGGGAGTTTGTATTGATCTGCTTCTTAAAGGCGCATCGTAACCTTTAAAGCACCAAAAGGAAGGATTTTGAGATTGCACAGAAGAAACTCTCTTCAGAATACACAGTATACACAGTAAAATGCAGAAAGTTTACAATGACCCTGGCTGTCTCTTTATAAAATCTGCTGTTAAAGGTATCGCAACAACATAAACGCATAGACCTGCTGACCGCTAAAGGCCCCAGCCATGCGCTCAGGAGTAGGTGAGCAGAGCCAGCAGGAGGTCTGCCAGGTCCCAATGTCCTGGTTTTTATATTAGTAGGGTTAGCTTCAGCTAAGTCCCTGTGTGTAAGAGGCTGGAGGCAGGATTTACAGACCTGCGCAGACAGCCAGGGAATGTGTGTGCTGTGTGTTTTGGCTTGCATCGTTCCTGCGCGTCCATAATCACCTGAGAAAAGAGAACATCTCTTTATGAGAGGTTGAAGCCGAGGCGGCAAGATGAGGAACCACGTGGCTTTGACAGCGAGAGGAAGGAGAGGTTAAGAAAATAATGCAAAACTGCCAAGAGGCTGAGAGACGGAACAATTAAACCCTGAGTTGGAAAGAGTTCAAGTCATAGGAAGTACATGTTCTCTGGGGTGCAAGCACCAATATCGCCCAATGTGTAGAGCAATGCGGCGCCATAATTTGGTGCTTTTAAACCACTTCAGATCTGCACCAGAAGTAAAAAAACTCCCAGATCATTTTGTTCCAATCTCGAAGGGAATTGGTACAATGAGCTTAAGTTTGGTCAGAATTCATTTTTAATACATGATTGGATGAAACATCAAAAGGTCATCTGAACAACAAAAGGCCTGGATTTTGTAGATTATGGCATTTGTGAAGGCTAGAAACAGAGGCTGCAGCTTGTCAACAGACCAGTAGGGGGCACTGAACTTGAAACCACAGCAGAGGTCCAAAAGGAGCACATTATGCAGCGACAAATTTCTTGAATTGATAGTATCAAAATCTCGAGCTGATTGTCACGTGCCTACGTCAAACAATGTGCGTAAATGTGGTGAATATAAGTATTACATTAAGTTGATACTTCCAGTAATCAGTGAATGAACTTGGACGGTCTTCGTACTACGTGTACTGACGGAGATGTTTGCGTACGTAGGGTGACACAGCTTGACTGTAAAGCACGTCACGGGTGCTTGTGGTCGTTCAGTATTAAGTTTATGTTCAAAACAACGATGGTGAACGAACCCAAAGTTGACTCACTGAATATCCTGAAGTGAACCGTGAGTCAGCCTGCAGCCCTGCTTTCTTCCACTTGTGCTACACAAACAGTATTTCAAGTATGTTGGACCATTAGTGATAAAACCCGCGGAGAGTCCGCTGTGGTGACATACTGTGTCGGATGATAATATTTACTGTCACAAAGAGACCGTTTAAACCGGGACTTCAGGGTGACTGAGTTAATGAAGGAAGACAAACTGTGACCAGGGATGGTTTTATGTTTAACTACACATGACTGTGTTTGTGTGATGAACTCACCTCGCTCTTTCTTTTCCTTTGAAAACGAATCAAACTTCCTGCGAAGAGATTTTCTCCTCTTGCGGGTTTCTGTAAAAAAAAAAAAAAAAAGAAAGAAAGAAGATTGCAATGATTAAAATTGACCACAATGCAACAATAAAGAATGTATTATATCATATCAAGGGACATTTCTTACATTTTTTGTATAACCGAAATGTTTATTTGCTGCCCTGTGTGCTTTGAATTGCCCCCCCCCCCCCGGGGACAAATAAAGTTTTTTGAAATGAACCGTGTATCTGCCCTTCATTCTTCTCGCTTCTTTTTTAGAACAATCGACGTGACCTTACGGCGCCCACATTAGCTCTGTTTTCCCTTTCCTCTCTCTTTTTATTATGTCTCTGTCTCCTGAGTGCTGGTACCTCTTCCTCAGCTCGGAGAATAGAGCAGGCCATTTCAAGGGACGTTGTTTGTTTAAAGAGCCTTTTGTTTAATGGCTGCGTCCTGCCTATTAACGTGAGGGACAAACCTTTTGTGTGTTTCGTACGTCTATGTACTGTATGTGGTAAAAAAAAAGAAAGAAAAAAGATCCAGGTGTAAATATATAAAAATAACTAAATGTAAGAATATTTCCAAATGTTATGCCAATACATTTTCAATCAAAGTTGTACTATGTTTGACCGTGAAAAAACGAGGAGGGAGAAGTGGCGTTAGCTAAAAAGCTACTGTTTGTAGAACAATCTGCATATTTCATGAACATTATGACATTAAATCGTGTTTTGGTGGCAAAAAAAAAAAAAAAAAAAGGTCAATAAACTATTTATTGATACTGTGAGAGGAGGTTTGTTGTTGCAGCACAGCTTTAACAGTGAGTAGTCTGTTTTTGTACCTCTTGTTTTACGAGCTCGACATCCTCCCCCCCTCTCGGACCGGGTCTACATTGAAGTCATTGTTTGGGTTTCTAAAGCTGGTGTTTAGAAGTCACTTATTCAAAGGTCACTTTCCTATTTAGGACCCAGCCGTCTTCCCAAATTGTGTCATGAAGAATATTTTAAACTTAAAGTCTACTGTTTTTTTCCCCCACAGTGCCAGGGGAAAAGAAAAGAAACAGAAAATTGGTATTCTGTGTTTATGTACTTAAGAGTGTGTGTGTGTGTGTGTGTGTGTGTCTGTGTGTGTGTGTGTGTGTGTGGGTGTGTGTGTGCATGTTGGGAAAAAAGGGTCAAATTCTCATGACTGCAGGAAATTAGAGTTTATTTCCAAAGCTTGCAGCCCCTTCCATCGTGCACACGTTACATTTTACTAAACTAATCTCTTTGGCACGTTCCTTAGACACATGTATGCACTCTGTGTTTATAAAACACATTCACAGAGAGCTGAGATGAAAGATTAAAGATGAACTAATTTTTCAGCATTTGCTGCTGGAAGAAATTCTTGTTAAAATGCGTCACTGCAACGTGCACGGACCTCAGCTTGATTAATATCAAAAATCATAATCTGGGAAAAATCTACTGTCAGTCCATTGAGAGACAAAAAAAGAACGGACGGATTTAAGAGAGATAAGAAGATGAAAATAGAAGAGAAGTGTGATGAAAGAGGGGCCGTTTGATGACCCCCAAAAGAGATGGGGGGGGGGGGGGGGGGGGGGAAAGAAACGTGTCGCAATAGAAGCCCAGAGAAGAAATAGCAAACTGAGAGGTTAAGCCAAGACCACAACCAGCTTTGTGGACGGAGGAGATTTTACCCCAGGGGAGAAACGGAGGACGAATATTCCCACACTTACAAACAGCCGGCTTTGTCTCAGAGCCAGACACCAGATTGTCTTCCAGTCAGCGCTGAACTCAGTAACTGGAGGGCTAAAACCTCAAATTTTAAACAATGTGAGAACAATAACTTACAACACACTTTGGTTGTGTATCAACCAAACCTCATAGTTGCAAGAAAAAAAACATGTGGTATCTGTAAATGATCTGGCAAAGGCAGCCTCCTCTTCCAATCACGTTGGGCGTTAATGATTGACAGGTGTCCCGGCACGCCCTCTCTCACTCGCTGATCATACGTCAACTTAAACTTGTTGCCGTTGTGAGCGAACACATTTGATAAGCGATCTAAAAAATCGTTTTGTTTCCTCATAATCGAACACCGCGGTTCTCATCTGGTGGGTGAGGACGAAGAAGTTGGCCGAGAAAAGGTTTCTAGTGGATCACGGACGTGTGCCAGGTTAAAAACCATTTATCCAACAGCGTCCATCCTGCTGGGCTTTTTGTCTTGTTTTACAAGCTCCACATCCTGTCTCTTTAACTGAGTCATCTTGGTTTGTTTTGGTAAGAAAAACTGGTATTTACAACATCCTCATTGTAGATCGGGTGTGTTACTAATTAGGGAAACATGGGCATTGTGTACAGACTGTTTCATGGAGAACATGTGGGATACGTGGGAGGTATCATTCCTCCTCCGCTGACTCTCAACTGGTTTACAGCGATTTCAAGCTGCTGATATTAGAAATGAGGTTGAAAAGCCTGATCGAAAACTTAAAGCAGCAAACTGTTTGTGATTTTCTGTATCACAAAGAATTTGAACCCTGGACGATGAGGGAAAAGGGGTTTACATTAATCCCTGAAGATAATAAAAAAAACAAAGGGCACGGGAAGAAAAACAAAAAAAAAAGTGAAGCAGGACAGGGAGGTTTCACAGGATGTATGGTTCCCTGAGAACATGTCATCCTTAATTATATCGATTGGATCAAAATCCCCTGGGACAGAATCTTAAAGCCACTTGTCACATATCTAATTGTGATTAATTTTTTTCAATACATTTTCCCAATTTAATAGCCTGGTCACTGTGTAAGAACATGATGCCATTGCCCTCCACTAAAAACATGTTCAGCTTATTTCCTTGTTTTCGATTTATTCTTTCACAACTTTGGGAGAACGAGATGAATAAGTCAAGATCTGAAATGAATGTTTGGAAGTAAGCAAGCGTAACTCTGGTCAAATCAATAAAAAGTATGGATGCGTGTCCACCAAACAGAAGAAAGACAACGTTAGCATCAACATAGCATAGCATGTAGCCGTTTAAGAGTCAGATATTATCATAGTTGGTGGAGACCAAAACCAAGATAAAAAAGGAAGTGAATAATGGCCCTACTTTTTGAGGACAGGGTCAATGACTTAGTACACTAACAAGGTAATGAGCTGCACCTTCTCGCCAAACATTTAGTGACTGAATTATAAAAAGTAAGCTGTCCAATTCCCTTTTTAACTCGTGTAACGATGGACTTAAATCTGCAGAGAAAATACAAAAAAAACCTGCGGACAGAAGAGAAGAAAGAAGCTGGTGTTCGAAAGGAACATCGACTTTGCTCGCACCAAAACGTTAACAACGCAGGACTGGGGTTCGAAGACGTCAATAAAGCAGATGAACTAGTGTTTAATTGAGCCCCATTATGCGTAAACTGGGTCTGATTGAATCAGCAGTCTGGTCGGAATTGAGCCGGTCAAAGGCCAGTGACTCTGAGACAGACCAATGGTACAGGAGAGAGCAGACAGTCCGAGAAAAGAAGCTTAAACACTGACCGGGAGAGCAGCGACTGACACGGAAACACACACACACACGTACAGGTACTATAGGACCGCACGCTTCTCACTCTTATCATCGGTTGTTTTTGTTTCTTCTTAGCAGTGACCTCCCAGAATCCTCCTGCCCCGGTTCACAGAGAAAAACCTCCCCGGTCTGCAGCCAGCGAGGTGTTTGAAAGATTTACAGTTCATCGGTGAAAGGACGTCGATTTTAGAGATTTAGAGGTCAGCTGGATGAGACGCTCACACATAAACAATATTTCAGAGACGGGAGTGTTCGAGCGGCAAGAAGAGGAATGCGTGTGCAAGTAAACATCAGCAGAGGAAGAGTGTGGAGGAATGTCCTTCTGGTATGAGTGAAAAGGTCAATTAAACACACGACTCGGGGACCGCATAGAGGTTTGATGAAGATGAGTTTCTCCAAACAGAAACAGAACTGCTCGTACTTTGCTGATGGCTGTAAGTGGTGGCTGAACTGACGGAGGATAGTGTGATACAGTATTTGGAAAAGTGACAGATACAGATACTCTAAAAGAGACCTAAGATCACTAAGGAAGCTGAAGGTAACACAGGTGAGAAGCCCTTTGAAACTGAGGTCACGAGTGACACAGACCCTTAAGATGAATAAAAACACTGGACTGAGAAATGAGAAGATCCAAGATTGTTGTCAGGATGATGTTCAGAGCTCGGACATCCAAACTGTTTGGCTCCAAATGTCCCACGGAGATTGTTTGTGTGTTTTCTCCAAGCAGAGAAAGCCAAGATCATCCTTCCTGTCTGTCTGTAAGCAGAGCCTCATCTCTTCATCAGGAAAAACAACAACGTGGTGAAATGTCGAGCATCCAAATCCATCTTCGCTCACATTGGCACACACACACTTTGCACCAGATGCGTTTTTTTTTTTTTTTCCTCCAACCAAGTTTGTCCCACATTTGTTCAAAAAAATCGTAAACTGCACTCAAGTAAAGCATCTGAGATATGGAGGATACCTCGATACAAATCACGTTGGATCCTTTGCCCCTTCTTATCGTCTCTGACAGCTGGGATTGCTTCCACATGTGCACAGAGTTTGACTGCTTCGCTTCTCGCTTTGAGCTCATTCTTCACATTCACCGACTGCCAACCAGCTGGAGGGGTTGTTGTCTGTGCAACTCCCACCAGTCACATCTTGTTTCAAAATGTCATCGTGAGCCGTCGAGGCTGCCACTCGCCTCCACAGCCGAGATCGACTATTGGAAGTGGAACGGAAACTTCTCGAGGCTTCACAGTCCGGATCTATCAGTCCTCTCCTCCAATCAGAGAGCCACTTCGGAAAGACGTGACCCGACTTGCTTTTACCGAAAGCTTTCAATTGAGTCACAAGAGTTCTATTATTGCCACAGATATGTAAGTCTTATCTTCACGAGTAGAGCAGTGACTCAATGATATAACCCGGGGGCTATAAATCCTCCAACAGAGCAGAAAACCAAAAATGGAATCATTTGGCAAAAGCTTGTTTGTGTTGTCTTACCTTTTGGGATGCTGATCTTAAAGTCCAGGTCCCTCTCTTCCAGATGGTATAAGGCCACTTCCTGTAAGCGGGCTCGCTCCAGCTCCGACAGGCTCTGGATGTGCACCGGCTGCAACCGCACGCTCTGACCCAACATGGTCGCCCACGTGTGGTCCCCCTGCCGACAGGAAATAAATAAGTCGTTTGGTGATCTTAAAAAAAGTCAGTCAATCAATGTGACAGCTACGATGTTTTAGTGATGACCCAACGACCTGATACTCAAACACCCTGCCTCTCTCCAGCTCCACCTTCTCAACCAAATATTGTCCTTTCTGAGTCCAAAAAACAAAATGGCGACGGCAAAAAACCCCCCCAGCTCAAAACACAAATTAATTGGTGCCAATGGAACTCCGTTTGGATGTCTCTATTTTTACCATAAGTGCTTTACTAAGCATAGTAGTAGAGACATGTTAAACCAATGAGAGCTGTCTTCCAGGTTGTTCAGTTGGGAGACATGTGAGGACATGTGCTGATTCTTCATATTAATTTGGCCCAAAGAAGTTCCCGTAGGATCTCGCTATTAAAACTGAAATGATCCCTCTACACATTGGACTTATCAAACATAGCATCCTTCAAAAAAGTCTTTCAAATATTTACAATATGACGGCCATTTTTCATCATAATACATCGAATAACAATATGTTGATCTGAGTGCTGTTCATATATGTGAAGGGATATTTAGTACATGTTTCTAATCAGTTCACCAAAGGTCTCGCATCGACTGTGCACACACTCTTTCCTTCGTTTACTGCAGGGCTCTGGGGTCTTGTGAAAACCATTCATCACTGACTAGACCGCTGCTATGCAACGCCATTATAAATAAATAGAGAACAACTATTGTTAGTACGGTTCAACATTGGACAGTTTGAATATGTGTGAACGTTTCCCCTTTTGTGGTCTGAAACAGATGTTTTCTTTTGAAGGTTTGACTCAATAAAAAGTTTGTTTTTGTGATTAACATGATTTAGACAGAGACACTTGTCTGAAGAGTCGAGATGCTTTAAGCTCCAGCTGGCTGTAATCACATTAGACAATAGAGTTGAGGAAAAAATAAAATCAATGTAAAAATCAATGTTTTCAACTTCTGAGATTTGAACAAGATTAATTTACAAAAATCTTTTTTTTTCTCTTTCGGCTAATTGGCCTTTTTTTTTGGCCAGTCGCTCCCTGCTAAATGCTAAAGCTAGCTCAATTCAGCCAGTTTCGCAGATGACTGGAGTAGATCCTGAAGTGTGGCCTTATTCAAAAATAGACTCTTTGAATCTTGAATCCAGAATCTTTTACAATCAGAAATCAATTCTGAATTGAATCGTGACCTCAAGGATCAAATCCGAATCACAAGACACCCAAAGACTCCCGGCTCCATGAGACATTGTTGGTCCATTTTCTTTAGTTTCTGCAGTGATTGGGTTTCTTCTCAGAGCTCTGTGTGTACCAACAGCAAAAATCCTACATGACGTTTTAACAAATGTACAAAACTCCTGATAATTTCCCAAATTCATTTGGGTGAGTCACATGTTCATTTAAGCGTAGCACTGATTTAAAAGTGTCATGAATGCATTGGACGATGCAGAGTTTCCTGCCTCTTAAAAGACCCCACCTCGATCCGACTTAGAATACTTCATCATTGCAAACTAACTTTGTTCAAACCTTCAGCCACTGTTTTGTAAGCAATCAGCCTCAAACCTTATCTCACCCTCCAAAGCGTTCAACCTTTCATGGTGATTTACGACGACTGCCCGACTCTAACTCTGAACGCTCGTTCCTCTGTATGTGTGCGCATATGTTTACTTTCTGTCTGTAATCTAGCCGGGCCACAAACCTCTCAGCGCAGCAAGAGTGGAGAAAATTGCTCTGGCCTTCATGCTAAACGTAACCAGACGATCGCTCTGTGGTTTCGACTGGATCCGAGTCGTCCGCAGAGGTTTGTGAGGCCTCAGACTTGGTGACAGTACAGATCCCCAAAGAAAAACACACTTCAGTGGAAAACATCACGATAAGGACGTGTGGTCTGGTGACTCAAACGTCCACAGTAAGAGCTGACATTTAGGATAAGTATCTTGACCTTTGGACAGTCTGTTTAAAGAAAGTAAACCTTTACATTATCACGTATATTTTCTCTTTAGGTGGAGTAGATGTGCACTCGTACAGTGGTTACAGGGGTGTGCCCAGAGTACATGTGGCCAGGGGACGGCACGGGCCCCCTTGAAATCTGACTGGCCACCCCAAAATCCAAAACTATGACAAGCCTCTGATTGTTAAAATTGACTATTCTGACCATGTTGGAACTTTTCTTCACATGTCGGCTTCATGTGTTTCCTATTATGCACTTAAAGATGTAAATGCCTTAAATCTGTACAAACTGTATCCTAAAAATCATCGGCCTCTGACTCATCACTGTATGTTCAAGCTGACTGCCAAAATCATGAGGCACGTCCTTATTTATAAAGCTATACTTAACCTGCTTCCCTCGTACTTATGTAACGTAATCCGAAGTGCAAAGTGCTGGAAAAATACAGTCTTTGCTTTCCCACACAATCACAGAACTCACTCGAGGTATTCGTCCCCAAAGTGCGTCTTGAAAAAGGGGAAAAGGGAGTTTCAGGTGTGGAGCTGGTCTCTTCAGGCTAAAGACGCTCTGATGCTGCATTTTATCCAATTGGGTACCAAAACTTTCTCCGTAAACCCCCCCTTGTGTTTGAATTTGAATTAAACCTAAAATACTGTAATTTAATACAATAATGTACCGTGACTGTAACCAAGTTTTTATCAGATTGTTCCTGGTATTTTTCTCCGACGGAGACAAAGACACTCTGCATGTGGTTTTTGGCAACTGAAGCAGGAGGTATTTATTTCATCGAGGACACAAAGCTCGTAGCATTTAGGGATTTTGAGATCAAACTCGAAGAAAACCATAAAAACTAATGTGACGTTTGCTTCTCTGAAGTTCGACTTTCAGGGAGTTAAAAAAGAGTGGATGAAACAAACGGAGTACAGGTTCCTCTCCTTCATTTTTGATTTGCTGCAGTCAATACCAGGAAGGAGGACAGAACTGGACCATGCAATGTCTTCATCCACACAGACTTTTGTTGTGTCTTTAAGCAACATAACTCACATCTAATGGAAAGCAAAGAGTCTGATTGTTAAAACAAAACTAGAAGAGGATCACTTCATAAATCTAACTCCACTAAAAACCTGCAGCAAAGTCAAGCTGCTGAAGTTTTAAAAAACATAAACTCATATGACTTTTTGGCTTCGGTCCAGTTTGTCTGATGAACCAAATCTGTGGTTTTAATCTGCTGAACACGAACGACGACGAAAGAGAAGCTTTCTCTTTTTCTCTGCTTAAAATGTAACATCAACGACCTTCTGTTTGTTGTTTTTTTTTTTAAATTTCCAACATGTATTGGAGCGGTAAATCTACCATCATCAGCGTAAAACTATACAACTGGGACCGAGCGCCGAGAACTATGAAATGTGTTTATGTGTGGAGACACAAAAGAGGCACGCCAAGGTTTGATGTGAGGTTTGTACTTTGCAGTCGTTGTAATCAGAGACGATCCGCACGAAGAAACAGCTGCTTACACTTTCAGATTCAGGCCGTGATGTTGAGACATTTGTGTTCCTTCCAGCTGCTTTGAGTTTTAAACTGCATCCTACTTCTCCTGGAGCTCTTTACTTTTCCCTTCCAGTTTTATCTGGAGGGATGAAAAAAAAATGATGTGTGTAACCCCTCACCTGATTAAAGTTAAATAAATACGCTTTGATGGCTAACAGATGCTTCTACCTTCCACTCGCTTCTCCTTTCCAAATCAAATCTTTTTCACTTTTTTTTTTTAAAGTTCTTAAAATACTTCTCGTGCCCCGCCTCCTCTTTGGCCCGTGTACAACATGTGACCACACGTGTTCCTCTCTCCCACGGGTGCTTATGTTCTCGTTGTTCGCGATCTTTTAGTTCTCTCACAGCTACAGAAATGGATGCGGCGGAGCAGGAGCGTACGCCGTTTCACGGAGCAGAGTGGCGAGGAGTCACTCTCCATCAATCAATCAAAGATTATTTCTACAGCACATTTAAAAAAACAACCTTGGTTGACCAAAGTGCCGTACAGGCAGAAATCACACTATTAAAAAAACAATAAAAACAATAAAATGACAATTAATAATGATCATATTGGCCATTAACCAACAGTTCACCCTCGGTTACTTACTTATAGGCAGAAATGTTAGGACGTTGTTAAACATGAAGATCTTAACCTTCTAATAATAATTATAATAATATTTTATAAAGGCCAAACTACAAACTGTCCTTCACGTCTGCCTCAGTCATAAATCACAGATAAGCATCTTCTCTACATTTCCTGGCAGGAAGTCAAGCAGGGTTCTGTGTTCTCCGAGCTCCGGGTCATTGCACAGTGTGAGCACTGAACACTACGTTCTCCCACGTTAATGGCACGGCCCCTGAAGGCCTCGCCGCTTCACGGGATACGTACAATAAGTTCACAGTCTCCTCTGTGTGAACACATGCGTGAATCGGTGGAGCAGAAACAAGCGACCTGATTCTTTGCTTTGAGCTTTTTTGTTCGACCACGTGTGATGCATTCAGGAGTTTTTTTCCCCGTGTTACTCATTTAAGTGCATCTTACACACGCACGTTACACGCGGCGTGCACGCTCACAATGCACGAAGTTACCTGCTGAAGGATAGGAGCACGAGAGAGCGGAGGAAGCGTGCGCGTGAAGTCCGATTTCATCAGTGAATTTAAAATGTACGTTTCAAATCGTGATTTTTATCTGAACAGGAAGTGATTGTTAATCGGTTGTGTGTGTGTGTGTGTGTGTGTGTGTGAGTGTGTGTTTAGCAGACGAGGACACATAAATGATGTTCCGTATTCCCGCTGTCGCTCCGTGGTCGTCTCTAATGAAGGAACATTATCTCCACATTATTCTGCTCCACGTCGCGTTTACATCAAATTAATCAGGAACAGCAGCCGCTCTCATTACGAGGCTCTCAGAGAACGCAACGCAACCCAGGCTGGAGAGCATTAGTATGCACACACACACACACACACACACACACACACACTCGAGATGTTGCTACGTAAACACACAGGAGGCAGTAATTGGCCTCTCGGCAGTTTAAAAAACAGAAATGCGTCTCGTGTGGACACGCTGAACACGCCGTGTCAGCGCTGACTAAACTGACACCGTACCGCCATAAACCACATGGCCACCAGCGTCATTTGGCTTCAAAGCCGTGACATCACAGAGGCTACACGCCGACGTCTTACACAGCTCATGGTGAGAATTGGACATGAGTTTGACTTTTTCGTCGAGTCCAGGCACGTTAGAAGCCAGCAGGTAGAAACTGGATCAAAAGCATGAAGACGTGCTGGAGTGTGAAAAGCCACCACACACACACACACACACACACACACACACACACACACACACACATCCAGGGAGTTCTTCAGGATCTCACACACCTCCCCACTGTGAGCAGATCAACACGTAAAGATGTGGTTTGAAGCTGTGCGCACATGGAAGTCATGTGTTTTCACGAGCGAGGCTGAAACTGACACGCTGCTTATCTACTGTAACGTCCATATTTCTATCCAAGTCGGGGTCACGACCCCTCGAGTCACCGGAGGGGCGGAAGAGGGCCTCGGACCCGATGAGAGGTGGCAAACTTGCAACCACAGCAGTGGACCAAAATGTGTAAAGTTTTGAATGACAGCAGGAAACCCCCCTGAGGGGCCCCCGTCTGACTCGGACTTCTCTGCATTCGAGCTGTGAGAACCAACATTTATCAATGAAAGTCAATTATCCGTCTTCCCCCCCGAAAAAATGCTTTGAGACTCTCGTATCATCCCAGAAATGTGTATCCATAGCGAGGTCCCCACATGGCAACATTTGGGGACCTCGGATCTGTGTGTTGCAGAACTTTGGTTTCATTCAAACGCAAAGAAAAAAAAAAAAAAAAACTATGCATTTAAATCACTTCAGAGTATCTAACAGTGACTCAAGAGTCCTCTCAATCAGCCTTCTGTCTACACAACACACACACACACACACACACACACACACGCTGTACCTGAATTGGGGAGTCGCACTTTAAATTGAAATCCCTCTACTTTAGGTCCTTCAAGATCTTCATCCACAGTTTGTTGAAACCCACAAACACATCTGAGCTGAGCGAGACGATCAGAGCTCTGAGGTAAAGAAGCGAGAGAGCGAGCGAGCGAGCGAGCGAGGGAGAGAGAGAGAGAGAGAGAGAGAGAGGGAGGGAGGGAGGGCTGAGAAGTGAGTTAGATTAAGAGGAGGAGGAGGAGCACATACTGACTTTACTTTTAAGAGCTGAGAACGTAAACACAAGAGACAAGGGAGGAAGGAGGGAGGGAGGGAGGGTTGAGGGCAGAAGGAAATGAGGAAGGAGAGGAGGAGGTAAGAGAAGAAAGGAAGCCTGGAGAATTAATGTCACAGGTAAAGTAGGTAAAATAGGAAGAGAAAGTGGTCCAGAAAAAGAAAGGAAGTAGGTGGTAGGAAAAGAGACAAAGTAAGGAAGCCATTTAGAGGAAGAAAGAAGGGAGTAGGAAGTAAGAAAAGGGGCTGAAACAGGATACACTGCCCAGTGGAAGGTAGGGGAAGTGAACGACGTAAGGAAGCAGGGCAGGAGGGAAGAAGGAAAAAGGAATTTAGAGGACGAGGAAGAAAGAGGGAAGAGGACGTAAAGAAGGTAGGAGGTGTGAGAGGGAAATTAGGGCCCAGGAAAGGAAAGGAAAGGAGAAAGACATGAGAGAGTCACAGAGAGAGGAGGATGCAGGGAGCAGGAAAGGATGAAGTTTAGGACGCATACATAAGGAGGTAGGGTGGGAGAAAAAGTGAGGGGAACGGAAAAAAAGAATGGAAATGAAAAAAGGAGGAGAGAGAAGAGGCAAAGGTGACAAGGAAGCAAAGGAGGAATAGAAGGAGGGAGAATTAAGGAAAGGAGGTGAGAAAGCCAAAGGGAACGCGAGGTAACGAGGGAGGGAGAGCGAGTGAGCGGGAGGAGGATTAAAACACGGGATCAAAGCTCTATAAAAAGGACCGACAGGGGAGAGAGAGAGAGAGAGAGAGAGAGAGAGAGGAGGAGGGAACGATGGAGAATCAGAAGAGGAGAAAGTCTGAGAAAAAAGAAAATTAGAGGAGGAAGAAGAGTTCTCAAAGTCTCGTTTTTTAAACGTCAATAGAGGTTCACATTTCCAGATATCTCTCCTCTCTTAAAGCTGCTTGATCCCGGCGTGATGCTCCGACTGCAGCTGGATCTAAATCTGAAGAAACAATCCTCTCCTGAAAGGTCAACAAGGTCAAGCTTCCCAGTGCTCCTTCTTCTAAGTCATGTAAAACCAACTGTTTCCCTGCACAGATCAACCCTCTCCATGTTTCTCATGTTTATTTTATTTTATTTTGAAAATCTTCCCCTCTAAGGCCAGGCATGCGATTTTTAAAAGTGTGCCCAGTTTAACCCGACACAGCCTTCATCTTACTTGATCTTCATTTTATAGACGGTGTATTGGGGTGGCAGTAGCTCAGTGTAAAGGGTTGCAGGTTCAAGTCCCGGTGCGGGAAATTAGTCTGATAGCATGAGATGTGCCAGTTCGCTTCCTGAACGCTGTTGACGTGACCAGCTGAGGAGCGCTCGCTGTGTGCAGCCCCCTTAGTGCATGTTCACAGGATCGTGTGTGTGTGTGTGTGTGTGTGTGTGTGTGTGTGTGGAAACAAGTCTGGAAAATGTCTGTCAGCACTCCAGCTGTGAGCTCAAACAACAGCGATCGCACGGAGACCTTGTGACCTCGACCCCGGGCGGAGTTCAGACCGCACCACCCGGATTTTCTAACGATAAAAATCTTTATTTTTATCTGACGATAAAAATAAATAAAAAAAAAAAAACCAACCAGAGAGAGAGAGTGTGTAAAAAAAGGAAGAATCACAAATAAACACAGAGCTGGAGACTCAACAAAAACAAACCAGAGCAACAAAGAATTTCACAGTAAAATACTAAATGGATATTTTGAGCTAAATAAGGAGCCGGTGTGCTCGACGCTCCCGGGAAGTTTCAAAATAAAAGACTGACTTTACTTACTGTGAGTCTGTCAGATACAGACATGAACGATGAATGGGATCGACTGGAAGCGAAGTTAAAGTCTTCGTCAGCGTCACATCTCGGATTATTACAGCGCACCTGAAGTCCCAAAAAGTAAAAATCTTGTGTACACAATATTTCTTTTTCTTTTTCTTAGGACTTCAGAGGCTCCGTGGATTATAAAGCAAACGTATCTGCCTCCATATAAAAAAAAGACTATTCAGCTTTTTGAGTTTATTTTAAAATAGTGGATTTATTTTATTTTGGGGATCCTGAAGCGCTCAAACTTCTTCCTCTTACATAATGTTCTCATCATGAGACTGATAGACCCCCACTGCGTCCTGTTCCATTGATCTCATGGATATCATGTGTGTGTGTGTGTGTGTGTCAGCTTAATCTCGAGCCATCTTCCGGAGTTCACGCCCTTCATCTTTGATCCTCCTCGCTTCCTGGAAACGCCGACGTACATTTCCAGGTCGAAAGTCGTTGGATGGAGAGTCGTTCGTCTCATCGTGTCCTAAAACAGTCGTGTGCTGACTCTGATGTCTGCTCATCATAACAGGATGGATGATGAACACACACACACACACACACACACACACAGGGCTGAACCAGGATGTCCCTATCAGAGCAGCACATTGAACTTCATTGACCACGCCGCCACCTACAGGCTTAAAGAGGTACTACACCAGAAAAGGATCATCAGCTTTGGTTACTTCTCTTTGTTTGAAAGTCATCTCAACAAAATATCGACTTTAACAGAGTCCACGATGCTAAGCTATTGGACAACACATTTTAAACTTAAGTAAGCTGAAGTTGTCTGATGGAGCCCTTCATCTGTGATGTGAAAAATATTTCCGTTTTTTTTTTCAATGAAAAATTACCAAACAACGATTTCATGTTTGTGCTGAAGTTTTAAAAGATCCAGACATGAGATTAAAGCAGACGTGTAACAGCTGGTCACTATGATATCTGTCTTTTCTACTTTGTGTTTAAAGAAGACTTTTCCAGCCCAGAAGTTGTGAAATGATGACGAATGGTAAAGAGACATTTCACTGTGACGCTGTGAAATCTGCCTCTTCTGTCACTTCTTTTCCCACGCACAGTTTTAACAGTAAAAGTTGCAAAAGCCTCGCCGTGTCGACGGGTCTTTCGAGTAGTCAGACGACTAGAAAAGCGCTCAAGTCCATTTACCATTTCATAAATGTAATGCTACTTTTTATAGCCAACTTTGCTAATGCAACAATTCCTTTTAAATTAGCCGTAGCTTGGTATCAGACTTTTTAAAAGCTAATCAACTGGAATGAGTCCAAACATTTCATGGTTTGGCTCAAGCTGTTTGAGACATTTATCTCAGGTCTCTGATGATCTAATAGTCCTTTTTCCTTGTTTCCATGGAAACGCAGAAACGCGACGTCGCCTCAACCCGGCCCGTTGGACTGTCGGGAAGAAGGAAGAGAACCCCTTATCTCAAAACCTCTTCATGCTCCCGACAATCTGCTGAACTCTGTCAGTCAGGTCTGAATTAATAATGCACTTTGAGCTGTGGTTATAAAAAAACCCACTGACGCTGTTTATCAGCCAATACGTGATCAAAAGGTCCATCCAGCTATTATCTACTGGCTGCGGGAGGCGATGCCAGCTGCAGTTTGGGCGAGAGGTGGAGTACACCCAAGACCGTTCGCCAGACAATGATTAAAGTTTGAAATTAAAATCGAAGGGAAAGATTTAGCAAACGTTTCACTTTTAAATCAAGGCAGGTACATTCAGGGCTGAGCGGATTATTAATCCGAGGTGGGCAAAAATTAGTCAAAAATGTAACTTTATAAACCGTTCATCCGTCGAAACAAAGACTTTAACTTTGATAGCAGTCAATCAATTTATCCCATTTATATCTGTATTATCAAAAAAATGCGAAAAACATCAGCTGTTCTTTAAATTACATCTACAAAATCGATAAATGATTTAGAGACAGAACGAGGTGGACAAAGTTCTCTGCCTCTCTTGACTCTCGGGGGTGAGGGTGAGTTTTTTAAATAGCCTGATTATGCGTCGCAGTACTCGGCCTGATGCTCGGTCACGTCGCCGCATGGAACAATGATCCTCAGCGCTCGACGCCGCGTAACTTCATGCTACATATACGACTTGCCCCCGGGTGCGTTTAGCTGCTATATATATCCACCTGCAGTGTTTCCGTGTGTGCAGCTATTGTAAGCTGAGCGGTGTCGGTTAAAGTGTCAAAGTAATTACACCTCCTGTTTCAGTAACGAGAAACGTCGGAGCGTTCATGGAGCTCAGCTCGTGTGGAGTTGTGTCATCGATTCAACCGGAGACAAGAGGTGTCTCAAAGCTTTGGTTCAATTCGTCCATCAGCTCTTGGTGTCTTCCTGTCCCGCTCCCATTTTAAGGAAAAGCAAAAGAGGAAATGCCAAAGTCGATTTGAGGAAACAAGATTTGAGGATTTTGATAACGAGTCTTTCTTCACTCTGCCTCTCTCTCTCTCTCTCTCTCTCTCTCGCTCTCTAAACAGGACGTTTACATCCACACCCATCATCATCATGCTCATCAGCGCCATCCCTCTCTGGCAGCGTCGACCCTCCTCAAAAACATCCTCCTCTCTGATACACGGTGAGTAAACAAGCAAAGGATCGACGTTGGAGCTGCAACACAGACTTTTTCATTTTCCATCTCTTCAAAAATGACGCTCATGTCGAGTTAGGGAAGCAAAAAAAACCCCCAAAACTGCTTTGTACAATAAAATAATCTAAATAATCAACAGTATTAATTTTTAAAAAATGGTGAAAACACATACTGTAGGTTGCAACTGGCGCTGATAGCTTCTCCGTAGCGTGTAGCATCAGGGAGCCTTTCTTGCCCTCCAGGTATCGGTCCTGTACTCGTCAATGTCATTTCTTCATCTCTGACCAATCAAAATGCAGAAGGGGCTAAAAGGAACTTCAGCTTCGCCAACAACAGTGACGAAGGAGAAACGAATCTGGCTCGTCAGGAGACTTTCTGAGCTAAGAGCTGCTGCAAACGCCGAGAAGCCTTTACTTTGTTTTCATGCTCACGTGGTTAATCATGTGTGGATACAAAGCTGCTTCAACCAAGATCAATGGTTACTGATCAATAAGTCACCTGTGACAGCTATCGTGACTTAACAACAGTGACGTAGCGTTTGGAAAAGGTTCGGAGCGCTACTTGCACATTTAATGGAAACTGTGGGGACCTTCAATGTTCACGCTAAATTAGAAGCCGATCCATTGAAGTTTAGTTGGAATATTTTTAGACGACGTTGACGCCACGGGATCACAAACCTCGGTCCCAAATATTATCACGATCACAACTCTCTGCCAATACTCACATCCTTTAGCTTTGATCGCTCGCGCTTATCACCCGCCCTCTCGCCCACAACATGCCCACTTACTCTCTACCATTACCTGATCACAGAAAGAAAAACCCAGAGAAGCAACGAGACCCGCGAAGAAGAAGAAGAAGAAATGAAAACAAGAGGAGAGCCTGAAAATCTCAAAGTCGACACGTCTACAAATAATGATGGTGATTCATGATTTCTGCCTCCTGCAATTTAAAAGACGGGCTTTTATTTTGTCTCCCACAGGCACTTATTACCCAAGATCAACCCCGAGAGCTGGAAGAACAAAGACATCATTTTATGTTGAAGAAGACTTCGGGGGAATCTGGCGAAGGGGGGGAAATAAATCAAAGCCTGATGTCGGAGTGCTGCCACCCAACAAAGACGTTTCTTTTTTTCTGTGCATTTGACTTTTTCGGTAGAAGTGACGTCACGTCCATCGACATCCTTCGTTGCCAGTCGTCCGACTCACGCGTGCCGTCGTGGAGACGTACCGTAACGTGACAGCGCACTGTATTAACTCTGTTGGGAGTTTATGAGGCTCTTCGCCTCTTTTGATCTGCTGAGCTTTTCCAAGTTTTTGTTTTATTTATTGAGACAGTGATATGAAGCAGAGAAGAGTCGGAGGGGAGATTAAAAAAAAAAAAAAAAAGAAAGAACAAGAAGTCTATTTCAGTACGTTGTTGGACCCACTGTTGCATAAATTACATAATAAGAGTGCTTCCCTATGTGATTGGAAATGTAGCTATTAAACTAGCCGCGAAACAATAAGATGCTAATTACTTAAAGTCAGAAAGGATTTCATGACGTTAAAGTTTTGGCCTAAAAAAAACAAACGTAGAAAATGATGCCTGGAAACAGATCGCAGAATCTCTTTAATGTTCGACTCGTTCAGGTCACAAAGTCGAAGGCGTTATCCGTTATTACTGCTAACAAAGGTCAGCAGATAAAAGGAAGTGTCGCCGTGGTGACAGCTCTGACCCGGCCGAACCCCCCCCCCTCCCCTCCCCCCTCCCGGACAACACGACCATCCATCTCACGATAAAGGCCGTGTTAGGATGTGGGCACCGCTTCGGGGCGGGCGGGATTCCTCCGCAGGGAAAAGAGAGGAAATATGGAAAATGCCGACGAGGACTTTGATCGCGGAGCTCTGCTGTCTCTGATATCCTGCACGCTGACACCGTGACGTAACAACTGGCACGTTACACACCTAACTTATATAATTTACTGCTTTAACTCCACTGCAGAAATGCTTTCACTGACTCACACTTAATGATTACTCAAAAAACGAGCAACTCTTCCTCCCGTTTCCCAGAAAAATACAAAATAAATCCTGGAAAGTTTCTGTCTTATTTCCTCGCCGTCTCTGACAAGTCGCCCCGCTGCTTGTGTAACGTCTCTAAGTCACATTAAGAAGAGATAAGACTTGAAGATTTGAAATGATTGAGGCAGGAACAAATCTACTTAAAAACCAAGACTCGCAGCACGCCGCGTGTCGGGATTAAAAACCACGATGGTGATTAAACACGCAGGGACATAGATTTCACATTAAAACACTGATGGTGAAGCCTGCTGTGTGAAGCGACCAGCAGCGGTAACTAATCCCAAGGACACAGCGGGAATGTTGCTGCAGGAGCCGGGGATCGAACCCTCGACCCTTCCAACTGACTCGACCAGCTGAGCTCGTCGCTCCCTGCGCTGTCCTGTCTGTCAGATAACGGCACAAAAAGCATCACAAGTCTTTAAAACACGTCTTCTAGATCAGCTGGTTTCTCAAATGGCGTGTTAAGACGCCACTTGGGGTCACGAGCCACCAAGATGGTGCTAAAGCCTTTAACATGGAGATGCTTCTCGCCTTTCTAACAATAATCCACCCTTCAAACAACGGAGAGAAATAATTTATTTTACGTAGAGGATGTTGGTTTTTTTTCGGCTTTTTTTACTGCCTGTCACTCACCGACCACGGGTCAAAAGGCTCGGCACACGGGAGCGTCAGCATCGTGGTCCTGCTTGTGACCAAACCCCGATAAAGAAACGCTGCTAAACTCCCGTCGACATCTTGGGGAGGTGTCGGAGTCTGTAAATCAGAGCAGACTGGGACAGCCTGCGGTCGAGCAGTTGAGGATCGATCACGTCGTTGAAATGTTGACGTGAACGGAGAGCTGCCAAGACTGACACAGACACACGGACGGCTCGAAGAGGGACGGAGGATAGATCCACGTGGAGAGACGGAATAACTTTCTTAACCTCACTCTGTTTTTCCTCGAGTCAAGTCCGAAGATCGAGATTCAACACGGCAACGCCAAAAGCAATAACAGTCCGTTGACACTCGAGGACCAAAACGTCTGACTCACTTCGAATAAAAATGAAAAACACGGAGAAGAGAAACAACAAAGTGTCTTGTCCGTGTTTCCACAGATTCACTGCGGGACAGTAAAAGTCAGAATCCGGAGGTTTTCCTGTCGTAATTTATCTTCCCGGGGAACAGTGGGAAACATTCACACGGACACGCACACAAATCACCGGCGTCACCACTGATGTCGGGGGTCCGCAGGGCAACACAAGCTCAGCACTAATGTATGAGTGGTTTACCACCTCATACTTACAAATCCCAGATTCTCATTCAGCACGAGGAAGAAAAGTGTCATCTAATAAATATTTGGTCGGAAAAACTGAACATTTGTCTGCAAAAAAAAAAAAAAGACAAAACCAAGAATGTATTTTTGCGGACTAAGAACTTTTGGGGCGAGTTGACGAATTCAACAAACTTTTTTATTTTTTTTTGTGTCCTTTGGTTCTGTCACACAACAATGTTCAAGTCTGCTTTAAGTCCAAGCCGCTCCACTGATGAAAGATCTGCTCCGAGATCGAGAACCAGCCAATCCAGAGACTCCAGAAATCAGCCGACAATAAAAACACGTCAAGGCTGGCCGACAGCTACGAACTATTATTATCAAACCTGAACGTTTCATTAAGGTCCGACTGAAACCGAACGTGGACCTGAATCCCGGATCAAAGTGCGTTCGAGTCCTCTTGAGTCAAGAATTGAAACCAAACCGAAGCGACACCGAGAAGAAATCCAGTTTATTCAACTATTATTTGAAAAACTTGTTCAAGACGGTTTGAGATTAGGCCTCACATCCGTCCTGCAGCACAAGCATGTAAGAAATATCACATCGTTGGAACTCACTTAAACGTCATGTTTGTCATACACAGTCAAGAAAATGTATTTGACTGTAATATTTTTATTTCTTCGGTAAAGTCAGAAGTTAACTTCACAAACGCAGCAACAGAAGTGAAAAGTTCCTGTGCATGTATTCATCTTTAAACGTGCTAACGTATGCTAATGTGTGCTAATGATGCACAACACTGTTGTTATCTTTTGTTTCCGGACAGCCGAGAGCGTGATAAATATCTCCTCAGCTACTGATTAACAAACATCTTTATCTGTCAAACTGCCTCTTATCACTCTCCTCTCGCTTTTATAGAAGCTGCAGCAAAAGTTAGCTCCAGAGCCGACGACGGATCAGGGAGTTCAGGAAGTCAGTGACTCTGAATAAATGACTCGCTTTTTCTCTTCCTGCAGTGAACCTGCAGCTGGTTGTACCCGCTGAACACTGCTTATATAACTGATGGGAGATTACACACACACACACACACACACACATATAGAGACACACTGTTCATGAGGACACCCTGAAGGCACTGGCACTCACTCACAATGTGCACACACACACACACACACACACACACACACACACACAACTGCATAAACAGATGCACACACACACCAATGAGAGCATCAGCTGTGCAAAGAGGATTTATTACAATGAAAAGCTTCAATAAAATATTATTTATGTGTCTGTTAGCGGAGTAAAGCTTTGGGGATTGAGTGGAGATTTACCAACCAAAAAAAAAAAAAAAAAGTCAGTTAGCTGAAAATTTAAAATAACTAATTTTAATTGGCTCGCCGGTAGCAGCCGCCATGTTGGAACCCATGTCTCAGCCTAACTTTCATTCAGCCCAACGACAGGCTGAAGAACCGTTATATCATGTCTGACTGACAAATGTGGCTGTTTGGCGTTGAACACATGCATCTTATTTCTCTGTCTGTTGAGCTTATTATAAGTTTTTATTTCCATCAGGCCAAAAGTTGCAACAACAACAAAAAAAGGACGGCGAATAAAAATCTCTGAGCTGGACTTTAAATTGTTGTCAAGAACACACCAGAACCCCGGAGTTCAAATAATGTCGATGCAAGAGGGCCGAAGGATGCAGACTAAACATCAGTCCAACAGACAAAACAACCAAACACACAAAAACACAAACCGAGTGTCCAACATGAATCCAGATGTATGTGAGGCCTTATTTTGAATTCCTTCAGCAGAAGCAGACATGCTTTATGTTTCCCTCTGTTTCAAAGAGAATAATGGACATTAGATTGGAACATATCAGCGATTATTCTGTTCAAAACGGGTGTGGAAATTTAAACCGTGAAAAAAAACGATGCATGCGTGAAAAATGCCAAAAATGAGTAAGTGGTTTGAAATCCGATAAAATGTTCCAACATTTTCAGAGAAGAAAAAAATTAAAAATTGGACATTGCACTCACAGAAATTCAAAATGAATTAAGTGTCATGAAGTTCAAATAATTTTTGCAACCACTGCTCATACCATTGACTTCCATTAAAGACTTGTTAACGTGTTCTCGATCATGTTGTGGTAAAACATCGCTCGAGTGGAATATTACTCTCAGAGACGGTTTGAAACCTGAAACAGACCGGAGGTGACACCAGAGAGGAGCTTTGTGTCTCCACAGCCCCCGGGGGGGGGGGATCGAAAAACAAATCCACCGTCCCTAAACGAGTCACACCCTCGTGTTTCTACTCAACTTTCATCACTAATGGAGGGACAGACCTTCCTCACCCTCTCCTCGTCTTCCTCTCAACCCTTCAGCAGCTCCACCTTCCACTTTGTGCCTGCAGCTTCATCTCCCCTCTTTCCCCTCTGATGACATGTGGTGTTCATTATTAGGACGTTCTGCAATAACCTCGCAAGCAGACACACAAACGCCCATTTAAAAAAAAAAAAAAAAACAGACTGCAAATCCTCTGATTTCGTAAGTTTAAGCAAAGAATGCAGCGTCTGAGCCAAAAGTGAAATTTCAGAATACGGAGTTAATTAGAAACTCCCCGAGGGAAAGACTGCTGTTTGTTGTGATGCTAATTAAACACTTAAAATGTCTTTCATTGGCGGAGCCGGACTTTCTGGACTGCGACCACCAAACTGAGTCAGATGCACGACTCATCAACAGGCATCCACATGGGGCCCCAGACCAGGAGGAGGCCCCCAAAGCAGCGGTCGAAAAATGTGCAAATTTTGCAACGACAGTCGGAAAGAACCCTAAGGGGCCCCCAACTGACAGCACTCACTCTGTTTAGAGGCCCCCCCCAATTTGTTTTTTTTTGCCAAGGGCCCCAACAGACACCAGAAACGCCACTGAACTGGGGGTGGAGTCAAGCAATACTTTCCTTTTCTATCTGCATTAATATTCTCTTTGCTAGCTCATGACATTGCTGCATAAAAATGAATTGACTTGAAAAGTAAAACACCAGAGTGGCAGCATTTGAAATAAACACAAGATATATGGTCGTCTCATACCATGTCAGCTCCACTGGTACTAATCCCCCCCCCAGTTCACCATGGACCCCAACCCAGGCAAGACCTCTTTCTATGACCTCAAATTCAAAAACCAATGAAGCTGTAATGGAATAAAAGTTGTGTACACAAAGTGACTTTTTGAGAAAAGTTATTTCGAATATATTCGAGATATTGAGCGAAAACACAGTTGAAATATCAAACGTCATCATGTCGTTGACATTTAATCACCTCGCAAACAAAACAACAACATTGAAGACCAACACCAGCAGCTGTGCAAATACTGCATCAGGGGGAAGGGGTCATAGCCGGAGCGTCCAGGACTCAAATAGTTTGAACGTTAATGGGATTTGGCCATTTCAATGGAGTCCCAGAATCTGAAACACAAATCAAAAAGACAAGCAGGAGACACGACTGAGCCACGTTGGCTGAACGTCGTGGTCGCGGTCGTGGCAGAGGCTGCAGGGAGAGACAGCTGGGGAAGAGAGAGAGAGAGAGAGAGAGAGAGAAACACAAGATGACAGATGGGCAGAAGCAGAAGATAAAAAGTTTGGTGAGAGAGGAAAGTGATGCAGCTGTCTGCTTGTGTCTGAGAGGAAACGCAGAGCGGTTTCAAATGTGCACTGATAAGAATAATCGGGGCGAAGAATCTGTCCGACTTTATTTTAGCAGTGATGGCAAACCTTACCAAAAACAGCACTTTACTTTCTACAGTGCAGCCATCTCAGTGGTTCAAATAATACACATAAAATGTGTAGGATATTATGGTGTTATTATTATTTTTATCATTATTATTATTATTATTATTATTATTATTAATCATTATTATTATTATTTTTTTATCATTATTATTATTATTATTAATTATTATTATTATTTTTATCATTATTATTATTATTATTTTTAATCATTATTATTATTATTATTTTTATCATTATTATTATTTTTTTTTATCATTATTATTATTATTAATTATTATTATTATTATTATTTTAATCATTATTATTATTATTATTTTTAATCATTATTATTATTATTATTTTAATCATTATTATTATTATTATATTTTATCATTATTATTATTATTATTATTATGGTAGTAGTGATGAGAATATCCAGTGTGGTGGATTGTGGTATAAAGATGTTCAAACATTAAACGTTAGCGTCCGACTAGCCAAACTTTATTTTGTGTATATTCATGAGAGAGAGAGGGGGGGTGGGGGGGGGGGGGGGGTTACGACATGCTGGAACGGAGCCACAGTGAAAGGTCGGATTCGAAGCCTCGCCGCCCGACCGGAGGACGACAGCCTCCACGTGTGAGGTGTCACGAAGAGTAGCGAGAAATTAATCTTAGAAACAATAAAAGATAATAAAAGACTAGAAAAGAAAAGTGATGGAGTCACACCCACGAGGACTCCAATCAGACCGCATGTATGACAGGAGCAGAGTCTGTAGTTTCAGGGGCAAAATCCAGCCTTGATGTTTGATGACAATAAAAGCCTGGACATCAAACGAGCCGTCGACTTTAAGTGGCTGATAAAGTCCATAAAAGGAGACTCTATTTGTCATAATTCAACTTACTTTACTTTAGGTGAACGGTCAGAGTCCGACATGTGAGACATAATCTGCTTTTACTATACGCAGGTCGTTAAATGAACAACGGCCTCAAACTTTACGAGATAAACAACCTGTTGTGTAAACTGTTTTTTACAGGTAACACTTAGTTTACGTAAGTTGTGACTTCCTGTTTGCAAATTTTGTGATTAAAAAAACACGAGCGATCCAGCGGCGTTTAATAAATAAATAGCTGATTAGAAAAACTCTCAGTCCTCACTTTCGCAGTCTGTTCTCACAGGTTACGTACGACAGTATTTAACTTCTTTAATCACGCTGCGGTTGTGTCTTTTGGTCGGGTGTCAACGTTTTTTAAATTGCTGTCATAAATAAGCTCGACCGAAGCCAAACGCTCCCTGCATAGCTGATGAACTTACGTAATCAGAGATGACTGATTTTATATCTTGGCCTTTTAATCTTCTACATTTTCAATGACTGATGTAGAAATTAAAAAAAAAAAAAAAATGTTGTAATGAAGAGTTATTAACACGCACAAGATTTGTTTTTCATATATATATATATTTTTTAAAAAAGCAGAAAAAGTGTTTTCCTCACATTTTTCCATTTCTCAGCATTTTACAGACAAGTTCCCCGCCTGTCAGCATATTTCACATGAAGGCGAACAAATGCAGAATGACGAGGACTAGCATGCACACGTGCAGTTACATAAACACATGCAGAGAGGTTACACGCAGGCCCATGTGTTACCTACCACGTAGAAGAACTTCATGTCTGACGGCACAGCTCGATCCTCTACCTGCACAGCTGGAGGAAGAGGAGGCGGCGATTTGGATATGAATGGTCCATCCAGTAGGAGCATCAGTCAGGAGTCTGAGTGTGTGTGTGTGTGTGTGTTAGTATGTGTGTGTGTGTGTGTGTGTGTGTGTAGCTCTTCCTCGTCTTCACAAGTACTCCAAATCACCAGGTTGTTAAAAAAACAACTTTAGATCTTCTCTTCTTTCTGCGGCTTCTTCTCCTTTCACATGTTGCTGCTCTCTCTCTCTCTCTCGATCGTCCTTCTCTTCTGCACTTGCTGTTACTCCTCCCTCCACCTCCTCTTTCTCCTCCCCACATGAATTTACTCCCTCATCCCCCCCTGGTTTTTCTTTTCTTTTTGGTTCCACTTCCTCTCTCTGTTCCCCCTTCTGGTGCAAGTAGTTTCCCCTCGTTCTGTTTTTGTAAAAATAAATAATAAAAATCTTTAACGTATAAAATCTTCAGGAAGAGATCATTTCTCATCTCTCTTTCTGTCTCTGTTTTTTGAGAACTGATTCCTGTCAGTACTTCCTGTTTGTAGCTGCTTCACGTGTGTGTGTGTGTGTGTGTGTGTGTGTGTGTGGGCATACGCGTGTCAAGTGCGTGTTTGTCATAGATAACATGGCATGCTCTAGACTGTCAGAAACAGGAAGAGTGGAGTTTGGTAGTTTGGCCGTGATGAGAGAACCTTTCCTGCTGCCTGTGTGTGTGTGTGTGTGTGTGAGTCACCTGTCTTCATTGACAATCTGGGGACATTAATCTGATCACACATATTGTGGGGACCCACGTTCCATTTGGGGACAAAATTACACAAAAGCCCAAATAAGGCAATTTGTTGAATTTGAAGTCAAAAGATGTGTTTAGGTCGAAGCCAGGGCGACACGGACTGTATTTATGGTTAAAGTGGAGGAAGGTCTCAGACAGCCATGAAAACACACTTTCTGTGTGTGTGTGTGTGTGTGTGTGTGTGTGTGTGTGTGTGTGTGTGTGTGTTTATATGTGCGTGTGTGTGTGTGTATGTGTGTGTGTATTTGTGTCCGAGGCAGCGATAGCCAGAGATGTAATTAAATTTGAGCATTTTATTACGAAGCTGTTACAGTAATCACTCTGCTGAACCAGCTTACACACACACACACACACACACACACACACACACACACACACACACACACACACACACACAAACACACACACACACACACACACACTGGTCACTCTTAAAGAGCTCACAGTTTGTGACCTTTACTCACATCTATATGTAAACAGATTATCTGTATTAAATAATCACTCATATAGGATAAGATAATCACTTTGATGGGTAAAGATATTTATCTGTGTTCACTCATGTTTAGCCTCCTCACTCACCCGATTTTGATTTAATCCAGGAATATTGTTTTTCCGACATACAGGGAAGATCAAGGTAACCAGTAAAAAAGGTTTTACAGTTTGTCCCTGCAGTGACTAAACAACAGCTACTACATTGTCTCTGCTGACCTCTAGTGTTTTAACGTCTCACCTTGGGGCGTCTCAGGTGTGTAAGTTAAGTTTACTCCAGGATTCAGTGCACAGAAATGTGTGGGTAGAGTTAATGAATGAAATAGAAAACAAACAGAAAATAAGTGAATGTGACCTCAACATAGGATGCATGTTCAATCATTCTGACGTTTTTAGTTTTCAAAATTTCTTCCAAATTCTGTGTTTTGGTTTGACAAGACAACCAGTTAAATATTTATTTTAATGTCATGTATTTTTTTTTTCATGTTAGATCTAAGTGGAAAATAAATCAGCATTTTACTCTCTCAATTTATGTATATACTTTTACAATCTCAGTGTTCATTAAAATAAAATAAAATGGACTAATCATGAACTTACCTTTACTTTACATGGAGTTGACTAAAGCCTCTCTTGAATTTTTCTCATGAAGTTAAAATATAAAAAATCTACGTGACCACAAACTCGCTAAAAACAACACAAAATTATCGTCTCTTCTTACATGTTTACTTTCTTTTCCAGTATTTTAGTTACTTATGATAAAATCCTGGATCTAAATATTATATAAATAAATAGTATATAATATGACTATAGAACGTTTCTGTGTTGCACTGAAGGTTTAAAGCCACTAGATGGCGCTGGTGTCCAAAGAGACACAATAATTACCACAGAGGGCGAAAACGGTGTGTGCGCATGTTGGGTTTGTGTGTGTGTGTGTGTGTGTGTAGGAAGGAAGCAATTAACTGAGCTGGAAGATTAGACAATTTGCAGAAGAGGACATGATGGACAACCTAAATCCATACAAACACACACACACTCACACACACACACACACATCCAAATATGTCTTTTTTGAGTTTCAGAAAATCTACTTCCTGCACGAGGCCCCCGAGGGTTAAGTAATAAATCCCAACACTAACTCAAATATATCATGAACTTGAGACTTCTTTGTTCTTTCACATTTAGATAAAGTGTGCTAACTTTTCACAAGTCATAAATTGATATTTGTTTCTCACAATGAGAACACCCACATACACACATAATAAAGACAGCCTGCGGATGTCTTGGTAAGATAATTAGGCATGTTTGTTTTTGCAGTGGGTGCTGACTTCCTACGACACGGAGGTGAGGGCAGCCGATTATGAAAACAACTTTTTTTTTTCGCCCAGAGCTCCGGCAGTGTACGACGTCTTAAACAAGTCCAGAATCTCCTCCGGCGGTGAAAACGCACGCACACCGACGCTTCTCAATAAAAACTCTGACAACGCTGATTTGATTTAACGGCTACAAGATATTTCCACCCACTTACAGCATCCTCCAAACTGTTTCACATGTTGGATATTTGGGCTTTAACTATATTCCAAGTTATTAACTGTAAAAAAATCTGATAAATGTGAAAGTACTTTTCTGTTTTGATGCTTATTGGTTGATTTAAAGATCATGGAGTTCGTGGTAGATCCTGAGGTGAAAAGCTAGAAGACAAAATTTCAGAACGCCACAAATTATTTGCATTTTGCGTAAAATGTCAATTTCATTACTTAGCAGTGTTCACAAAACTGATGTTATTTTACTTATTAAATCAAATCTGCAGCCCTATCTCATACGTGATAATGGTTGGTGCTTGATATTACCCTGATTGTGGGTAAAGAGACGAATTGAAAAGGTCTGAATCAGAGGGAAATCTGAATTTGGATCAATTTGGGACTAACAGATAATTTACCAAACATGTTGAGGTCTCGTTTAATGAGATGCAAATATCATGTCTTCACTGAATTCAGAGTGTTTTCTTTTATTAACCAGCGTCTCCTGGAGAACATGTTGAGACACAATGTCCTAAATGATTAAACTTTTGATCAGAAGGTTTGGGTTAGCATCTCTTGTTTCTCTGTGAAGACGTAAAAAAAAAAAACCTAATTAACTGAAGTGTTGTTGAGTCTCGAGGGAAACTCATTAATCCAGATACAGAGGGGGTAACCTTGAAGACAAGCACGGGTGCGACGCTCAAACAACAGGCAGGAATTAGGAGACAAAAACAATTTTTTTTTTAAGCAAGAAAAATAATTTATTTATAATGATATAATTATCATTACATCACATTGGCAATGTCCCGGCTGCAGAGGGAGGCTTTTGTGTCTGACGCCACCGTGCAGCTACGGATCACACCACTGGATGAGGCAGGGGAAACAGGTTATTCAATGCATACACGGACTATTCCTTTAAATATGTCTTTTTCAACGGGGAATAACAAAAATAGAATAATTCCAAATAACTCTGTCTGTTTCTCTCTTATGTATGTACTCTAATTTTGTATCTCTGTGTCTTTAAAAGCTGCCTGTAAAGCCCCTTGACTGGGGTTAAAGTTGGGTTAATTTTAGTTAGCTTTCACAGGCCGGAGGCGGGGTGGGGTTTACATTCATCAGTTTCTACTCAAAAGTACCCATAACATATCTAAACAGTGTAAACCCCACACCACCGACACAACCTTAAATTCAAAATACTCTTTGGCCCCAAATCTGCTCGCATTCCTCTCGCTTATTCTGCTGGGTTGTTTTTTTTCTTTCTTCACCCGTTTTCACTCTCTTGTACCAACTCCCCAAACTCCATAAATGATAGCAAAACAGTCTGACCAAGCTACGCTAATTACAAAAGGTAAAAGTGACGTAAACATGGGTCAAAAGTCAGAGAAAAGTGTTCACCTTAGACGCTCTAATAGCCTTTATATATATATATATATATATATAAAATAGCAACATTGCTAAGGTTGCTATTAGCTATTAGCTATTGCTATTAGCAACCTTAGCAATGGTTGCTATTTCCCTTCTTGGCTGTTGTCTGCGTCCACGGGGACTAAACCAAACTAATTGCGGTGTTCTGTACTTTCTGGCGGTGCCTCGCCGTTTAACACGACGAGTGAGGGGAAAAGCTTCTTAATGAAATAACTCCTCTTAGACACTCGACAGCTGAGAGGAGAGAGGGGAGGTGCAGGTACACGATGATGGAATATGCTACGCTAATCCCAACATGTGACAGAATCAAACCTTTGCTCCACACACTCGTCTCCCCTCTCTGACTTTTTCCTTAAGACGGTGAAAAGAAAAAAAAAAGGACTTTATATATTTAATATATATATCTCACGTCAGCTCTGTTCTTACACTTTATAGAGAGACATTTGTAATAGAATATATTCTCAATTCAATTCTACGGATATTTCTTGGAGGCAGAGCAGCCTTTTAAGGCGGAAATATTCATACTGGTTGCTACTTCAAGGTACCGTATTTTCCCCGTTGTGCCGATATGGGAAGCACCAGGGATCGAGCAAATTCTTTATCTTTTAGTGACTTAGTCGTAAACAGTTAAAAAAATATGGCACCACATGGCCAGTGATGTCCAAGCAGGTTCTCTGACTCAGCTTATGCAGACCAGTAAGATCATTTCTGCCTCCAAAATATTTATAACTTTTTCATAAATAGACACTTTTCTCTAGATTTTAGATGATTGTATCCGTACATAGGGCCTTGGCATCTTTTCACCAGTCTATCCATATATTTATTTGTACCTCCGGTTTTGACAGCTTGATTGAAGAGGTCTGTCTACACAGGAGCAGGTTTGTTTGCCGATCCTGAAGGTAGCACATTTCTCTGAATATAGTCTATACCATTTTTAGTTGCACTCTGTACGCATCCTGTCATTTTGTGCTGAAACAAAACATCCTCTCTCTCTCTCTCTCTCCTAACACTGTACTTGTTTCTCTCGTCTCTGTCCACACATTTTGAACAAAAAGCCTCGAGCACATTTAAAAAACGTCGTTTTAGAAAGTCGCCGCCCAACACCACCACAGGTCTGATCAGTACCCGGCCTGACCTCGTCTGTCTTTACAGTAACCATATTCATACTGTGGCTGTTATCCTCTGATTCACTCTCAGGTGCAAATGTTTAAAACAGACAAATGTATTGCAAGTTTTTAAGTCTTATGACTGTTTAGGTCTTATGGAATTGGATTTTTACCACCTTCAAAAGTAACCGGCAACAGATGAGACAGTAAAAGGAGAAAACCTGGAGGGAAAGTGAGCCGTATTTAACCCAATATAAAGGTGAGTAAAGACTTTTACAAGACAAGTTAAGACGTTCTCTCTTTTGGTTTGCAGTCTTCACAATGAGGGGATGACGATACCGTCAGCTTGTTAATCTATCACTGAAAAGGCTTAGACATGTTTCATACATGATTATTGACCCCTCTGTCTCCAAATGTTTAACCTGCCACTAAATGGTGTAAGAGAGACAGACCTGCCCATGAACTCTTTGTTTTGTCAACCAACCACATTTGCCCCATCAATAAAGTTTATCCTTACAACAAACCATCTTTGGGCAGCATATCTGAACGGAGGTCAGTCGGAGAAATGGCTGCAGAAGGGGGAGGGGCCTAGGGGACAGATTTGTTTTGGTTGGAGAGAGTGACGCTAAAGTGTGACATCTACGAGACGTCTAATCTGAGAGTCACATCTTACAATGTCAGGGGTCAAACAACAGATTTTATTCCATTTAGCTTGTTAGCTTATTAGCACTTAGCAACTTGCTAGCTATTATTATGACGCTAAAGTGTGACATCTACGAGACGTCTAATCTGAGAGTCACATCTTACAATGTCAGGGGTCAAACAACAGATTTTATTCCATTTAGCTTGTTAGCTTATTAGCACTTAGCAACTTGCTAGCTATTATTATGATGCTAAAGTGTGACATCTACGAGACATCTAATCTGAGTCACATCTTACAATGTCAGGGGTCAAACAACAGATTTTATTCCATTTAGCTTGTTAGCTTATTAGCACTTAGCAACTTGCTAGCTAATATTACTGTCAGACGGGAAACTATCAAGTACTTTCAACTGGTAACGTTAGCGTGGTATTAGCCAGGCAGTGGCTAATTGTAAACAGCGCTAACAAAGATGCTATTTAGCAAAACAATACAGCTCATTATCCCTCCAGATGTAGCGCTAATGTTTTCAACTGCTGTTCAGTTATTATAATTTGGCAGATTCATCACATTTTCAAGGTTTACAACGTAGAACGCTGCAATATTATTATTTTTTTTTTTAAAATCTTTTCCGAGTGACATCGTGAGACAAAAGCCACAGGGTGAACGTGGTCAGTGTGTTCAGATTTGGGCAAATCATTTGTTCGTGAAATACTTTCGATATCGGAGTCACTTGTTGCAGCAAACGTTGGTAACAACAGGAGTCCTTTACAGGTCAGATTAAACAGAAATACTCCCGTAAAGCTTGTGTTGGTGAGTGTACTACAAAGGCAGTTCAAATAAAAAAAAAAAATAACCAATCAAAATTTAAAATAAACACAGTAGGCGCCGCAGCAACACGCCCATGATTCAGTATACAAGGCAAACAAACACAGAGTTTTATAGGTTTATCTTTTTCATTCACTAAATATTTAAAACAAGCGTCACTTGACTAGTCATCATAGATGGTGATCATTTATGCACTTTTTCAAATCTTTATCTTCGCCACAAAGACCTGAAAGACTTAAGAGATGTGTGTGGAGGAGTTGTTTTTGTTTTGTTTTTTTTTCACTCTCCTGTTATTTGTGGTTTTTCTCCTTTCCGTCCACCAGGGGGAGCTCCGACTCTATAGCACCGGGGGATAGTTTGACGGCCAGAGATGAACGGTTCTTTCCTCTCTCCACACAGTCCATCCATGCAAAGGGATCAATCAGGTGTTTGAGCTGAACTCCTGGTAATCTTAATTCCCAGACAGTAATCCAGAACCGAGGGTCAGTCAGAGACTTCAGGGTGGGCGGTTCAGCTTCCGAAAGTCAAGGTCCTTTGTCCAAATCCACATTCAAACCCTGCCTTCTATTTTCTGTTTATACACAGAGCCTATCCAATCATTCATCCATCCACGTCCATTAAATCTTACACGCTTTTTAACTCCGAGGCGAGTAAAAGAAAAAGTATAAAAACTCAGGGAGCAAGAAAGAGAGAAGGCATAAGAGAAGCGCTGATAAAACAATGTTTGTTTGTTTGTTTTTTTCACTCTGAAACTAAAAGCACAGCATCAATGTTCTTAACAGTCATTCATTGACATTCATCCGGTGTCGTGTCGCCTGCCGAGCTCAGATGCATAGACTGAATGTGGAGAGGAGGAGGAGAGAGAAAACAGATGTGGTAGAGAAAGGAGGATGAGTTCGTCAAACATGTGCAGGAAGATACAGAGGCGATGCTACGTGTCAAAACACAGAGAGAGAGAGAGAGAGAGAGAGAGAGAGAGAGAGAGAGAGAGAGAGAGAGAGAGAGAGAGAGAGAGAGGTTGGAGGAAAAAGTGCGCTACTGTGTGTGTGTGTGTGCCAGAAGAGAGAAAATTCGAGATGATGCTGAATGCAGAGGGACAGATGGAGTGTGTGCTCCTACGGTGATGAAGGGAGGAGGAGGAGGAGGAGGAGGAGGAGGAGGAGGGAGCGGATCTGCTGCTTCCCTGCGAGACCAAAACGACGGGGTGAGAAAATATGCATTGAGGAGGGCGAGGCCCGAGCTCCTGTGACGCCACTCTGCGACACTGCCGACAGTCGCCTGATTCTTCATGTGTCACAAGACCACCCCCCCAATCCCCCTCCCCCCCTTCTTCCCGCCCCTAATTCTGGAATTCCAAACTTTACCGACCAGGCATTCTGGAATCCTCTTGATCTTTCGCTCGCATAGTTCCGGAACCTGCGTCGTTCTCGAACCCCTCAGTGGCTCAGTGATGTGCGGGCGGGTGCAGAGAGGCTTAGCTCTTTTTAATCCTAGCCCAAGAACGGCTGGCAGGGGTTTTTTTGTTTTTTTTGTGGGGGGGGGGGGGGGGGGGGGGGATGGGAGCGTGGGATGATGATGAAGAAAGCGAACCATTCACTCACGAAATGTCAAATCACTCCATGCACACAAAGTCAGGAAACGTAAACCTGCCCAAGTTTCGGCACTCTCTCTTCTCTCTTCTTCTCTGACATTGTTCATGGCACTACCTTCTATAAACACACAGGCACACATACAGTACACACACACACACACACACACACACACACGCTAACACCGCTAGGTCCCCTCTGGTCTGTTCGTCTTCTTAACAGTCCTTTGGTCCCATCACCAGAGACCAAAAAATGAATAGAAACCCTGTTTGATAACCAGGCCTGCTTCATACTCTCCGTACAGAAACTCCACAGGCGAGATTTCGTCCTCACACACTCGTAACAACAAAACACACACTCCTGTGTTGATAGGTCTGTTCTGCTCGTCTTCAACGTCTTTGTCTGTGTGCGTGTTCCCCTCCAACGTGTGGGCAGTTTGTAGTATAAGCTGCTTCCAGCTCTGTACACTATATTTAGTCTTTGTATCCACGATTCCAAATGATAGATGTGTTACATATATCTTTGTACATGATACATACAGTACACTCCAATTAAACCTTTAATATATGGCCATCTAGCATGTGTAGGAAAAAACAAAAATTAGGAAATCTAAATTAAAGGCTGAAAAAATAATAATTGAGGAGTCTCTCGAGGAAAAAGAAAAAAATGGAGCAATGCAAAAATCTGCGCCATGTAAACAACAACTTGTCCATGCCAAGGGAAAAAAAAGGAAAAGTGCTTGCGTTCCCAAATGTCAAACATGGGTGCTTCCGTGGAACGTTCTGTGAAATTCCACGTTCACGTTTGTGGCATGAGCAAAAAAAAAAAAAAAAATCTGTTGCATGCCTCATCTTTGGTGGCAAAAAAAAAGCCCCCCCCATGTGGTTTTTCTTTGTAATTCCTGCGTTTCCTCCCACTTCAATCAGAACACCCAGTTTTGTTTTGTTTTTCTGAGCATGTCAACGAGGATGTCTGCTATGGTATCGGATTACCATAGAAATAAAACAAGGATGTCCAAGGTCTGGGGGTCTCATCACATTTTTAATGCTAATCCTTTTATGTAGGTCCACTGGTGTCGTTGCTGTGGCGCAGTTGGTACTTTTCATCGAGTGGTTGACATGTCATTTGGAAATCATACGTCTTCTGTACTTAATTCCATTTCTCAAGTTCTTCGATGTCACAGGTTTTAGATTCAAATGAATCCATCGCCGATGCCGTTGGTTCTTCTTGACGTCTTGATCCAGATGGAGCCTGAAGGAAAAAGTATCCACTGTATATCCACGTATTCCGAATATCAAACGCCATCTCTCAATTTTATCCATCCAGTCGCCACAGTGAGCATTATCCCAAACGCTGAGAGCCCGGTGGATGCAGCATTGAAGAGTTGCCTCAAAGGCCTCCACCTTTGGTTGAAAATAGAAGCAAGAAAAACATGTGCTATCCACAGATTTCTCACTTTTCTAAAAAGGGACCAGTTTGAAAGAGATCAATGGTGCTTCAACCATGGGAGGGGCCACTTTGTCCAAAATTGTGCTCCAATTTGATTGGACAGCCATAATGGTCAGCCAACAGTTGGAGCGATCCAATTGGACGTTTTGGTCAGAATGCCCAATCTGCAATGGTGCATCGTAGATTATGTTGGTAGCTGTGTCAGCCCTGGTTTACGATTGTTTTACAAAAAAACCTTTCATTGATCATTGGGTCTGCCGTTCCCGGATTCGGCATCTCCACCCTCATTGGCTGTCGACATTGTGGTTGAAAACTCTGTGACCCGTCGCGCAAGAGGGTTTGTGCTTTTGAGAAGCTCCATCGCGGAGACTCTGGTTGCACCGCTGGAAGACTTGCTGCCTTTCTTCTGAAGCAGGGCCATGAAGTTCTCGTTGCGGGAGCTCGACCTTTGACTGCTGCCCAAGGTGAGATTTCGGAGGTCGCTTCCACTGGTGCTGTGCTTCACTGGGGACACCAGGCTCTGGCGGCTACCGAAGGAGTCCGATGGCTCCTTACGACCGAGAACCTTTCGCTTGGACCTGGTCAAATGAGATGAGAGCGGAAAGAGAATAATGCGAGGGGAGGAAGGAGAAGGGAAGATTATTAGCAAGGATGAAGAATGGGAAGAAAAAAAAAATCAGTCATTAGTAGGGGGAGGGATTAATCAAAAAATGCAAATCCACTCCTTGAGTCCGACGAGTCAAAGCAAGATTAACATCTCTCCCACGTAGAACAATGTGTTATTTGAGAAGGGACTCCATCTTCTCATTTAAGAATTGAAAGTGTCTCCTGTTCTTTGTTTCCTCCCTACAAACCTTCTCTTTTCTGCCCTTTCCGGCTATTTTCAGCCCTGTGCAAAATAACATCATGAACACTTGTTGCTTGGAGACTAGCTGTCTTGTTATTCCGTACGTATGTGTGTGTGTGTGTGTGTGTGTGTGTGTGTGTGAGTGTAAGAGAGAGAGATTCTGCAACAAAAAAAAAAAAAAGGCCTGAATAAGAACTACTGGTCGTGCAGTCACCCATTATACATGTAGCCGTTGCTAGGAAACCTAATGCTCTGTATGCCTCGCACCTTTCAACATAGCAAAGTGTCTCCTGTCATATTCTTAAGGTTATAACAAACTGGTAAGCTTATTGCTGGCTGAGTTTATATTAGCCAATCACAACAAACTGTGACACTTTCTAACCTTTCAAACATGTCTTTTTGAGGAAAGGCATACGCTGTAATATCAATGTCTTATTTATGTTAGTCTGAAATCTGAGAAGACGTATCGTCAAACCTGTGAATTATAGTGAACAGGTCCTCGGTGGTGTGTGTTGCAGGTGTGCCGGTCAGCAAGACGTCGTCTGTTTCCTCTGCAATATGTAGCACTGTCTTCTCAATGGCTGCAGAGTCTTCTGAACAAGGCAGAGAAAGCACGACACATCAATACGTAATGTAGTTCTTGTTTCCTGCCAGTCGCAATAAATCTCTACATTTCTGCTTGACTTGGTTTGTTTTCATTTGTCACTTGCAATTCAAGAAAATCTGACGTGGCCACATATTTTGAGAATAATAAGATCATGTCTAAACTGCACTGTTACACGCAGAGGGAACTACCCTGTTGTTGTTGTTGTTGTTGTGATTTGGTCCAATTTTCAAGCAGTGGGGCTTAAATCTACTTTAAAAGCTGAGAAATCTCCCCGAGTAGATTAACGAGGTTATGCATCAAACACGGCAGGGAAGGGATCCTAATCAACTGGAGCAGCTCTGACAGGCTTTCATTAAACACATGCATAGAAAATGACAACTGAAAGGTTAGCCGCTCTACAGTTTTCCTCTGAACAAACACTTAAAAGAAACACATGTATTAGCTTACATGGGATAGCAAAATCTCTATTATGGTAGGGTTAAACTCATCGAGTGAAAATACAGAGAAAATGACCCGAGGGAATGGATCTAATTACTGATTCTGTGATTAAATTCATGGGCTTCTATATGAACAAAATTGGGCTAAAAATGAAGAGCTATTTCCTTTATCGCAAGCACCTACCTGTAAAAGACACATTTCTTATCTTTTGTCCAATTAGCAACTCATCTTCCATGTGTTCACATATATACAAATACTAGCAATACTTAAAAAACCTGCTTTCTCTATGTAGTCTAGCCGGTGACCCATGTGTACTTACCCTCTCCAATCCCAGTGCTGGCCATTTTCCCTCCCAACTCTGTGAGGGAGGAATCCTGAAGAGACGACTCTTTAGAGCTCTCATCTGTTTCCAAGTGGTTCTCCTCGTGCTCGAGCATGTCGAACATATTGGGAGCGCTGGGAAACTCTTCCGGTGAGAATGCTCCCACGGGTGAGCTGAGACCTACGGGACTGTCTGCCTGTGGCGTCTGCCTATCTGTGCTGCCATTGGTAGAGGAGTGGGCCGACGAGGGAAGAAGCAGGACATTCGGCTTCTTGGGTACTGGAGGTGGAACCTGGAGAGCAACGAGAAAAACATAAAACTCCTACATGATCCACCATTGTTTGGGACGTCTAAGACATACAAAGACATCAGCTACATGAACCATGTTCTGAGAGATGCAGTCCTAACCTTGGGTTTCTTTTTGTCTGACAGTTCTGCCAAACAGGAGATTGTCATCCTTGAGGGAAGTGTCTTGCTTTTGTCTTGGAGCTCTGGGGCTTCCTGGCTACTGCATGGGGATGGGAGTGATCCTCCGTCCTCAGAACCAAGACGGATCTCCTGGTTGTCTTCAAATTCAGGCTCCATCGTTGGATCTTCCAGGAGAGGCTGGGGGTCTGGAAGAGGAGGAAGATCAAACAGGGACTGGGAGTTGGGCAGGTATGAATGATCATAGGCAGTTTGGGATGAGCTGGAAGAGTCATGGGGAGCAGAGGGACTCGTTGCAGTTTGAGGGGGAGGTTTTTTGGGTTTGGGTTTTCGCATGACTTTGTAGATGTTGCCAAGGGGAACAGGTCGATCGACAGGTGAGGCAGGGGGTGAATCAAGGGCTAGGGGGGATGTGGAAGAAGGCGAGGGAGACTTGAGGAGAAGGTTAAGGGGTCGCTTGGGTAGCGGGGGCTTGACAGCAACAGGGGGTTTGGGTTTAGGTAAGGTGGGTGGAGGGCTTGGGTCTTCACCTAGGTCACGTCCATGCTGTTCTTCTTCGATGGTGTCAGAGGCCCCATCAGGACAGTCTTCCAAGTCACCGCGAGAGACAGAGCGAAGTCTTATAGTCTTCAGCTCATTCTGGGTAACCACAGGCAGTGCCTGGGAAGAGCTGGGACTGCTTTTTCCTGGTTTTGCGGCCGTTGAGGTGTCAGAATGCCGTCGGCTAGCTTTCTGCTTTGGCTTGATGGATGACAGCTCCAGATGGGCATTTCCAGGCATCTCAAAGGACAACCTCGACCTTGAGGTTGGATCTTTGGGCGATGGTAGCGACGATTTCCTTTCTGGGATCTTAGGGCGCAACTTACAACCCAATGTCCCCGTCGTCCCCTGCCCTGCCATTTGACTGAGCGGAACAGTTGGGGTGGGAGTCTCTGATTGACTCGAATAGCCACTCGACGGGGACATGAGTCCAGGCGGTCTGAAAGGTGAAGATGCCTTGACGTCGGTTTCCATGGAGAGCTGCGAGGGTGACGTGGCTCTAGAGGTAGAAGGAGAATCAAGCAGGGACTCTGAACTACCTCTGACTTTCATACATTCAATGACGGTGGTACCAGTTGCGGTGCTGGAGCCTGACAAAGACCTTGAAAAGAGAAAAAAGGGTGAAGGGAAGAATTAAATAACTTTTAAACGTTTGTCCAACGACAAAAAAATCCCCATGTCCCATAATCGTCTTTACCTGTAAGGGTCATTTTTCCAATCCCCAAGCTGCCAGTGATTTTGGAAGGTAATGTCTGTCTCACCCTCCCTCTCTGGTGCCTGGATCTCAAGGCTTGGAGGTCCATCGGGGCCTACCTGGCTCAGCTCCCGCTCACCAACGCTGGGTTTAGAGGTGCAGGATGAGCTTGGCAGAAGGAAATCCGGCTGGAAGTCTGGGTAATGGTCCCTTGGGATATGCAAGCTTTTTGGCCGGCCATCCCGATAAAGGCTGCCTTTATGGTGGATTCTCCCCTCGGCTTCTCCAAGGTTCTTCATGAGAGAGACACTCCTCACAGGAGGCGGTGGCTTGCGTTTGGACTTCTTCAGTGAGATCGAGCGGGAGCGTAGGCGCAACCGACCATCTGCACTGTAGTCTGAAGCTGTGACAGAGATGGTGTCTGTTGTACTGGCACTATCCTCGGAGCTCCCTCTGGGGTAGAGGAGCGCATAGTTCTCACCCAGGAAGTTATTATGCTGTTGTTGGTTGTCTGTCATATTCCCATCCGGCTGGCCTAACCCACCTTCTGAAAGGCAGAAGGAGCCAGAATCCGTGGGCGTAGAAAGGGAACGTTCCCTGAACTTGAAGGCGTTGGCTGCTGCGATGGAACGTGCCGACCTCTCCCGTCCTCTCCCTGCCTCCCCAACTCCCCCTCCTCCTCCGCCGCCTCCCCCTCCTCCTCCTCCTCTCCCTCCATCTGCTGCTGCCCCTTCTGTCTCGCTCCGCTTCCCCATCATTGCCGTCGCCAGAGACATCCCTGGCATTTTGTTCCCCCCTCTCCCAGAATTGTTTGTCACAGCCGTGAATGAACTGGAATGAGAGCTCACGGACTGTCCCGAGCCCACCAACATCACCCTGTCTTGGTTCCCTCCTCCTGCATTACCGATCAGTGCGTGCTGTTTGGGCGGAACTACTGGGCCCTTGCTCATGCTGTAACTGTATGATTCGTTCCACCCTCCAGGAGAAAACGTGGAGCCCTTAGGGCCGTTCCAGGAAGCGGTAGGTGTGTTTGAGCATAACAGCCCAGAGTGGTCCATAGCTCCTTGGTGAATTTGGTCCTGTGCACGCTGCCCCAAGGTGCTATCTGTGGAAAACATGGAGAGGAGGGAGCATTAATCGCAAGTTAAATGAAGTCTTTGATCTTCTACCTTTCACAATCACGCCAGTTGCATTGAAAAGTGGTATTATTGTGCAAAAAGTACGCCGACATGGTCCGATCTCTACCTTCTAAAAGGGTCCCAAAAAAAAAGTAAAATGTTATAACAGCGGCAAAAAAAAAAAAGTAGAACATTGTGTCTTCTGTAAACATCTTGTTCGAGAAAAATCTATAAAAAAGAAACTTCACTGACAACATGCCAATTAATTTTCAATGATGCCCGGTTGCTTTCTTTTTCCTCTCTTCTGTTATTCATTGATGATGTCTGTGAAAAGTTTACGTAAGCATGAACTAGCACAGGAAGAAGGCATTCAGAGTTTCCTTCCTGGTCACACACACACACACACACACACACACACACACACACACACACACACCTGCAGGTAAGGTCGTGTCGAGGTCAGAGTGCGTCTTCCTCAGGGGGAGGTTCTGCAGGAAGGTGTCCGTGACAGGTTCCAGCGAGCGAGGCTGGTGGGGGAAGGGGTCCCCTGGAGAGGGGGATGGGGACGGGGAGTGCTGGAGGAGGTCGACGCCGTGGAATTTGCCTCCTCCTGTTTCACCTGGAGGAGAAACCAAGGAACGGGGGGGGGGGGGGGGGGGGGGGGGTCGGTTAGACAATGGGGAGAGCAATTCAACAAGGCAGCGACGAAATCCAATGAAGCACAAAATTCAATCAAGTTGTTGACATGGCAATTCAGGATTTGATTATAACTCTCAATACACCCAGCTTGTCTCGCCCAGGTTAAAATCTATTTCTGTTTGACCGGAAAGGATACAACTTGCAATTTGAGGATATAATTATTTAGTGTTTTTTTTTTTAAGACTGAATTGAAATGTTCAGATTTACTTCCAAATTGATTTAAAATCCGCGGGTCAGATTTCATGACTCCCTGATCTTTGAGATTTCAGCCTGTATTACACAGGTGCATCATCTTTTTCTAATTCAACAGGTTCGCCAGTGATGGTTCCTTATGAGAACAAGAGCACATGTTAGGAGATGCCAGAGTACATTAAGCTGATGGACCTTTCCTCCATGTTTGAACAGCTGCACTTTCCTCATACTGACACGTTCAACCTACGTTTTGTTTGTTCTACATTTTCTGCGACTATATTTAAATCCTGAGTGACTTTCAGCAGATGCTACAGAGAAACCTGCTGTTTTGTCTTACCCCCCCCCCCCCCCCCCCCCCGTCCCTGTGAAGTCTTTTCTGGGCTGACAGTAATCCAGTGAGTCATCAGAGAAAGCAGACATCTACTTGATTACCTCAATGACAAGAGGACTGACATGTCTGCAGATATCAGTCAGACTTCTATTAAGCCATCGGCCTTGTTTTATAGCGACAGTTATCTTGGTTTTATCTCCTCATCCGAAAATAAAGGAAGCCTTTCAGTGAAGTTTTGTTTTCCTCAGTGAATATGGGCTGAGTAATAAATCAGACAGACATAAACACACACACAAAAAAAATCAATGAAGCAAAACAGGAAATGAATCAAATAAAATCAGATCGATAAAAAAAAGCACCCTGGCAGAAAACCACCAGAGCCCAAAGAAACTGAGTTAAAGGAACAATTCAGTATTTTTCTTTTATACGTCCCGACTCTAATGAGCAACGTTTAACAAATTCAGCTTTTTGTTTAATAAGTTACTTTGCTGTCGAATTCAATAACCGCTTGTTTTGAAAAAAACACAAACAACACAACTCTCGAACCGCTGCGTCACCAGCGCCCCCAGATGCAGACGCATTTAAAAACCTGTTCAAAGTCTGGTTTAAACCCAAAAAAAAATCAACATGGCATTATAATGTCTTGTGTCCTGCCTGTCTGTATACTGCTACTGGATGCCTTGAATTTCCCTCGGGATCAATAAAGTATCTATCTATCTATCTATCTATCTATCTTATATGGTCACGTGCTCCTTGCAGATACGTGCATCTGTGCAGACGACTGATCTTTTGTTGCAGTTCACAGTAACACCAGGGATTCACATATTTCCATGTCTTTCTGGGATCTCTGCAAACCTGCACCGACGTGTTTTGAAGTTGTAAGAGCATCTATTGTTCTTCTCATGGTCATTATCAGAAACCAACCTGCAGGCTGTGAATCATCAAATTCAACAACCTCCTGATGTCATCGACATACGACAGCTTTTTGCACCTAATGCGTTTTGGCAGTGTTGAAAATCTAATTTCCTGGTGTGATAATTATTAACTTAACAATTTAAATTTGAACCTAATCAACCCTGACTGACGCACTGTTGTCATCTTCTTCAAAAGCCTTAATTCATTGACTACCTGTTCCTCTGTACTGACCTCTATGCATGTGCATGTCCTTTTAGCCAGCCCCACTCGATGGCTGCATGAATAAATGAGCGTGTTTGGGTTGAAACACTTACTGGCGTCCAGCAGAGACTCGGCTATGACTCAGCCATCGAGCGGGGCTGAACGCGACCTCCCCGTCTGCCTGTCATGCATTCACCCACTAAACTGTCTGTTTATCCCTGAATTCAACCGGACAAAGATACAACATGTCGCGGCCTTCAGTGTTTTTGCAGCTCGTGCAAACAGCCTCCATCTTTTCTGCCGGCCTCATTGAGAGTCTGTCAGTCGATAATGGGAGTGATTCATTCATCGTCTCTTCAGTGTGACCCTGGCAGCCACTGCTTCCCTGCCTGCCTGCCTGCCCGGGAGCGTCGTGGATGGCGAGGACTCTGCAGCCGCAGACCTTCGTCCTCAAACACGGATGTTTGCTCTTCGTCATGAATCGCTGGAGTTTGCAAACTTCCTCATCCTCATGCACGACTCAGCACTATTATCTCATCCAGTCTTGTACACATTCGTCTTTAATGACCTGTTTGTATGTGTTTACAATGCACACAGAGTCGTCCCATGTGTGTTACACATACCCGGCCAATAAAGCTGATTCTGATTCTCAGCTTGAAACCTCATCCTGGTGGCTTCTGTTGTGTTTGTGGTCACTTCTTACAGCTCATCAGACTTCAGGTTGATCGCAGATACTCGATGGGAACTGAAGAGAGCGAGAACTTAAACTCTGTCGGGTGTTTTGATGTGCTAGAAAGTTCTCTCTCTTTGAGCTGGATCACATTTGATTGGCACTCAATAAGAACTGCAGCCAATAGGATTTGCCTGCGCCGTGAAACTCCCTCCCTCCCATCGTCACGTCGCTGGTCGACGGAGGCGTTTTAGGTGAAAACCGAGAGGATTAGAGCGTCTGCAGCTCAGCCGCATGAATGCCTGTCTGTGTTTCTGCTAAACTCCACATTCAGCTGTCTGCTCTCTTTTAAAGACTCACAAAAAAAAAACCCGCCTCTTTGATTGTGTGACATTCCTCTCTTTCTTCTCTGTAAGAGAGAACGTTGAGAAGCTGTTTACCGAACCTGCCTCATTATTAAACAATTAACAAAACGGAAACGGCAGCAAAAGAATTGTTCATTCATCTGGAAGAAGTGCGGCAAGAACCGATACAGAAACAGGAAATGGCAATACAGCACGGATACATCGACGACAAGTCTGACCTTTTTGTTCATCAACGATTTAGAGAATATTCCAAAAACAAATCAAACTTTATGCAACTTAAATGATATGAAGATTATCTTGCAGTTCATGAGAGATTTCTTGTGAGTTAAGCAAAGTTTTGATTAAACCGTTTAATTAAATTCGGATCTGAAACAGCTAAAAATCTAAATGTGAGACGACTTTGGATGCGTGATCAGTGTCGGTGGATTTTCTCTCTTTTTCTACCTGCTTGTCCTTCCAGTCCCCGGAGCTGTTTGTGCTTCAGTTTTCACCTCTGGTTGATGTAATATTCATATTGCGTCGTGTAACAGTTTTCATTGAGGGTCAGAAAACATCAGCAGCTCTTAGAGAGGTTATCACGTGTCTCTGATGTAAATGAAGAAGGTGGAAATCGATTTCAGACGCGTTGAAAGTGTCGCTCTCCGTTTCTGCATTCACATCGTTCCTGCCTCCGTTCATTCATGAAAAACGCTCCAGCGAGACACGCTGAGACGACAAAACGCTCCCTCGTTATCCTTCATTCATCATCCTTTTCACTCCTCTACCCCTCCGACATCTTCTTCACTCCTCATCCCCTTTTTCAAAAAAAAAAAAAAAAAAACATGTACTTCCTTTCTTTTCTCTTGTAAAACGCTCAAAACTCGCTGACATTTTTTTTTCTTTTAATGTCTTCTCTCTTTTTGGGGAGGAGGAGAGAGAGGGAAGAGTGCGGAGTTACCATGGCAACAGCAAGCAGCCTTCAAGCTACCTGTCGGCTTGTTAACAGAGAAAGAGAAAAAGAGAAAAAGAGAGAGAGAGAGAGAGAGAGAGAGGGACGAGCTGGGTAAATGTAGTGATTTATTTCGTATTGTCGTTTCTGTCAACAAATCTCATGAAAAGAGCAAAACAGGCAGAGCATTGATTAAGCTAACACTTACTAGCTCTGTGGCGCATGATATAGATTAAGCCTTTTGTGCCATAGAGCTCTATGGAAAACACATCAATGAGCTACACTGCTGCTCTGGACGACATGTTCATTCATCACCATTAACACTGTCGGATATTTAAGTCCCAAGCATCCTGTTTCTGTAAATACTCAACGAAATGTTTCCGCACTACATCGAGTCAGCCGGGAGAAGATTCAGGAAGTCCTTCCACGTGTGGGTCGTTCACCGTATATATACAGATACACGGCGAGTCTCGCTGTTCCAATGTGACGCCAAAATACGTCCAGAGAGTTGGGACCAGCTTGTAGAGCTGCAGAGCTGACTCAGCCGTCCTCACATGAAAACACACGCTCGACTTGAAATCGGGGCAGTCCACAGACGATGGCGCTCTTTCCTTCTCTGCATTTCATCGTTTAGTCGATCGTGACGCTCTTCTGTTTTTCATCGAGAATAAAAAAATTAATTTAAAAAAAAAAAAAAGTTAGAAATAAATATGCGTGATAACAAAAAAGCGGAGTGAAGTTTTCCCTGTGTGTCATCTGTTAACATGGAGGAGGCGGGGCTTATGATCTTTTCTAAAGCCAGTCAGACGAGCACCAAATATTTGGGCTTCACTTTTTGGGCAGCTGTCACGTCATCCAGCTTTTTACACAACGACACGCAGGAAACAAAAAACAAAAACACGTTTTACTAAATCTGAACGCATTTTAAAACATTTTTGCTCCTTTGAACGAAATTGAATTTTTTTATTTTTTTATTTTTTTATTTGTTCTTCTCATTTTAGTGAAATCAGTTGTCCAGATGTGTTTGTTCACCACCTTATTTGCCTCCATGCAGGTTTATTCTCTGATGGGTCCACTGCCCAACACAACTGTAGTGTTGCTTAATCTGTAAATTATATAATCTGAAACTTCCTTTTTTAGGTGTTTCAGATTTTTTTTTTAGGCGTCACAGCCGAGTTTGAGTAACATTTTCTCACCGCTGCAGTGCCGAGCAGTTTGCAGGAAACTTTAGAGCTTTTAGAAAGAGTATGTTATTATTGTGACCCAGTTTTTAAAGATTTACATTTTAAGTTAGAACCAATCAAATGTTGTTTTTGGTCTTTCTTTCCTGTCTGTCTTTAACTCCACTGTCTCCCGTCTCCTCGCTCGCCCCCCTCTGGTTCTTCCTCTCTGTCTCAGAAGGAAGTGAAGACCCACCTAGTCCAGCGCCACAGGCGTGCATCATTATACCTGACCTTCTCCTCCTCTGCACAGTGGGTGAGGAGAGCAAGAGAGGGCGAGAGAGAGAGAGAGAGAGAGAGAGAGAGAGAGAGAGAGAGAGACGGGGGGATATTAAACCAAAGATGGATAAACAAGACGGAGGAAGAGGAGAAGAAGGCGGAGAGGCTCCCAGTGACGAAGCAGTTGCTATGCCAAAAACCAAGAGGACCAAAGACACACACACACACACACATACACACACACACACACACACACGCTTACTTTCACACATGCACGCAGAGTAAACAAGGAGGAGGCTCGATGGAGACGAGAGGAGAGCAGGAGTGTCAGAACGATGTTGCAGAGGATGACCACAGCATACTAAGAGCTCTGACAGCACACACATGCACGACCATCCCCACACACACCCACACACACACACACACACACACCCACACACACACACACACACACACACACACACACACAGAGCTGCCTGCCAAAGATGGACCGGGGCGATGGTGAATGTGATCATAAAAAGAAAATGTTCTTGACGTCAGGTTTACTTTCTGCAGCCTTTTCTCGATTTAAGCTCCAACCTGTGTCTAATGTGTGTGTGTGTGTGTGTGTGTGTGTGTGTGTGTGTGTGTGTGTGTGTGTGTGTGTGTGTGTGCTTGTGAATAATGACTTGTGGCATGAATATGCAAAATGTTCAAACAGCAAGGGACCTACATGTGAGTGAGCATGCAGAGAGTAACATGAGGCTTCTTTGCTGGTCTGATTATTTTGTGTTGTTTTGAACATCCTGTATTTGAGTGTTTTTCATGACTGAAGTGGATTTTTGATGGAAATTAAAAAGAGAGGTGAATCAGCAGCAGCATGTGTCTTCTTAATCTGTGAAATGATTTCTTCGATGACGTTTCATCTTCTCGCTACATTTTTAGAAATGATTTTTCAGAACTGTTCATCGCTCTCGAAGAAGAAGAAGAAGAAGAAGAAGAAGAAGAAGAAGAGGAAGAAGAAGAGGAGGAGGAGGAGGAGGAGGAGGAGGAGGAGGAGGAGGAGGAGGAAGAAGAAGAAGAAGAAGAAGAAGAAGAAGAAGAAGAAGAAGAAGAAGAAGAAGAAGAAGAAGAAGAAGAAGAAGAAGAAGAAGAAGAAGAAGAAGAAGAAGAAGAAGAAGAAGAAGAAGAAGAAGAAGAAGAAGAAGAAGAAGAAGAAGAAGAAGAAGAAGAAGAAGAAGAAGAAGAAGAAGAAGAGGGTATGTTGGTGTTCATTCACGTCCACTCAACCAGAACAAATGGGCTTCAGAGAGTGATCGGCGTGGTTGTAAAGTGTACGAGCATCAGGAGGAGAGTCAACATGAGCCGTACATGTTGGAAAGAAAATCATCTTCTCAGCTTTAGCTGCTGTCATCATCACAGGTGGTTTCCAAACAGCAGGCTGGTGGTAAACTGACATCTATAACCCACAACTGTTGACTTATCAAAAGTCTCATTCAAATTCAAATGACTTTAACACCAATAAAAATGTGATTCCATCATTTGAAGCCCTAAATTAAAAGTCAACCAGACTGAAGTTCACCTCTCAGATGAAGATTAAGAAACTTGAAATTCAGACTTCAGGTATTTGACTCTTTTATATGTAAAGGTCAACAAGTTATCCAACAACGAGGTGAAATATCATGAAGAACATCAACCAGCTGTCCTGTACCCTGATTTATAACTGTTACCATTAGCGGCGGCCATCTTGCTTTTTTTTTTAAGCCATAAAGGGCTTCAATTGGACGAGAGGATGGATACCTTATGACACACCTCTAAATGTGTCGATCCCAAGAGGCAACTTCTGCTGTTGAAGAATGAAGCCGATGCTGAGTCGCAAAGAAAGTGCAATTCCTCGTGTGACCACTTGAGGTTGGCTCGAAAAAAAACCTGGAAGTCCCATAAACACCCTGTTTGAAAATGTCCAAATAAACATGTTTAAAGTCTGATACAAAAATATATATATATTCAGCACACACTGATTGTTTTGATTTTATGAAGGATATAAGATAAACACAAATATGGGCGTGACTGATCAAAATCGCCAAATTCAAATGACACAGACGTAAAAAATAAACCAAAATTCACACTCACTTTCCATTTTCCTTCAGTGTAATTTCCCGTGTTTCTCACTTCCACAACTATCAAAGGAAGGAAAAAAAAAACGCAGCTCTCTTGAGAACACAGATTTTATGAATCTACGTTTCAACCCAGAGGCGTGAAGTGTGCAGAACAACATCTCGAACCGCGATAAAGCGTTGACAGCAAAGACATAAAAAGCAGGATTTAGTTAAAACCATACTCTTCAAATTACCCCCCGAAGAAGCTGTTTGTAGTTTAAGTCGTGTTTTTTTTTTTTTTTTTTTTTCCAGACCCCCAGAAGCCTCTTGCAGCTGCCGATTGATTTCCAATATGATCTCATCTCGGAGGTTAACGTGTTTAATTTGAGATTATTTGTCCGAGAACTTTCATATTATATGGTCATAACTTCTAATAAAACCAATTGATTCCTGAAGGCGCCAACACACAACCAATACTAAGTATCTCACTTCTGCCATGATGACACCCAATAACTAAAATCAATATCACTCCTCAAAGTCTTCATTGAACATGGGAACTTTAAGATAAGGCTGCAACAATCACATTTTTTTACCTAAAGTAATTTTTCTATTTACTGTTTTTGTACAAAAAAAAAAAAAAAAAACAGTTACTAGTTGTGTTAGAAAATGTTAGAAAATGGGGGAAAAGAGGCAACACAAAACAAATCAAAGATCCAGGAAGGATTTAAGAAGTCTGCATCGGGGGGTTTTGATTGGGTAATCCCAATGTCTTTGTTGGACCAGATCCCAGTCACCTGTGTTGACTTTCACCAGACACACTCCTTTTTCTTTCATGGCTCAAAGATCAGGCGAGTTCAGGGGATGAAATTTTTATGAATTCCCTCCAATTCCAACGTCAAAAAAAAATGAGAAAAAACTTCTAAGGCAAGAACGAGGACATTTGATTCTGTCTGAAGTTCTCACGTTGTCTCGAGTTTTCTTCACACATACTTCACTAACTCTGTAACAACCGAAACAGCCCTGAGGCTTGGTCGGCTACCATGCAAATGATACCGCCGCAATGAGTCTGAATCAATTGCACATAATCAATGCTCTTGTTGCTTCTCCACTGTGATCTTTTTAAAACAGCAAAACACAAAAACCAGCGTTTAAAAAAAAACCTTCAAGAGCTCAGAAAGGAGCTTTTACATCAGCATATTTTCCAATGTGCCCTTTGATTCAAACAACATGAATGTGCATGAGTGATTCACTGGGCATGATGAAAAAAAAAAAGTCATACCTGTAAGGTCGAGAGGCAGGAAGTGACCGCGTCTCCCTGGATGCCAGCGCGGCTTCTCGGCAATAGGCGGGCCGGTGGTAGCGGAGGTGGCGGTGCTGCTGCTGCTGTTGTTACTACTCCAGCCCAGTGGGGGGCGATCTGAGCCGCAGGGTGATGGGGACGGTGAGGGAGACGGGTCGGTCACAGACCTCAGTCCAAACACCGAGGAGGCGGTTTCATCATCGTAGAGCTGTTTGGACGCCGGCTGGAAGAAGACGACAAAGACAGATTCTTCTATAAATACATTTACATGGTTTTTAGTCTTCGGACTACTCAAAGTGCTTTAATACTGCAGGTCACACCTGCACATTCACACACTGTGTGAACAGTCCATCAGAAGTAACTCATCCCAGTCACACACATTCACTGCGGCTAAAGCAGTGGGAGCAATTCAGGATTGAGCCAAACAACACATCCGGCGTCTTTCATGAGATGCTGCGGACAGAAAATCATTTTGAAAACATCTGAAGTAAGACGAGTCTCCAACTCTGAGAAAAAAACCCAAAACAAAACAACAACAAAAAACGAAACAAACTCTCGAAATTCAATTAAAGCAAAAATCGATACAAGCGAAAAAACCTGGAGGAGACGAGCATCGAGGTCGAGGTCATCCAATCATCTCCTTCAATGAAAATAAATTGTTTTGTCTTCTTTAAAGCTGCCGGAGAAAGGAACAGCGGGGGGGGGGAGTAGATAAGACATGAAGAGGGGAGGAAAGTAAACAGCGTATATCTTATTTTTTTCTCCGTCTTGTTTTTGTTTATGAAAGAGAATTAGGAGACGGCGGCGTGAAGCTTTACACGTTTGTATCCACTGCAGATACAAAACAGAGAAGCACCAGGAAGCGAAACAGGCAGAAAGATTGGCTCCGACCAGGTGAGCCTGCAGGGACAGACGAGTAGCACACGTATTGATGGTTCAAATCCAGGTGTCAACAGGAAGTTGTAATCCCCAGCTTGGAGGCGAATGGCGTCTTATCAGCTGGTCGGCATTAAACTGCAGCCAGAAAGTCAAGTTGTTCAAAAGTAGCTGCAGGAGAACGAGCTCTCCTCCTGCGATGAAGTCCACGTGAGACGAACTGCAAACACGCTGCAGAAATTCAGAGCTGAGTCGTCTCGTGGGGAATCCGCCAAACTCTGATTGAAATTAGCCCGAACGGAGCGAGGGGCATTAACTTAACAGAGCAGTTTAACAGCTTGCTGAAGGGGGAGCGGTGCGCTGATGTAACAGGAAGCGTGCGGCCATCTTGCAGTAAAATCCCCCAGCAGGAGTTCAACAAGCCGCCATAATGGCAACGGGTTCGGGGAAATAAGCTGAGAACCATTAACGAAAACGGAAACAGAGAAGCTGCAAAGTTTCATCCGACCGTTCGGTTTTTATGCTTTTTTAGATTCTTTACGACAGAATAAAGAAAGTCTTTAATATTCATATTTACAACCTCTCTGTTATTCTAAAATCAGCCCATCTGGTTCCAAAGAGCCCGAGCTGACTAACACACAGCTGTTATGTCATCTTTTTTCTATTTCAGATACACGAGTGATATTTCCATCGCGGAGACACTAAACGGTTCGGCATTTATTTATGGAGACCTGCTGAGCGTGTGAAAAAAAAAAAAAAAGGATGATGAGTAATTCTGACACAGCACCAAAGAGTGGGCGGGACTTTCTGCACAATAGTTTCTGGATCATTTCGGAGCTCAGCTGACAAAAGCAAATGAGGCGTTTTTTTTTTTTTGTCACAACACAAAGTGGCGGCTCAAACGACGTTAGCGACAGTGAAATGGTGGAGACGGATCATGTCGGTGCTTTTGCGTTAGCGATCAAAGACGGTAACTGAAGAAACTCTGTCAATGTGCAAAGAATGAAAACTGAAAGTGAGATGATTCAGTCGTCCAAACATTCGGTGAGACGTGTTCATGACCGCGAGCTTTAAGTCATGCTCGCCGGACACCGGACGATTTCTTCGAGCAATCTCAACGTCTCAAAGGCAAAAAGCGCCCTTTTATGCTTTGTAATAGTTTCATGAAGATTTACAGTGACTGCATCCAGCCGAATGTCAGGATGGAAAGTAGAGGAGGAATAAATGTTTGTGGAGGAGAAGTGAGGACACCGAGCGTGGGACGGAGAGGAAGCGGGAGATCGTCGGTGTTGTGACGTCTGTGTTCGAGCGTGCAGGGAGAAAAAGCGAGAAAGATAAGTGAGGTGGACGTGGCTTAGGTGTCAGGGCGTGTGTGTGTGTGTGTGTGTGTGTGTGTGTGTGTGTGTGTGTGTGTGAGACTACAGGAAGGGTGAAATAACAAAAGTGTAAATAGCTCAAATAGTCGTCGATAATCTGGAAGTTTTGTGATATTTGCATTTGGTGAGAAAGGATGCTTAAAATCACACAGGCTTGTGTGCATATTTGTGTGTGTGTGCGTGTGTGTGTGTGTGTGTGTGTGTGTGTGTGTGTGTGTGTGCTTGTTTACCAGGAAGATGAAGTCAGGCCTCTTGTTGTTGACGGAGATTGGCGAGCGGCTGAGCGAAGTGGACGTGTCGTCGGAGCTCTGCGAGGACGGATGCCGGAACGTCTGACCGGTCAGCTTGGTGTCGTACAACTGCTCCTCAAAGTCTGCACGCACACACACACACACACACACACACACACACACACAGAGACAAAAACACAGAGAATGAGCTTTGCATTTAGCATGGACATGGTGCAGCACACACACACTCACAAACACACACCAGAGATCAGATTTGCATGGCTGGGAGCAGAGATCTGGTACGGCTGCTGCTTTGCATCACCCTGCAGTTTTCCCTCCTGTGACTCCGGCTGCAACTTCTGCACAGGAACCTTAAAGGACTCCTTAAGTTTGGAATTAATCCTCCCATGACTTCCTTCTCTCCTTTCCTTCTGTGCTTGTCTTCGAATTTCTTCCTTTCTCGCTGCGCTTTCTTTCTTGTTTTTTGACTTCTCTCTCTGCTTCTTCTTGATATCTGACTATTTCTTCTCTCTTCTCTCTCTGGCTGCTTCGACGACTCTCCCTCAGGCCATTGTAAACAGATTCCTAACCCTCAACCCCACCCCCTTCTTTTATACGCACACACACACACACACACACACACACACACACACACACCCCCTCTCAACCCCTCAGCCATTCCTTTACCCCAAAACACACTGCCGACCCACTCCCCAATCTCCACTCATCCCTAAAGCCCTCCAGCTCACAGACGCGCACACACACACACACACACACACACGCTTGTTCTACAACACTTCTGAGGACAATATCTAACAAATAGGACACCCTGTCCTCTGTTTATCAATGTAATTATAACCCATCAAACAGGCCATTACAGAAATGAGTATTTGCAAAAGTTTACCCACACCCCCTTAAAAATGTCCTCATGAGGTGGAAATTTCACGAGGTCCTCACAAAGATAGAAAAACAAACACATTATAAATCACTTCTGCTGAGCAGTGATATTTTTTTTGCCTTTTAGATTTGTTTGATATTGAAGTTGCAAAAAAAGTAAAAAAAAAAATACTACTTATATACAAGTATCTCAACTCTCTAATTCCTGATCAGACGTCTCAGAATCAATACTCAGAATCAATACTCCTGCTTCTAATCCCAAACCTGATCAAGTCCTGGCTACAAAATTCAAGATATACATGGTCAGGATTTTAAAGAAGTGAGGAACTAATCATTTTAAAACATGTCCTCACAAGGTGTGTAATTAACTTCGGTCCCCAAAAGGCATGAAAACAAACACACACACACACACACACACACACACACACACACACACACATAAATGTGCACACACCCTCCTGCTGTCAGTGTGAGTGAAGCAGCAGCATCACTGAGGTGTAGAGTCTTAACTTGAACTTGCTCTCCAGGAAAATATGGATTCCTTCCTGGTGGCATGCCGTTGCCTGGCAACAGGAAGGGGGGCTTGGCTAGCACCATTTCTAACCAAGCAAACAGTAACTAATGGTAAAGTCTTTGTACGGATGTAGAGTCAGGAAATAAACTATGAGTGAGAGTTTTATAAAAACACCACAAAAACATAAACGTGCTACATTTATCATTAAGGCATCAAAAGACTGATAAAGTGAAATAAACCTCAGGTTAGCTTGTGAAATGTGTTAGCACCAATATAGCTAAATAAGGGAAACACTTGTTTTAATCTCTTGCACACAGTGTCGATCTGAAAGGTTGCATAACTATAGATTCTTGTTTTATTTAAGTAAACATCAGGCTTTCTGGGAGGTTAGTTGTAGATATTGTGTGGATTTGTTGACCCTGAGTCTGGTTAGCTGCTGCTACAGACTCTCTGGGGCTAACTGTAATCACATCAGAAAGAAGCGCAGTTCAATTAATGACAACATGATTATAGTTATGAGGCAGGAAGAATTTCAATCAGGTGCTGCATCGTTTCTCATCGCCATTTTTTTTATTTTTTTTTATTGAGTTTCCTCTCCAGCGCCTCTGCAAAGCTCCACTGTCAACCTGCTCTTTAAACTTCTTGTAAACAAGCAGATACAGCTACACACACACACACACACACACACACACACACACACACACACTAACTGCGCTCTTCCATCCTCCCAGCTCCAACGATGTACAGTGTTTTGCCTCTGTAACAAACATGCTAACTCAACGGGGACACGGTTTTATCTCACCGATACGCTTCCATGAATCTGGACATTTACAGCGAGCCATAACCGAGGCGTAGCCGTCGGTCCTGCTTTGAAAAAGAGTCTTTTTCGTTTGCTGACTCGTTCCCTTTACAAACTACACTTTCTATCCAATATGTAAATATTGTCACAATCAAACACGAGGCTACAAACGGCTAACCCAGGACACGATGAGTGAAGCTTTTTTTCTTCAGTCTTGCTCATCGTTGTGGAGTCGAACGAGACCTGCTAAAAGAATTTGGCTGCAGTTTACTGGACTTCCTTTGACATCTTCACGGTTAAGTTGCAGGGTCATAACATCCACTGTAAGACTCTTTATGCCGTGATAGCCTCTGCTGCCGTCTGGTAAACACATTAAGAGATGTTTACAGAAAGTTTGGAAGGTATCAGAGTTAAGCGAATGAAAAGGCAACGTGGGAGTGTTCAAGAGTCATGAATAGGAATTAATATACAGCAGCAGCAGCAGCATCAGCAGCGCAAAATACAAAAAGATAATGATGTGTTTTTATACAAGGGCAGCCAGTCCGGCCGCCCACACAGTTTGTGCTGCTTTTTAATGGCGTTTGGGATCAGTGCCTTCAGAAGAACCACACAACAGACTCCACACATGTGCCAAACTTTCACAATATTCAGCGCATATTAAAGGATGTACATGGAAGTCACTTGTCCTTTTTTAGCGACCTTATTCAGTGCTCTGAAGGGAACAGAGTTTGAGAAAGGTTTTACAAACTTGTGAATGGGAAAAGAGAAATTAGCCCCTTGTTGCATGAACAGCTGATTTACCACCAGATTCATGAAAAAGACAAAAGGTATTCGTGGAAGGAAGTGAGGGACAATAAGGAGAATAGGAAACAAAAGACATGAGTTGAACAAGCTACAAAATGATTTTACAGTCAAGACTCTGCAAAAGTTTTTGTTGGTTTGACTTCCAATTTCGTGAACTTTTTGCATCCTTATTGTCGTACTTCCATTATTGGACAGTAACTAGGTTTTGATGTAGTCAACTTTATATCTTATATGATTATTTTGGAGCTTTCATGCGAAGAAGATGTGTAATCTGCCGAAGCTTCCCATGGATCTATAGCGCGAGGTTAGCTTCTCCGTGCAGACTCTGGCCAATTTACTCTGATTGGAATTAACGCTCCCATGCAAAAAAAAAACCCAAAACAAAACAAAAACAAATCATGGTCCCATGCAAAAATCCTCTCATTAATACCAATGAGCATCATGCAAGCTCAACCGTGTGTGTAACACTGTTACAATAAGACATGATGGCTGCTGTTGCTTTTAAAACAGGGGTCGTTTTTTAAAAGGTGAATTATTGGATTTTTAATGACTAATAAAGACAAAGTTCTTCTGCATATGATTCAGAGACAATTACATGAAGTTAAAGGCATCATTGTTTGTTATGATGTAAAAAGAGAAAATGTGTTTCTAGTCATTAGTTCTCCAATCAGACCAGTGGACCATTTGAACGCTGACCTGGAAAGACGTTTCAGCTCGTCTGGTCCAAAGTTCATTAATTAATCCACTAATTCTAAAATGTGCAATTGCAGATTTTATGGAATAGTTTCTGAACCCATTATCAAAGAATTATTAACTTTATGATGTCAGAAATAAAGGGTTTTTATAAAGTGAGGAACTATCCCTAGTTCCTTCCAATAAACAAAAAAATAAAAGTTAGGAAATACCCGACACAGTAAACTATAAAACTAGCTAAACTAGCAAAGGGATGAATTGAAAACTTAAGCAAGGAGCTGGTTCAGCCAATCATGTTGAAGTGGTAGTAAAGGGCAAAATGCATAACATTCACATATGTAACATAACCAACATACATAATTTTACCAACTTAATTTGCAGACTCACTCGCACTCAGATCCCGCGGTGGTTTTTCTGACTAAACTTGACCAAAGTGTGACCATCTAACAACAAAAACCTCAGACGTTGTTGTTCAAACATGAACGAGGACATGCAACCTGCCAATTGCTTGAGGTGCTAATTAACCAAAAAGTCTGGTTGGTATCAGCGGGTGGGAACAAAAACTCCTTCACAGCCGCTCATGTCGGAGAACCATTTGGTTTACTGACAACCTGGAAAACCAGATGTTCCCTTACTTCAGTCTGTAATATGTGAAACAATAAACCAATTAGTTACAGCGAAACAAACCAAATGTAAAACTTAAGGTGGAACACCAAAAGGTTCATTCACACCAAATTCTCAGTTTAAAATAAACTTTGGTCGTATCAGTTAATATAAACATGATAAACTGAATTAGACCAATCCAATCCACTTTATTTATATAGCACATTTAAACAACAAAGAAATGTCTACAAAGTGCTGTACATATGATAATAAAAAACTAATTTCCAAGACGATTCCATAAATAAAACAATAAAATCAATAAAAGATGTAGTAAACTAGTAAAATATTTTTTAATATTTTATTTCTAGTTGGTAAGAATCTGCTATGAGAAAACACATTTCTGTGTCTCCATATATTAATAGCTGCATTTAACACCCTTGGTACTTGGGGTTACTGTCCATTTCTGCAGTGTTAAAAATAATTTATTCCAAAGTGCCTGAGTGCTGTTTGGAGAAACAGCTGGATCAGCCAGTTAGCGAAAAAATTAGCAGAAGTGTAGAGTCAGCAAGAGTCTGAAGACATGGCAGCGAAACACAATGAAGACGAAGGAAAGGAAATGTGAGAATGAGGAGAGGAAGTTAGGAGGAAACGGATGAAGATGATGGAGCAAAAATAGGGGACAAATATGTCTTTGGAATTTGCAAGAAGCAGGTGAAGAGAAAGAAGACGGATTTAATTAAATAAATTCAGTGGAAGGGAGATTAAAGAGAAGCATGAAGTACGAGGGGGGAACTTGAAACAAGAGGAAAAGTTTCATGAAAGAACATGAAGAAGGTCAAAAGAGGATAAAAAAAACGCCAAGACGAGGAAACGCAGATTAATAAGAGATGAAAAGACTGAGAAATAACAAAAAAACAAAAAAAGGAAGGGAGAGAGGAGAGAGAGAAAACGGCAGAAGAAGACGATGTAGGCGGAGAAGAAAAGTGGAGCTACAGGAAGGAAAGACGAGGCAGTTAAGGACGAAATGTTGGAGGGGGAGAAGTTCAGATGAAACCAAAAAGAAGACAAAGTGGGCGTAGAAAAAGAAGAAGCGGAGGAATCAGAAAATAACACCGGCGGTAATAGGGGAGGAGATGTTGGCCGTGGCTTCTGAAGTCGGCCGTTTAGAAGATTTAAGCTTTTCTTGTTTCTGCCGCAAAAGTTGTGTTTGAGTATGCCAGGAAATCCCCGTTTTTTTCTGTTTCAAGAAGATCTAATATAAAAAGCTTTAATAACGCCCGATAAATGATTCAAAGAGCAGAAACATTAAAGAGGGAATTGTTTGTGTTTCCATTTTGGCTGCTGAATATCCTCCGGCAAGCAAAATCCTCTTTCGAGCCACATTATTTATTTAAAAAAAACAAAAACAAAAAAAAAAAAAACACCATTTTGGGGAATCTTATTAATTTTTTCGCCAACTGAGACGAGAAGACTAATAGCAGCCGCATGTCTGTGTGTAAAGGAACAGAGTTGGAACCAGCAGGGGAATTAGTTTAGACTGAAAACGAGGAGGGGGAAAATACGCCCACTAGCACCCCTACAGCTCGCTAATTAACACACAGCATCCTGGTTGTTTTATCGAGGCTGCAAAAATGTGAAGTCGTGTTTGTGCAGCGAGCTACACGCAGTAATTAATGGATGCAGATTCGTTTATTTCTTTTGCACGGGAAAACAAAAGATGTAAAACAACAAACATCACCCGAGCTCGTAAGCACCAGAATAACTTGGTCGGTTAAACGTTAATATCTTAGCATTTGAATGCTAAAGTTGTTGAGCTCAAACTGAAACACAGTCGCTGCTCTCCTCGCGCTACAACCCAGATGTAAACGAGCACAGTGAACCTTTGCAGGATTTTAATCCAGAAAAAAAACGAGACACACTTGTATGTAGGATGTGTCGGGTTAAGCCGGCATGTCGCCTGGAACAATGTGCAATCATGTTTAGCTAACGCTAACCTGCGCGGAGGACAGACAGCTAGCAAAAACCAATCTACACGATTTACCTCGAATGATTTTTTTTTTTTTTTTTTGGAGTCTTTTCTGAATAAGACAGCTGGGAACAAATCACAGGCTGTTTCTACTTTAAACCACTTTACATTTCAACGTAAACAGGAAAAACCACACTTATAAACTTACACTGATAAAATAGATTACATCAGACACAGTTTGTTGCATGTTTGTATAAAGTGAAGCATAAATATAGAAGTTAAGATCTCTTGTGACCTGCTATTATATTTGGAAGCAGGAATAGAATCAGGTTTAGTGCGGAGTACTTTTTTTTAATTAAAATAAATATGTGTTGGTGAACATGTGTGTGAAAACAAAAATAGTAATAAAAATAGAGAATTAGAAAAAAAATCAGCGAGTTGTCAAGTGTCAAACTGATTTATCAGAAAAAGATGATAAATTACAAATATATATATTTGCATTATAAGAGGCAGAGCTGAACATTTTTACATCCTTCCAGCTGACACCACATACATTATAATCAAATCTTGTAAAATTCGGAGATAAGACGATCAAATGTTTTGCTCGTTTTCTTTCAGAAGAATTTCAATTTAGGACTCTAACTTTTACTCACATGTAAGATCTGGTAACTTCCTCCACCTGTGCCACGCTTCTCCTCAGCTGATATACAAGAAACACCCCGACAGAGTGATGATGAAGCGAATTAAAACTGCTCCAGTTAAAGTGAAAAGTTTGAAGAAAAAAAAAAACCACACACACACACACACACAATCTGCAGATGTGTCCACTGAGTCCTGAAAGCAGCGCGCTAAAGCAGAAGGTAAACAGTTGTAGATCCACGCTTCAGATAACAGCCGGCTGTGCTGAGTGCAGCTCGGATACACGACTGCAGGGTGGGAAAGGCAGGGAGGGAGGGAGGGAGGGGAGGAGGGAGGCTATTGGTGTGCAGGGTGTAAAGGTATGCCGGTCACTCCCACTGATGCAGAAACACACACACACACACACACACACACACACACAGAGCAGCTTAGCACGACCTACCCCACCCCCTTCCTCTGTCCAGACAAGCTGGCCGAGCACCCATGCATCACTAACCTGTTTATTGTGTGTTTGTGCGTAGGTGTGCATGTCTGTGGTACCCCCCCCCCCCCCCCAAAAAAAAAAAACTCTCCATCCCATGTGCTCTTAAGTGCACAGCCGTGTGTTTTGGTGTGTACAGTGCACTACAGATAAACCCACCCGTCCTTGATAATACGCCCCCCCCCCCCCCAGTCCTGTCAAATTTGGGTCACCCTTTCTCCCCCTGCATGAAGACGAAAAAACAGGGGGGGGGGGCGGGGGCGGAAGTTAACAATACCCCTCTTTCACCGCTCTCACAGCGCTTGTTTGTCTGTGTACGTTACGTGCACGCCGCCTCGGATGCATCAATGTATGTGTGTGTGTGTTTGAGTGCAAACACACACACACACACACACACACACACACACACGTCTTTGTCCTTGTGATTTAGCACGCACAATTGATCAATCCATTAATGGAAAAAAGCAGACGGGTGTTTGTAAGAATGTGTGTACTTTGATGGTCGTGACCTAGAAGGACGGATCTGGCGCTTCGCGGCCTACTTTACGTCGGGTCATTAGAAACCGCCAAGACGGGTTTCTGATCCAATTATGAGGCGCCGTTCGTCAGGAGATCATCAGATCATTCGCAGATGATGACGTGACGTTCGTATGAAACATTTCATGGATTTAAGACGGTTTTTAAATTGTGTTTTTTTTTGCATTCAGGTCTTCAAGGATGACGATCTATTTTTCGTACGAAACCTCAAATCTTCCTATCGCTCCCCGAGTGGTCGAAACCAGAGGTTACTTTTTCTTCTTCCGGTCGAGATGCAGTCTGGTACGATCAACCCAGCTGGACCTGCTGGAGCTGAAACATATTCTTGCTTCCTAACCTGAAAGACCCGGACTTGTCAAACCTGTTCTTTACACTTGACCAAACAACCAGAGAGAGAGAGAGAGGAAATGTCACTGTACAGCTCCTGCAGAGAGATTTCTTCAAGGACGTCTCGTCTCTCCTTCAGATCACGAGCGTCGACTTTTTAAGAAGCCGACAAACAAAGATTATAGGAGGCCATGTTTTCCTCTTACCTGCAGGCTGCTGCTGCTGCTGTCACCTCGGCTCAGCGTTTGATCATTCGTGAGCTTCATCTGAGATTGTGGCAGGTTGGCTTTAAATGCAAAATGTCCTGAGACGATATCATTTAAGAGTCTATCTCACTTCAGCCTGTGTTTGAAACACTTCACTAACGGACCCCGAAAAAGGAAAAAGAAAAGACAGACGGTTCGTCTCGTCTGATTCTCGGGGATGTCGCTCCAAATAAAAAACTTGACGGAGGAGATGGAAGATAGGAAAAAGAGAACGAGAGTGACTTCACTTAGACGATATTTGGTGTTTCAAGCCCAAACAGACGAGTGTTTTATAAAGGTCAGTCAGTTCCAACAGTTCAAACAATGCATGAATCCTCTTTAAAGGGCTCCCTTCACTGTCAAAGGCACTGCTGCGGGCTGGATTCAGTACAACAACAAGGACTCGTTTCAGGCTCTGTGTTCATCAGCCAACTTGGGCCAGAAATGTTAAATGCCTGCCTGAATGAAATCCTGTGTTTATAAATTGAAAATAATTGTGAAAAGCATTTAAATGGACGCGTACACAATTTCTCCAGCAGCAGCAGCAGCAGCCGGTGTGGGTCTTTAAATTCCTTTTAAATGAAAATGAGTTACGAATCAAAAAGGCTTTTTGGTGATTCAGGTCTTAAAATGACAGAAGAAGCCGCTGAGTCTTATTTGATTCGCTTTCCTGTAAAAAAAAAACTAAAAACCTTGCTATGAAGAACTTGCTGAATATTTTGACTGGCGTCTCAGCCAATAGCAGTGGAGGGTGTTAACCCCCCCTGTTGGTCAAATGTTTTAAACCGAATCATGGGAATTTTAAAATCCAAGATCCGAGGGGAAAATGTAGATGATTGGCTAGCATGCGTTGCTATTCCGTTAGCATGCTAGCATTTATCAGTTAGCATTTTATCGACCACCTGCAGACTCGTTGGTCTAATTAACTACTGGAACTTATTACCTCTAAAAGACATTCAGCATGCACTCGGGTTGTAGTACTCGATACTGGTCTTGGTCTTTAGAACGATCTCCAGACCACTTTCTGAACATCTTGAAATCGAAAGCCTTTTGACTCGGTCTTGTCTCGCTCTCGGACTCCAGATTTTAAATTTAGACCGGTCCAATGTGGGCTAATCCAGTGTCCAGTTATTTCCTGGGCTGTTTTTCCACATCATTATTGTGATCTGAATGAAAATACATCTTTTTAAAAGAATAATTAACTTCAATTGATTCATAGTTTGTTTTTTATCCCCCGGTGTGACACGCCCCCATGATGACTTTTCATGGTCTTGGTCCTGACTCGGTCTTGGTCCTGACTCGCCCTTGGTGTTGGTCTCGTTTCTCAGAGCACTCCGGTCTGTCTCGGTCTTGACTACAACGCCACCATGCACCGTGGAAGTCAAAAAGACACTTTCCATAGATCTTTAAATAAACTACCAAAGCGAATGATGACTGCGATAAATCAGGGTCAAACAATTAGAGATCAAATTTGAATTTCCCAAAACCAACCGACATAAAAGTGTCTCGGTTGGGAAGCAGTCCAAAACAAGCTGCCAGCTTCACATCCATTCACTGTGACATCAGTTAAGTAGACTCTAATAAAGTTTGACAGGAGGCCGAAAATAAAGAGAAGTTTAATTACATTCGAAGAGAAGAACGCTCTTAATTAACAGAAAGCACTAAAACAGCAGAATTATAAACTTTGAACAGCTGAATGTTCTCTTGATGCGATGTGCACATTAAAAGAGTCATTTTGTGTGAACACACTGAGAAACCCTGAAGATAAAGTCAGGGAGATAAGTCGAGTTTTGAGGAGGATTTGAAATATAAAGTTATTAAGAACGAATAACACAAACATATTTTCTTTTGATTGATGGAGTGAAAAAAAAAAGCTGCAGTAAATCCTGCCAGATAGCGCAGTAAATGTGTCTGCAGAGCCGGAGAAACCTTCATTAATATGCAGGCTGGAGCATCAGGAAATAAGTGAGCTGCAAATCTACCTATTGTAAATCTGCTGTTTCTCATCCACGTGTCTGCCAACAACGGAGAACCAAGCCGAGGTCGATGTATGCCGCTACCGTACGAAACGCCTTCCTGTTTTAATATTTAAAAACTGAACACGTTTTGACCAGTGGTGATTCGAGAGTCTGTCGCGGTCCTGGGATAAAGGGGAATTTCGTGACCCTCCCAGCAGCGTTCAGCAGGGCGATGAGAGCGACTGCTGTCAGATGGGTCCCCATCAGAGAAGTCAGCCCTCTGGGGCCCCCTACTGGGCTGGGGCCCCAAGCAGTCGCCTGCTGACAAGCAGCGGCCTGCATTTGACTCAAAAAAAAAAAAAAAAAAAAGGTGCAGATATCATTGATTAAATAAAAGTCAATGTTTAGGACGTTCTGAGCTTTTTGCACCCAATAATCTAAAATAATTGTGAAAAGTGAAATTAATTTGGTCAACTATTCACACTCAACACTATTCACTGTAATTAGCAGCGATAGACTGTCGGGTTGGGAACAGGAGGCGTCACCAGTTCAATTCCCAGAGCGGACCTAAATATGGAAGTTGGTCTGGTAGCTGGAGAGGTGACAGATCACTTCCTGAGCACTGCCGAGGCGCCCTTTGGGCAAGGCACCGAACCCCCCTCCCAAAGCCTGCGGTCAGTCGAGTTAAATGAAACGCTCGACTTCCACTCCAGTAAATAACGGGGGTCTTCCTGAACAGAACTGCCCACTGGAGAGTTTTTACTGATAACTGGATACTGGACCTTCGAGGATCTTTTTCTGGAGTCTGAATGTTCGTATAAGACGGTTATTAGGTTGCGATTCTCTGATCTGTTAACAGAACAACAAGATGGAGGACGCTGGGGACAAACTGGATTTGTTTTTTTTTCCCATCCATTTTTAAGGTAATGAGCTGCTTCACTGCAACTCTCAACTTTGAAAGATTTCTGATGCTGCATCAGCTCATCAGAGACAACAATCAACTCCAGTGAGGAATCAGAAGTAGTGACGCTGACCCCTGAGTCACTTTTATTTATCCAGGTAGTCAAGCAGGAAGAACTGATTGTCTTAGAACACGTTCTTCCTACTGCACACACTTTTTTTTAAGTGAAAGCAAAGAGAAACAACATATTTAGTCATTTAGTACTGAAGGACTTGTTGATTGAAAGGGTCAAAACTACAGGGGGGGGGGGGACTCATTATAATTAAAGACTTGCAGATTAGAGCAAACCTGCTCATTAGAGAAAATGTCGCTCATCAGGAAGCTAATCACAAACACAGTCCATCATCGACAACTTCCCTGTGTTTGGATTTCTGCGTTACCCGCTTAGCAGCAACAGTGGAGCAAATCACGAAGATCTCACTGTGGGGTGGAGGGGGGCTGGGGGGGGCAGTGAGGGGGGCTGGGGGGCAGTGAGGGGGGGGGGTTTGAATCTCAGCTGAAAACGCAGCCGATCCGTCTAACAGCGAGCACGACAGCCTGCTTCATAAATATGGAGGACAGAGTGTGAGGAGAGGAGGGCATGAATATTTAACCACGCTGAGGCCAGAGGAGGCCGACGCTGGAGAGGACGGACACAGAGAGAGAGAGAGAGAGAGAGAGAGAGAGAGAGAGAGAGGCGCTACAGCTGGGTGCTACGCTGTTATATAACACACACACACACACACACACACACACACACAAAGTGACAAAAATGACGAAGAGATGACAAGAAAGATGAATGGACGCAGCAAACACGCGCTCGCCCACGCTGCCTTTCATTTATCTTATTTTTAACAAACACAAGATGCCAGCGTGTCTCCGACAATAACTGCGGCTTAATATAAAAAAAAAAAATGAAGACGTGGCCGTGTGGGAGGAGAGAAAGATGCGAGGAGGTTCACCGACTGGAGACGTGGAGAAGCTAAAGTCTCACGCCGTTTCACGAGGTAAGAGAAACGATCAATACGTTTATCAGGTTCAAGACAACACGTCTTTATCGCCATGTTGGATCAACAAGTGGTGACAAAGGGATTATAAATAAAGGAAATAACTGGATACTGGATTGAGTTAGAAATCAGAGAGAGAGAGAGAGAGAGAGAGATTCAAACTGCAGGTATAAATACGTATGAAGTACAGACGGGGAAAAGGAAGCCCATAATCACAAACTATAAAGATCCGCTGTAAAAAAAAAATTAAAGTTATAAAAGTTGAGAATGGAGAAGGGGTAATATTAAATACGTTTATTCTTCTCATGACTCCTTTTCAGACTTCTTAAACCGTTTAAATAAATATATTAAAATATCATTTTTTTTCATTTTATTGGCAAAAAAAATTTAGTTATTATTCTTCTTTATTATTATTTATAATTAATATAACGAACCTGATCCACCAACTTATATAGTATAGCCTCCGTACATGAAGTTCATTCTCTAACCACTAGGCTACCGCCCCCCCCCCCCCCTTTATATCTATTTATTTTCATTTTTCAACAAGTTCTAAGAAAAGACCAAAAGCTGAGATAAATCCATCCCTCTGCTTCCTCGTGTTTCCTGATATAGCGTTTCAACTTCTCCTTCAGACAAGAAACTCCTTTTATGTCCAGAGACGATACAGAAATATCTGCACTACATCCATAACATGACGCTGCAGTGGACAGACCGCGCGTACCGCTACAGAGCGCCGTAAAGTGACAGTGATACAGACGTCCACTTTTAGCGCTATTTCCAGCGATTTTCTTTCTTTTTTTTCCTCCATCTTTTCTGAAATATCGAATGTCATGTAAATATTATCACGAACAGCTCCAAACATTTACACTGCTGAAAATGTCTAGAGATTTTCCGGAGGGCTGTCCCTGAAATCTTTCTGATCCGCTCGCTGCAGGAAGTTGGGTCATTGGGTCAATACGAATACAACTTTATATATATATATATATATATATACACATATACACATGTTTTTTTTTTTTTTACAAATACGACTTTTTGTTCGACCCTTTGCAAACATGCTTCATACCTGAGTCTTATAATGACTTCTCAAAGCCCCCGTGACGACGTCCACAAACGTCTCGTTTACTGTCAACCACACGCCGTTCACTTTTCCCGCTCAGAGCAGAAAAGAAACGAGGGAACATTTGACTTTAAGACGCTGAAATTCTTCTTTTAAAAAAAAAAAGACTCATTAAATAGATCATGAAAACAGTTGACAGTAAATCACACAGGACGACTGAGGCTCAGTTCGACGTGTCCTTGAGCGAGACAGTTGACCCTGAACTGCTCCTGCTGTTGCGTGAGCGGCGTACGCAGGTGTTCGTACGCTCTGCCAAAAGACGAGAAATCAGCTAAACAAGCTCAAGTCCATTTATTTATTTTACCACAGTAGAACTACTTGATGAGTTGATTTAATCAAAGCAGTTTATTATTTTTTTTTAATCAAATCCAGCAGGCACTTATACTGTCAAACATTTACTAACCAAAGCACTGACTGCGTGTTAATCCACAGCTGGAAATAGACCCATAACAACCAACCACTCACCTCAGTTTAAATGTTTGCTCATATTTATTTATTTCAACAATTTTCCTTCACTGAGAAACACACTACACTAAACAAGCAGGAAGTGATTAAAGGTGGACTTACACAATAAAATACCTGTGAGATCAAAACAATGTGAGTGTGATGAACCATGAGAAGTCTTCCTTCATGTCCTGAAGGTTGTTTGTTCAAAGTTGACATTCAAACATTCAGCGCCCCGGACGCCGCCCCCCCCCCCATCCCCTCCCCCGCTCGCTCGCTCGCTCGTTCATTCAGCAAAAAAAAAAAGTGATCGTTTCATAAGAGGAGTCCAGCAAAGGGCGAGACAGCATGAGTCACAGAGACAGAGAGAGAGAGAGAGAGAGAGAGAGGGAGAGAGAGAGAGAGCAGAACCTGAAAACATAGGAAACCCCAGATCCATTGACTGCTAATTTACACACACACACACACACACACACACAGAATGACAGGGTTCCACATGAGACAACACAAACAAGGCAGAGTTACAACCTCTGAATAAGATGTAAACATGTCTTTGAACACCCGTCCACACACACACACACACACACACACACACACACACACACACACACAGTGTATCAACAACGCTCATCCTGCAAAAATAGGCACACAAAATGACAAATACTACCTTAAATAACAACGCTGCAAGGTGAAGCACACACACACACACACACACACACAGCAGTGTTCCTTTGAGCTCACATGCGCACACACCCTCAGTAAAATATAAACAGCAAATAGTGAGGGAAATTAAACACACACACACACACACACACACACACAGCAGATCTGCATACTAATAAACACACACACTTTTAAGGCGGCTGACACACACCCATATCAGCGCAGTCCTCTGCCACACGCATGTAAACACTTTTCCTGCCGCCTCCGCTTCTGCGTCCACGCCTCTCCCACCCACCCACTCAAAACACACACACACACACACTCACACTGTCGCCCACACACACACACACACACACACACACACACACACACACGTTCTCTCCATCCTCTCCGCCCTTACCTTGCAGCAGGCTCTGGAGGTTGAGCTGCGCCTGCTGGTGCAGCTCCTCGACACACTCCGGCCTGCTCCACGAGCCGAACACGTTCACGCTCTGTTGCCATGGAGACCTGAAGTGGGCCGCGCCGCTGCCGTAGCTGCCTCCTCCTCCTCCACCACCACCGCCACTGATGCTGCTGCTGTGGTTGCCGTCGCCGTGGCTGCTGCTGCTGCCGCCGCGCCTGCCGCTCTCCGCCTCTAGACCACTGGTGGCTGGAAAAAAAAAAGAGAGAGGGAGGAGGGAGATGTGAGAGGAAGTGATGGATGGAGGGAGAGAGATATCGAGGAGGGAGGAGAGAGAAAATGAAATAAGATTATTGAGAGCGCGGCGGAAACGAAGGAGAGAAGAGGGAAGTGGGAAGAGAAGGAAGGAGAGGAAAGGAGGAATAAAAGGAGGGCAATAAATGAAAAAGACAGGGGAAGAACATTGGACGGCAGAAAGAGAGGGGAATATCACACAAATAAAAATGTCTGAATTTGCATAACTAATACCGAGAGACACAGATTACATAACGCAGTGTGTTGTCAGGGAGAACAAGGACGGAGGAGGGAAGGATGGAAGGAGGGAGGGAGGGAGGGTGGAAAAAAAAAAAGAAACAGGGATTAGGCAGAAAACGAGGGAGAGAAGAGATTTGGACGGGAGACTAAGAGAGGGAGCGATTAATTAGGAGAGGGAGGAAGATAGGGAGGGAGGGAACGAGGGATTAGGGCAGGAAAAAAAAGAGAGAAATTGTGATTGTGGTAATATAGGGAGAGAAGGAGAAGAAGAAGAGGGACAGTGAAGAAGGCGACGAAAAAAAAGAAAAGAAAGACGACATCTGCCCGAGTCACAACGAAAGCTCAAACACAAACAGACAATCAAAACAAATCAGCCCGAGCCATCGTAAATGGCCGTTCAGCGTCCACATGGGACGAGGCGTCGCTTTCAATGATGAAATCATCTGACACGCCGGAGCACGGCTGACGCCGCACGACTTACTCGCACGAGAAAATCCCAAACGTGACAGGCCGTCGCTTCAAAACGCAGAGGCTGGAATCAGCGTGCGTTTAATCAGCTCCGACGGTCAAGCAGAATACTGTCACCGGACTTGGCGGGGAAAAACGTTCATTTCTGCATCGTCACTGTTTATACGTCCCGCGAAGCTGATGAGCATATTGGGTGCACCCTGCTGAGTAGATTTAAAGCATTAAAAACATGGCTCAGAGGTGTAATTACGCGTCCGTTATCATTAGCCTGTTTATATTTCTCTTTGCAGGCGCGAGAAGCCGAAACAGCAAAAAAACCTTCCTGCAACATCTGTGCACGGCGGCAACAACAAGGTCCAACGCGGTAAATGTTTGATACTTGAGGAAGTTGAAGACATGAATATAAAGAAAAAGCGACGACCTCCCCTGGAACACAGACGTTCAAGGTCGTCTGTGTGAAAACTCGAGACTTAAACAGAGTAGATCAGCACTCCGTGTCCTATCTGACCCGGCGATACAAGGTGACGCGATACCATATTATTGTTTAAAATATAACATGAACCATGTTGGCGTATCGAATCAAGCCGCGCCCTGGTTTGCCAACCATCTGTAAGCCAGAACACAATGGGAGTAAAGGCAGGATTCACCTCTTCCCTTTTAGACATCTCAAACGGTGTCCCGCAAGGATCCATTCTCGGACCCTTTTTTATTTTCCATCTCTATAAATCACCCTTGTGAACATTTAGTCCAAACGCCATGTTTCATTATCATGCCGTTCCTAAACATAACCGGGGTACGTTGGTGCCTTCGCCGAAGAGAACAGCGAGCTGGATCGTTAGCATGAAGAAGAGCGTTGCATGACTATAAAGACAAAGGTCACCTGACTTTATTCCTTCCTGTACGCACTGTATGGAGGACTTCCTTTGGATAAACTCATTCTCATGAGGACCAAAGTCAGTTCTGGGTCAGCGACAGGATGTGACCTCATGGTATTAAACTATACGGTATCCAGCTGTCCCTCTGTTACAGCCCAAACATTAACAACACATCATAAACTGCACACTGCGTCCTGCTTTGACAAGGAAGAATGGAACGGTAGATAAACTGTGTCCTTGATGACGGCCCGAAAGTCAACATAAATTTGTGGGACGACCTGAAAGGAATCTTATTTATATATACGACTCAATTAAAACACAATGTTGTGGGAAAGTGCAGCGGAGCTACTGTCATTTAATGATGCATAGAGGAGGACACACTACATTGACTCCCCTATTAGGACGAGCTGGAGTGTCAGTCTGCTAATGGGTCATAGCATGAAAGCTAATATTAATGTCCTGGTTTTAAACCCCATTTGTCGTACAACATTTGTTTAACATCTTTCTTACAGTGACACCACTTGACATGGATTCAGGCATTCATTCCTAAACTTTGATATGATATCAATAATATGCATATCAGGAATAAAATGGCCTCCTGTGTTAACTGTCTATGCAGCTAAATAGCCCTATGCTACTGTACTTCTAATGTTGGCCATAATGGTGGTACCTGGGGAGCCAAATATGACGTTCTTGTTAGTACTTAGAGGTTAAGGGTCTGAATACTTCCTCGGTCTCTACACTTGGATGTTCTCAGGAGCTTCTGCCCCCTTCTTTAAGGAACATCAATGTTTTGTGCAAGCAGAACAGGTCCTTAAAATACTCCTAAATGAGCTGGGTACATTGACCTCAGGGTATCATAAAAACTTGGAAACAATCCTCCTCGCTCACGTCTCACTTATAGAATTACATTTATAACTTCAAAAGCCTAACGACACCAAAGTAAGTAGGTACGTTTTTTTTTTTTCCGGGTTTCAATGGAAGCCATCCTTCTACAGTTTTTAAAATTAAATTATCCTCCAGAGAAGTTTGCAAACAACACATAATAAACGAAGAGTCATCTTCCCTGCGGCTGAGAGAGAGAGAGAGAGAGAGAGATATTCTTGTTACAGAAATGTCAATTCCAGTTTGTGTGAGCAATACACTGACGCACCAACTAAACTGCTTTGGTGGTGATCCTCTGCTAAACACCCCAAACTCTAAATATAAATATAGACGCCAACATATGTAGGGGACGTATCTCTGAGGAGAACATGCAGAAACTACTTTTGGATTTTGAAGCAGTGAAAAAGTTCAAAGTGAAAAAACACTCTGCAGAGAGTCGTTCAGACATTTATTCTGCAGCGAATCCACCGGCGCTATCACGTCTTGTTCGCTCTGAAGCAGCCGTCTCCTCGCCGCACTGAAGCCGCCGTACTGTACGGAATCACAATTTCACCCTCCCAGCTACCGGCTTCATCTTCCTAAGCTTCTTTCACACAATCGGCACCAGAGAGAGCGAGGCCTCACTGTTTATGATACAGAAGAGCTTGTCAGTTAGCATCAGCGGCACAGAGGAGAACAAAGGGCAATCATGCATGATTTATAAAATACTGTAGAGCAGACATGTATTCTCACCATTGAACCTATGCTATTTAACTTTTTTTTATCATTATTTGGAGCCTAAAATGTGTTCAGTCTGACTGCACTGTCTTTTGCATTGTTTCTTTCTGAAGCTAATCTGTGTTTACTGGATGTATTCATTGTGTTGAGGGTTTAGCTGCAAGCTAAATATCCAATTAGGGAACTTGAGTTTGAAGTGGAGGCTCATCCTGCAGATTAAACATGCTGTTTTTTCTCCCCAGTTTTTTAAGTCTGCTGGATTTGATGAAGGGAAACAAACTTTGTCACCAATCCAACTCTTCTGTTTTGGACAGAACACATTGTTTGTTTTCCTTTTAGAAGTTGAATTTGCCAATGTGCCGTAAGTTGACTAAACTAGGTTTGAAAGGGCCGAGCCGGAGAAAGGCATGAAACTAGCATTTACAATTTTATCACATGTATACACTCTTTGCAAAAGGCTAATTCATTAAGTCGCTATTTCAAAAATGAATGACCAAACTAAATTAGTTCGCTGGAAGACAAATATTCAATATTTGTTTGTAATCTGTCTATAAATCCAGGAATCTGTGTCTGTGTGGGTTTCTTAGTTAACTACAACACGTTAGCTAGCCTCTGTTAACAAACGTCGGATGGAATCACATAACCAATGTTTTGCTACTTAATTAGCAAGCTAACGTTACTCACATAACTATATTCTGAACAGGCACTGCAGAAAAATGAAAGATAAGAAATATAAACAGTTCATTTGCATTAATTCCATCATCCTACAGTTTTTATAAATGTGGAAACGCACTTTAAAGAACTCAGCTGTTTTACCATAGGTGTCTATGGAGCCTGACTCACTTTTGGAGCCAGCCTCAAGTGGTCGTTTAAGGAACTGCAGTTTGACGCCATTTGTACGATGTGAATTTCAAGGAAAATTATAATTTGAAAGTCTCTGGCAAAATGTGAATTATTGCCAATGACTAGTGCTCTCACAATTGGACCAGGGTGTACGTTGTTTGTTAGCTTGAGGTCTACATACATTTCATTTTTTGTGATGTGATGTAAGATCAAACCTGGAGGAGGCAAAAACATCTTTAAGAAAATCTTGCCCTGAGGTTTTCAAAGGTTGGACAAATTTCCTGACCTGAACAACCTTCATCAGATGGCAAAAAAAATTATAAAAGCGCTTGAGTGCTCACTGGGAACATCTTTTCAAAACACTGGCTCCTTTTTCTTTATTTGAAATAAAAAAAGGATGCACTTCAGATTGCTCTGAGCAAAGAAAAGTATCTAAACACAGAACTGAAAAATAAGATGTTCCAGCCTGAGAAAAAGCATCTCAGTTGATAATGTCAGTCAGAATATAGCACATAACATGTTTCGTATAAAGGCTAAATGGCATGAAAAGAGTGAACTTTTTGGGGAGAGAAAGACGTCTTCCTGTGGTGCTTGTCCGTGTTTTTGGATGAATAACTAAAAGATGCATTTACAAAAGCTCAAAAGCACTTACTAAGAGCAACTGGTTAAATAAAACCTCTAAAAGTTACAGTTTAAATGACCTTGAAAGGTGTTTTTAACCAAACACATTAAATCAAATTGAGGCTCAAGATAGCTTTATAACCAGCTGCATGCAGCACCTTGAACAGGAAAAGCCAAAGCTAATGCTAGTTAGTAAAGATGAGGGATTTTACAAGTTAAATATATGATCTTATGTAGGCGGGAATGTGCATCTGTGCATGTGTGGGAGTTCAGTAATTCGTGCACACACGCCTCGGGAGTTTATGAAAATGTGGCACAAATTACTTCTCATAATCTGGAGAGGGACGGAAAGCGAGAGAGTGTTAATACCTTTGTTACCGTCATACCTCTGGGACATTACTCCGACTGTGACGGTGTGCAAAAGAATTTGTCACTGTTCTCTCTGCACATCAACATAGTAAGGAGTTGTCATCGATGTAACAAGGTTTTTCAGGGACTGGAGGCCTCGCAGGATTCAGGATTAAGTCCAAAACACGCAACCACTGCTGCAATGCTGTGCGGATAATGCAGAGTCATCGGAAACCAACAGAAAGAGTCGCAAAGCTGGCTGAAAAAAGGACCAAATATCAAATGGTCAGGCAAAATCAAATGACAGGATTGTGGACTCTCTGTCCCATAGTTCAACGTCTGTACCTTTTTATAAAGCATGACAGCTAAAGACATGAGAAGAAGACAGCCTGTCACTGGACACAAGACCAAGAAAGAAGACAACCTGACACTTCATAAGAGGGAAATATCAAAGCACAGTGGTCACGATGTGCCAGTCAGAGAGCGACTTCTAAAGGAAAATTCTGCTTTTTGAGGGGTGCAACTGCTAACAACGGTTTAAACTTTCTATCACTGAACAATAAGGCAGACAGAAAACTGTTCATAACATGTTGTACGGACATTCAAAAAGCTGTTCTTTGCTGTCTTGAGACAAAGACCTTGTTATTCTGCCTGTAGCTTGTTTGTTTGCCACTGTTGGGCAAAGTTAGCTGTAACTATCAAGTTCCTTTTTCAAACAAACTTTTGTAAATATTTGAACATTTGGTAAAATATGTGAGAAACATCTTCCACCATTGCCTCGTACAAGTTTGAGCGTGTGACAGAAGCTAACTTTAGCTTACTCGGCTAGCGGCTCACACGCTGCAAAGCGGAAACAGGTGAAGCCGCTCGGCCCGTTCATCAATCCCTTTTGTATGTTGTGACATTGAGTTTATTATTCTCTAAAAATATAAATCTAAATTTTTTGTTTTCATATGAGTCAGTCTGAGCAGCTTGTAAAGGGGCTAAAAAGGTTAGCTTACTTAGCAAACGACTAAGTGATGAACTGCCTGAAAACACCAGCCTACCTGCAGAAGATAATCTAAAATAGTTCCTGAAACAGGCTAGCAGGTAAAAATGAGCCAATATTAGTCACAAATTCTTAAATGAATCAGTCAGAAAATACTTTAAAATAGTTTGATAGTTGCTCTGCTAGCAACCTAAAATCTAAAAATGGATTAGTTGTGAAAACCAAATAAACGGGGATCTTCTTTGGGTGACAAAATCAAGCAGGTTGAGCCCCAAAATTAGGGTGTTGTATATTTTAAATGCCAGTTTTATGTATGACAGGCACACTGCACGCTATCAAACCTGGGAGCTGATGGCACTGACGGATACACGAGACAGAGGATGTTCCTCTGGGACATTTCTAGCTTCCTTCGAGGTTAACAATTAATTCTTGATTAAAAGTTAAGCAGCAGCTGACACACATTTACAGAGCACATACACGCATCCTCAGAGGGGTTGTCACTCTCCTTCCTTCCTGCCTTACGTAACCACGGTGACACAAAAAGGAAGGAAGATGGAGGAGAGACACAAGCCTCTGGGCATCACTGGGCAGATTTAGAGAGAAAGGAGAAAAAAAATCTCCACAGTCCTTTGAGGAAAGGGGGGGGGGGGGTTCAGGAGAGAAATATACTGTAGTGACAGCGTTCAGAGAAAGTGTGAACATAAAAGTCACATTGTAGATCAAGGCCCTCAATCAAAGCTCACATGCGACTGAAAAGTGAGCTAAACAACTAACTTCTAAAAAAAGGTCAGTCATTTAGTCTTCATGTTGTTTATTTAAAGGTGATTTTTTTTTTACTCACGTTCACCATTAATAATGTCTAGAACATCTATTAAGCAGCGTTGCAAATTTAGTAGCTGAAAAACATCCTTATTTATCTGATACTGGCGACAAAATCCCTAATTTCAGAATCTGCCAAATAACGGTCCATTTCAGCTGCTGTCTCTTTAAGGCCCCCCCCCACACACACACACACACACACACTCCGCCCACTTTCCTCCGATTGACCAGCTCTGAGTGAGCATCAAAGTGGGTGTGTCCCTTGAAAGATCTGCCAGGGTGGGCATGTGCTTCAGCTTCAATCTTTGCTCTGATTGGTCGAAAGAAACTGACAGTCAGGCTCGGGGCAAAGCCTCGCAAAATTCTCGAAACGCACTTTTCAGAGAATCAGAAATACAAAAAAATACAACTGAATATTGTAACCACAACACTGTTTGTTTTTTTGTTCTTTTTTTCGTGACTGACCAATCGGCTATCGTTAACTACGTGTTGTTTGTATTTCTTTTTTGGGCACATGCCAGTTGTCCTCTCCAACAGTCGTATAAGTCTTAATGTGAGTCATTGACAAATGTCCTCTGTTGAATAAAATATTACGATGTGTTGTGATTAATATAAATCATAAATAGCATCAGAGACCGAACGTGTTCAGTGTGCACCTGCTGACCTTTTTCCAACACCGACAAAAAGACACCAAAGAAAACGGAAAGGTGAGAGAGGATATAAACATCCAACGTTTCTTTCCAGCTGACACAGGTGAAAACACAGGGGTGATATTTCTGCTGCCTGCACCCAACTCTCACAACAGGGAGAAGCTTGGTACACACACACACACAACACATTGAAGCGTGAAAAAGTTTGACAGCCGGTACTGTCCACACAAACAAGCTCAAAAGCACACACAGAACCGCACAAAAGATGCAAAACAACACTACAACTTTCAAAGTACACCGTCTCTACACTGGCGCACACACACACACACACACACACACAAACACTCATTAGTTCGTCATTCTTGTGAAGTCATTTCTCTCTAAGGCTAATGCATTCTCCTCCGATTTAGACAAGCTTTTATCATCACATACACATATCCTCCCTCGGCCATGAAGACACAGAATGAGCAGTAAACATGTCCTAGCTCAAAATGTGTATATGCATGATACAAATACTGCATGTCTGCAGATCTGTCACCCATTTCAGAGGAATATTAATGTTGTTAGGCCCCGAGCTACATACGTAAGCAATCCTCCGTTAGCATTAGCCTAGCACTTATCAGTCACAATCATAAACATGAACAGTAAAATACCCCTGTGTATCTTTGCCACCTTTGTAAAGAAAGCTGATGTTGTCTGCGTGACTGAATGACAGACTTATGAGCATCCGTTAGCATTAGCTGTGTGCTCAGCAGACTTGTTTATGTGATCTATTAAATAACACTGTCACTGCCGCATGCGAAGCCTCACTAAAACAAAGTGTGTGTGTGCGTGTTGTGTTTTCTCTCCGTTACTAAAAACTGTGCAGTAAAGAAGATTTACCGAACGCCACAGAGACCCAAAACGAAAGTTAGCCGTACTTATGGGTGTCGTTAACAAAATGGACCAGCCGCCCCGGACGGGGACATTATCCATACTGACCTTTGTTGTTACGAGTTACAAACACTGAAGGGCGATGCAGAACTATAGGCTATAAACGACCTCAAAGTTTCTTTTTTACCACGCGTATAAATCAAACGTTTTAATAGTGGGGGGGAAAGGGGATTTACTGAAGCATTGCATTTTCAAAACATGGTGCTATAAGACAAGTAGGAACAAATGGAGAGATCGATTAAAACTGGGGAATGTCTTCATATCATGGTGACTTTATTGACTGATTTTGTTTTCTTTGAGGCAAATTATTTTAATAAAATAAAAAAAACATCTACTCCTATGGTGGCCAACACGACAATTTGGGAATTCAGCCATTCAAAGAGAACATCACGTTCTACTGATCAACAAGGCCACTTTTTTAAATTCTTTTAATCTCAGAGTAAATTTTTCTCCAGTGTGCCTGATAAGTTTTAACCCTGCAGGGAATATCTTAATGAGAACAAAAACATCAAAACAGGGCCCAGTAAAGATGCAGGATGCAGTGTTTGGAGTCCCAGCTGTGGCAAATGAAGGAGACTTTAACCAAACAAGATGCATTCAGCTAATTAAAGTGCCCGCTGGTCTAAATATGCGTGAACGCTTCCTCTCAGCACATCAGACTCACTCAAAGTGGCCAAATTGGTGGAAAATGGAGTGTATGAATGTGTGTCTATGGCATTATTTCTGTGCATGCATGTGCAGGGCTGCAAACTCTCTGCAGCTCAGTGCCGCCCCCTGCAGGACACTCAGGCGTACAGCACAGACAAAGGTGGCGAGGACACCACAAACTGCATCAATTATGAATGCATCCTGTTGAATTCTAATCGTACAATTAATCTCCTGCCGGCCGTCACAGTCAGGACTGAAGTACTGGCACAAAAACAAAGTGTTACTAATGGAAGCTGAATGAAATGTGTTGGTGAGAATGTATTTTTTAAAAAAATTCAATGACAAAGCGAACGGAACAAAATCCCACGAGAGAAAACGACAAACAAGCAATGAACTGATCCTGAAAACCCCATGATTTATCTTATTCATTCAGACGGTAAAAGTACAGGAAGAAACATAAACAACAATAACATATTAGCTGCATTAGCTTCAAGCTAAAGGGCCGCACTTGGTGAAAAACACTTTAAATTCTTATAATAACATTAAATACATGTTTACTTTTTAAAGACTTCTTACCCTGACAAATATTTAGGCAGCCTATTATTGAGGGGGTTTTTTCCTCCGGCATCAATCAAAGGCGAGCACAAACACACAAATACAGTCCCTGAATCAATACACACACATTGACTAAAAGGGTTCATTTCCTCTGCTCTGCACCGAGACCTGGCTGTCTGCAGTTATTAAAGTCAGCCAGTAATTTATAGTGACGTGAGCCACAATTCATCCTCCTTTCGCTCGTTTATCCTCCTCCTTCCTTTTTACTCTAAATCACTTTCTGTCCTCTTCCCATGTCTCGCCTGATTTCATCCTTTATTCCCCTTAAAAATCATACAAAGTTACTCCTCTTCTCCCCCCCCAACCATCCCTTCCTTTCTCTGTCATTACTTTCATCCCCCCCCCCCCCCCCCCACCCCGGAGCTTTACATCTTCACCGTCTTTCTTCTTTTGTCAGATTTTTCGTGACACGTACGCACACGAACAAAACAGAGGGACGATGGAGAGGGTAAAGTAATGGATTTGGGTGTCATGAAGGTGTGTGTGTGTGTGTGTGTGTGTGTGTGTGTGTGTGTAATCACAGGACTAATCCACCTGGCTCAGCCGCTGTGGAGAATAAGATCGACTGAACTGCACAGAAACTGAACATCCGAGATGCCAAATGGCCAAATGTGTGTGTATATATTTTGTGCATATGTATGTGTGCCTCAATTTGACAGATAAATGCAAATATTTAATCTTTCTTGCTGAACGTGAGTGTGTGTGTGTGTGTGTGTGTGTGTGTGTGTTTATCTGTCAAGGCCTAATTGAAGTGTGGGTGCGTTCGCTATGTTTGCTAACACGAACAAACATTCAATTTAATGGCTATTACTGACATAGCGATTCACGTCACTTTGATTGTGATGGTTAGTTGGACATGAGCTAGCTAACGTGACTCACCAATGGCAACACACACACACACAGTTCTGCCTCCAAAACTGCCACAAGGAGACAACATGTCTGTATTTTTGGAAATTATAACAACACACACTCTTTTTATGGCACGTTTCCGTGGTTACGGTCATATAAGCCTAGCAGGAAGCTGCAGTGACACGAGATTCAAACACGCACACACACAAAAAAACAGACAAATACAAGACTGAGTAACTAAGCTTGATTAAATTACAAACGCACATACGGATTCTTAGTGCTAACGCTAATAGAAAACAACTGACAGCAGAATTTTCATATTTTGTGTCCATTTAATTTATATTTTCCCTGCATGTTAACATTTATTATATGTAGAACACTTGATTATATCAATTTATTTTGGATATTTGCCATTGTGATGTATTAAAGGAAGTTAAGAAGGGGGAGTTGCCTGAGGCTAATGCTCATGGGAGTGTTTAAAGATAGCCTAGCAGAAATGAGTTAAGCTAACGGTAGCATCTCAGTGAAAGAGTGTCGAAGATGGACACTGGTTTATGGTTTATTTATTTAGTGTTATTGTGGTGTTGAAACTAAGGTCGATGTGATTTTGAGAGGAGGAAACATCTGCTAATAATCGACAACGACCGACCGCCATGCTAAGCTAACGGCAGAATCTTTCACTACGGTTTCCAGGTTTATTTCCAGGTTTATATTTCCTACAGAGCAACAACTACTAACATTTTTCTTTTTCTTTTTACAGTGAACTGTTTTCTTTGGTGTTTGCATTTATTTTGATTGTTTAGGTCATCTTTAAAATTTATGAATTACATCTTAGCACACACTGTTGAGCAGCAGAGCTGAGCTAAAAAAGAACAAACCTGCTTCGTCCAGCTGCTTTGGTTGTATTTCTACAGAGAGAGACAGAGCTCTAGCTCTTCTTTAAAATCCTCCTTAAATCTTCTTTCAATCAGAGTCACTGGTGCAGACAGTTCTGCTGATTTATATCAGTGTTTAATCTTCCTTATATCTGATGACGGCTTATTCCAGTTGACTGCACCGCTCCTAAAATGTATTTAAAAAAAAAAAGAAGAAGCTGATTTTGTCTTTTTATTTCAACAATGCAGCACATATATCTTATGAATTACTACAAAATGAACTCATAATGTGATTGATTAATCACTGTCATCCCATTGTCACGCCTCCCGATCAATCTACTTAACAACACAAGGGAGACTCCGCCTTCAGTCTGTGAAGTTTAATCTGCTCCTGTTTTTTTTTTTTTTTCCTTTGGATGGCTGATGTTATCGAATCTGAAAAGTCTTTACAGACCCTCTGAAATCAAAAAAGGATGTTTGAATAATAAGCTGGGCTCTCATGTCTTGTAGGTTCCTCAGAATTGTTGATGGGGGTCGGTCTGCTGATGTAGACCCACCCCCCCCTCAAGTTCTGTGTCAGAAGCCCAAGACGCCTCGTCCCGACTCGAGAAGCCTTAGCTCCCCAAACTGTCAGCGAGGTAATCTGGCACTACTACCCCCTGCTTTAGAAAACAATATCAGCCTCAACACAGGACATTACAGTTAAACTATATCAGGAATATGAGGTTGAATATCTAATAACCAGAATGAGCTAATAATCAACACACAGCCAATGAATGAGCCCCAAGAAGATCCACCTCAAAATCTATGAAGGGTGACAGTTTCCCGAAGCAGCTGTTATCATAATCTGTTGTCATTTATTTAGAGAAACTGCACCGCTGGCTGTGTTTGAGCAGCCGACTCTGTGCTTTCAGCTTCCCGACCCAAATATGCTCTTTATCTTGATTCATACTCCTTCAAAAATCCCCCTCAGATCTCCTTTTAAACTCTCCTTTCGGTGATAATCTCGCATCGCCGAAGTCAAAACGAGGTCAACAGCACGCTGATTCAGTTCAATCATGTTTCTGTTTTAAGATGCAGCAAGGAGTCATAAACATGAAACACAGGAACAATTTACACAAATAAGACGTTCGTGAATAAGAATTTCATAACCTGAACAGCAGCACGTTAAACACTGTGACGCAATCGCCCGAGCTGTACAGTCTATTTGTGCCGTCCTCTCAGGATTCGTTATTGTTACTTATTCTTTGCTCTACTGAGAATAAGTGTAGCTAGTAAAAGTTCTCCTCATCGTAAAGTGCAGAAAAACATCAAAATGTTTAGTTTATTTGATTTGATTCAGGGAGTAGAAAAAGAGACAAAAAACATCTTAGTATCAGATTTAGCTGACTAGCTTATTTCCATCTGTTGTCCCTGATTTACTGGACCTGAATAACGTACCAAAGCTAGCATCTCGTCGATCACATGACGATGGACCCTAAAAATACCCACCGTGACGAAGGACTGTGTCACGACACCGACTGCTGCTGTAAATCCAGACAGTCACTGATTATTTATCACAGTGATTGATAACACACACACATACTGCAGACATCACTGAGCAGAGCGCCGAGGCTGACTCAGCCACTTTTACAGGAGGTCAGGAAGTTTCTGTGTGTGTGTGTTTGTATGTGTGTGTGTGTGTGTGTGTGTGTGTGTGTGTTTGCTGTGTTTAGTGTGTATGTGCAGCGAGGTCCTATCTGTTGAAGTGTCCCACCTCGCGTCCCATGGGAGGAAAACACTGCGGCAGACAGTGAGAAGTGATGTCACAGGTCGTACAAGGTCAACGGGGAAACCTGATCCTCCTTACTCATTTCACACATGTGCGTGCGTGCGCACACACACACACACACACACACACAAAGGTCATTTCCCATACCAAGGTCGTTTTGTGTGACCTTCAGATCCCATCTTGCAGAGGTCAAAGCACACTCGTCCTGCTCCATCAATCATCCTTTATCGCTTAACCTTTCTCTTCCTCACACACCCACACACACACACACACACACACACACGTACACGCCTACCTCACCAACAGAGGACTTTAAGTCTAACTTGACCAAGTGTGGACGTTGGTTTCTGGTCATTTTAAAGACAAAGAAATAGTGTAGAAAGTTCACTTTTAAGGTCTTTAACTATAATGTTATATTTGCTAAACACTGAAACTGTCTCCACGATCCACCTCTGGGTCCCAACCCACCATTTGAGAACCACTAATTGAGGTACATTGGGGGGGGGGGGGGGGAGCATCGCCTGTTGTTGAATGTGTAATGAAAGACAAGTACACACACACACACACACATTGACCCAGTAGCTGTCTGTATACACACTAATCACATCCAACTTGACGACACAAACTTCAAAATAAGAGCATAAAATGGCAGAAAATGCTAACAGTGACTGCACAGAGGAGACGGACAGCAGTAGTTCAAAGTGAATCTTGTATTCCACGCGGCCTGTTTCACTTAAATGCAACAGGACGGGTACAGAACATCCCTTTACACAACCTGCCAAGTCATACAGAACAGTTAGGCTTTTTTTTTTAAACGGTAAACAAAGCACAGAACATGGTTCTGCTTTAATATTTTATGCTGAACAACACTAGTGGTGCTTTTAATAATTTATGTGACAAACTGCAACAACCGGCAGGCACACAGTTTTAACAGGAAGAGGCGACGTACTGTGCTTTCTTTTTTTTTTTTTTTTTGGCATTCATTTGCGCAATAGGCTATTATCCAAATCCTGCTGTGATGCTGTTACACAAAGCTCAGATATTTTTAGCTTCTACAAGGGGGTTTCTTTGTGGTATGTTGGCATTATGTGGGCATGTGTGTTTAGTCTGAGGGTAAATATTTGATGAACTTCCCACCAAGGCAACAGCTGGATAACAGATGTGGACTGAAGAGAAGGGGTCAAAAAGCAAAATACAAAACAATGTGAGTTGCAATTAATTATTCTATTTATTTCATGACTATAAAAAATATGAGTTGGTTTAAAATAATTTGTAATAATTTATTTATTATTATTATTATTATTTAAAAAATATTTTTACGCTATGTTTAGCTAGAATGTAACTAGCGTCAAACATGTCAAACTTTAAAATTAAAGTACAGCTCAAAAACATTTATCTCAAACGTGTTTTTGTATTTTACAAACTTTGTTTTTCTCCTGATTCAAGTCCAAAAGGTTTTTTTAGTTTACTGATGCTATACAAAGGGGGTTCAAAGTAATGGTTGACAGCGCTGTTGATGCTTTTATTGGTAAGTTTAAAGTGTGGTTTTGTTAAGCTGAAGGCACGAAGTCAATACTCCACCAGTCGATCCTAGCGTGCAGACTCTGGCTCCAATTGTGCAAGATGTCAGTGCAAGTCGCTGGGATAATTCAGTGACGCATTGACAATCTTTACATGCACTCAATGGTTACAAACCACAGCTTCAAGTATATTCAGTGACTAAATGTACTTATTGTACTTATGTAGTGTTTTGGCTGAAATGTCAGTGATAGAAACTGTAGCTGCTGCTGATTGGATTAGCTTGAATGATGTTACGTTGCCATTAGAGGTTCATATCTCGATGACGGTGTCTGGCCCTCTCTGTCTTTTATCTGACATGACGGACGACGATCCTAACGGGCGCCCTATCTCTTATTTCCAGGCCCTCCGATTTGTTTTGGCAAGTCTTGTTTTAGTGTGTCACCTTTGATAGAGTTAACCCAGCCTGTCAGCAAACTACAACTCCCAGCGGCACCCGGAGACTGCTACCTAAATGATATTTCCTTTCCTCCCTCTCTCTTTGAGGATTATTTCCACTCTCTGTTTATGTGTGTGTGTGTGTGTGTGTGTGTGTGTGTGTGTGTGTGTGTTTGTGTCTGGGCTGGACTCAGAGGGTTGATGTTGCCCAGACCACCTCTCATAACACCACAGGCGAACACACACACACACACACACACACACATTTTGACCCTGGACGACTGTGCTGTCTCGGTCAGATTACTTCCAGAAGCCATTGTCTCTGAAGAGAATTAGAGAGGAAGCAGCGCTCCATCTATTTCCTGTCCAGTGAACCGACAGTGGTAATAAACACAAATCACTGGACGGAGATCTGAGGAGCATGTCACACAGAAACATGGTTAAAGCACTCGACAAGCTCTCTTAATTTGGCCACAAAGTTATCTTAAAAGAGTGTGCCTGATGTGGCCTAGTGGTTAGTTTGCGGCCTCTATGTACAGCAGTCGTCGAAGCAGGTGGCCCGGGTTCAAATCCAACCTGTGGCTCCTATCCCACTCTGTCTCTCTAAAGCTAATAAACAAAGTCGGTTTAAAAGGACATAAAGAAAGAGATGAGGCAGCTAATTTCTGAGAACTGTTTCATCACAATTTGAATTTAAGTATGCATTATAGTGGAGGGGGTTAAATAAGGGCATCATGTGTGAGTTTAGCATGAAGCTAGTGACTGGACTAGCTTAGCTTTACCCATAGATTGAGGTTAGCCTCACTTTCCAGTCCACATATTTACAAAATAAGTCGACAGACAAACGGATGACTTAAATCTAGTTTGTTAAATTTGTACACAAAAAAAAAGGTTGTTTATGTTTTTTGGCTATAGCTAACAAGGCTAGCTGTTTATAGGCTAGCCGGCTTTAGCTTCACACTTTTACTTTTATATCACTGACAAAAATTATTTAAAGAACAGACAGATACTGTTGTCTGGAGGGAAAAGGGTGCAGCTGGTTTTGGCCTGAATATAAGTATATAAACACACACACACACACACACACACACACACACACACACACACACACACTAGATACTGTACTTGAAATGGCGCCAAAACCCTGGAGGGAAAGTTACACTCAGGTCAAAGCCATCATTATTTACTCATTTAATTTAGATTCACAGACCAGCGAGTAAACATTACAGAGAAGTCGCCAGAAATACACTTCAATGACGCTCGATGTGTCGGTGTAAGGCCGAGCGAGGGCGGCGTTCAAACTACAGCAGAAAACGTATTACACCTGTCGGCTGTCCAGCTCGTTATCTCGGAACAAATCACCTGTTCCTTCTTTCTATTGTTCCTCCTTTAACCTGAAACTACAGATCTGTCCTTCCCATTGTCCTCCACCTCCTCCATCCTTCTCCTCCTTCCTTCTCTACCACTTCTCTTTTCTATTCCTTCTCTCGATATATGTTTCCTCTTCTTCATCATCTTTCCTTTTTCTTCTTTCTTTTCCTCTTCTTCTCTCCGTCATCGCTCTCGTTCATGTTCTACTTCATCTTCCCTCGCTTGGATTCATTTGTCTCACAAATTCTTTTTCTTCCTCGACCGTTTTCTCCTTCTTCTATAGTTCAAACATCTTTTTTTCTTTGTCCCTTTCTTTCTTTTTGTCTTCATCTTCTTCTCGTATTATTCGGATGTTTAAAACGTTCTCATCGTCCTCTTCCTCGCCTCTTTTCTTCTTCTTGTCAAACTTTCCCTCCCGCTTTGCAGCAGCCCGGGCGACTTGCAATTGAGGCACCGCATTAAGCAATCTGCATAAAAACTCAATGATATTGGATTCAGTTATCCCTGTTTCATTTTCTTATTATGCTCAGGCAGCATAGAGATATGTAGAGAGAGAGAGAGAGAGAGAGAGAGAGAGAGAGTTTGAGCACTCTTGCTGATGATGAATAAGTACGTGAAATACTGTGTGTATGTGCGTTACTAGCATGTGACTGTGTGTCACAGTTCATGCCGTATTGCTTCATTTTTCCATACTGGAGTGTCAAATGGAAGCATAGCCACAGATGTGTGTGTGTGTGTGTGTGTGTGTGTGTGTGTGCTTGAACATACGTGTCGGCGTGTTTCACTTGGATAGTCTCATAAATGCTCTATTGGAAAACATCGCAGCTGATCGCAAAACCACACGGTGACCGAGCCAGAGTCAAAACGCTCCTTCAGCAACATTGTCAAACCAAAGTGTGTACATGTGGGTGATTGTAAGGCACACACACAGTATAAACACACACACACACACACACACACACACACACACAAAGATGACCTCAGTTGACCTTGTGGTACCTTAACATTCATGTGCAAAGAGTTTTTCGAGAGCACAGACAGGAGTGCCAAACGTGGGCTCGTCTGCACACAAAGAGCCTTTCACATGCGATAACGTGACACGCTTCGTTGTCTGTGTGTCTCGTTAAAACACGAAAAACCACGAGCAAAAAGTTTGAGCCAACGGTTCGTGTTGAAAAAAAAAAAACAGGAATACTTCAGAATCAAAAAACAGCTGAACGTGGTTCGACTTGTGATGGAGTTTGAAACGTCTCAAAGATATCAGATCAGGAAGGAAAGTTGTGAATATTTACATCTGATTACAGAATGCACAACATGAAGTATTTTTACAGTCATAAAGCTGCTGAAGTGGAAAACTGTAAATTAACCCTTTGAATGCTGCAAAAGAATGAAATAGGTCTCAATTCTGCTCATTTAAAAATCAAGTTATGAATTTAAAATGTATTTTCTGTGAGAGACCTAAAATTTTAGCTTTTTCAGATTTGCGTTTTTTTTTTTCAGAATAAAGCAAATGCATGAAACCTTAATGCTACGCTGACATGTTAGCTTAGTGCTTTGCAAATTCTTGGAATACATTCGAATGCTTCACACGACCAACATTTGTACAAAACAACTCTTTTGCATGCTTTTTAAAGTTAAGCTTTAGTTGTGCGTGTTCAAGATGCGTTTTAACAGGATTATAACCGATGAAACCCTGCAGCAGATCATGGCTTCCCTCTGCTGGCCACAGACTGTTACTACATTTTACCGCACGCCAAACTTCATCAATTAACGACAGAAAATGTAGCATCCTTCAAAAATAAGAATTACATGTTTTTTTATTTAGATCATTTTATGATGTGTTTATTTTGCGAATCACCTGTGGCCTGACTGACGTAGCCCCCTGCTGCCTGGATGTTGTTACTACATTTTACGGTATGCAACATGCTGATGTAAGTTATAAATATTGAAAAAAAATATCGAGCATCACTTTAAAAATGGAGGCCTCAATTTTCTGTTCCAAATTAAAGAAAGATAAAACAAAGATTAAACAAACAAAGTGTTTAAAATGTAATTCGTGGAATTTAAAATTTATAATCGACTAGAAAACAAAATGTTTAAGTTTCATCAACCTGTAAACTTCTCCACCTTTCTGACAAACACTCGATAGCACCCTGTCGCTCAAAACTGTGAAAGCTTTGATGCCAGACTTCACCACAAACACACACACACACACAAACAGCCAGCAGCAGTCATGCTCCAGCTATGTGTGACGCTCAAATACAGGAATGCTTTTGGCCTTAAAAGTGCACAAAACTGCGATGCAACAACCACGAAAAATGCATTTAAAAGTCAACTCGTAGAACTTCTGCAGACACGCGGTCGTGCCGCTAATGTCAAGTGTAACATTCCTGAGATGTCGTTCATCATGAAAACACGATTCCCCTCCTTCTGTTAGTACCACGCTGCTCCCTGCACCAACCTTAAAACAAGTTCCCCTCATTTGCTTCCAGAGAAGTGTCCAGTGTTTCTTACCTGCTCTGGCCCAAAAGAACTCCATGTCTGTATCACACACGTGTAAAGTGGAAGAGGCGACGCTGAGGAGGAGAGGCAGGCTGCCTTCTGAGATCAACCAACTGACTCATTCAGGCGCCGGCTGTACGAGCACGTAAGTGGGAAAAGTTAGAGAACTTGAGCAGAAGTGAAAAGACAGAAAGAGTGTGTTCTCTCCTGGAGCGAGACGAGAGAAAGGGAGGAAACTGATGCTGCCGGTTGTTGTGCCTCCCCTTTCCTCTTTTTTCTTTTTTTTTTTCTTTCTTCCTCTCCCCTCCAAACACTTCCCACACTCCTTCAACTTCTTCAACTTCGAAGACGCTGCCAAGGTTTTTTGGGGGGCCAGTCAGGTGGTCAGTGTACCCCCCCCAAAAAAAAAAAAAAAAAAAAGTCACACAGTTATCCCAGATACCGCCCCAATATTCCTACAAAATAAGCAAAATAAGCAAAACCATGTCCAGGTAAGGCTCTCTATAGTGATCCATGGATTTAAACCAACTGTTTGACCCAGAAGGGGGGAACAAGAGCAGGCGCCATGTTTTAAAAGTTTCCTCCAGGGTCCCGTTCCAGTGAAATAAAAATGTTATGCGGTGTGTTTTAATTACTCGCTCCTGAAGACAGTAAATGGGTTCATGTTTGGTGTAATGAGTGCTGAACCGAGCTGTAAAATGATGAGTTGTATAACAAAGAGGCTGCTTCAGAGTGACGTGTTTGCTAACGGTCTTTTACGAGGTTTCCATCAAGCAGAACCCACTGGAATCCAGTCGGGAGCACATTAGTCAATACATTGAATTTCCCTCTGGATCAATAAAGTATCTATCTATCTAATTAAGGATTTTAGCAAGAGGAGATGGTCCTTTATTAGGCCCAAAAAACTTAATTGAGGAATGGGCGACTTTTTTTAAAACCATTAGACGTCGCCTTTGGATGTCGGAATGAGACCAAAACATTAGCGACGCCGCCGCCGCCGCCGCTATTCTGAAGCCTCCGACTCTTCTTCACTCGAGTTCACGTGAAAGAGTTATCACTTAGAAAGCACCATTATTAAACGCCATTTAGCGCAAGCGGCGCACAAAATTGTTCTCGGCTCGAGCTACAGGCTAAAGTTAGCATACTTTGGCTAACTCGTAGCTTCATATTGCACATTAACCAATCAGACAGCTTACGCCGCTCTTCATTTAAAACCTTGGTAATAGGACCAGGATCTTTGTCAGAGTAGAAGAAACTTAATATACATGATAAATAACAAGGGCACAGGAAATGAGGTTTGTTATTATTATCGTAGTAACCTAAAGTACGGTGACCGAGCATCAGAAAGAGGTTTTAAGTTTGACTTTAAATCTGAGAACATTTGAGAATCAGGGAAACTAACAAATCCTCATCAGCCATCATATCTGGATCAAATATTTTTCTTTGCCCGTTTCCTCTCCGCCGTCGTGCATTGTGTCAGTCAGCTCGACTCCTTTCCTTCCTCCCTTCAAAACTCGCTTCCTGTTGACACTGAAGGTGACTAAAAGTGACGAAAAGTTCTCACACGTTGGTGAAATCACATTAAAAGTGTGAGCTGCTTTTATTTAAATGGTTCGGGACAGATTTACTTTTGAGGGACATTTTTTGTTTGGATTTGACCCAAATAATAAAGAATGTGTAATTTTAGTAAAAACTTGTGTTGGAGTTGTCAAATTTGGTTAAAAGGACTTTTTCCAAAATTGAAAGCGTTTTTACGTCGGCCATCTTTCGGTCTCAAACTGGGCGGACTCATTTAGAAGGTAAACAGCCTTTTTCCACAGGATCAAATAACCTATAAATTCATTCAGTTCAGTTACAGCTGCAATCTCTCCCAACACCAAAGATGATGATTATCATTATTTTATTATTTTTGGTGATATTTATGGTCTTGATCCCTAAAAGTCCTGGTCTTGTGTCGGTCTCGGAGCACACTGTCTCGGTCTCGGTTCGTGTGTTTTTGACTACAACACTCGAAAAAGCTTTTTTTTTTTCAGTTTTGAAGAAATAACAACAGGAAACTTAAAAACTGAATACAAGAACACAAAGAGACCCACCGTTGTTAATGCGACTGAACTAAATACTTTTTCACTTCTGGCACAAATGAAAATCTTTTATTTAGAGACATTAGTGCCAACTTTTTTTTTCTGCACACTGACGATATTAAAATGTGTTTCCAGCACTGAATTCTTATTCTTTCAGTCACTTGAACCACTGTAGCATCCATAACAGGAGAGAAGAGAATCAAATGTTTCATGCAGGACTTTAAAGAAGAGTCACAGATCTGATGTTTGTCTCTGCAGTGGAAGTCGGAGTCGCTCGTTTAAAGCTGTCTCATATGAACGTTGTGAGAAAACCCGGGAGGCTGCTTCCTGTCAGCTTCCATCACGAGCTGCATCATAATTAATCATCACAGGAGGAGATACAATTACTACACCGTCTCTCTCTCTCTCTCTCTCTCTCTGGCTGCTGATACAGATTGTAAAGTCCTCCGAGGCCGACTGAGGGAAATATCAATAAAGTTGATGCGACGTGGCTTCTTAAAAAGGAAGAATGTGCGACGTTTTGATCCAGTAGGTGTCGCCGTCGAGCTCCGGCGTGAAACCAAAACCAACAAAAACGCTTTCATGAAGCGTCCGCTGTCCTCCAGCAGGCGATTTAAAAAAAAAAAAAAAAACGACGGTCTCTTCTTTTGAGTCTGTTTGAATCGACCCACAGTCCAGTTTCTATTCACCTGCTCTGATCACATCAACTCTGTTGATGTTTGAAGGTTTGCAGTTTGTATCCGCGCGCCTGCAAATAAGGACGACACAACTGAGGGAATGTAAACCATGAAATCCAAACAGTGGACGAAGGCCGAGCTAAAGTTGGCGACAGGTGTTATAAATACTTGAATCTTGAAGCTCCTGCTCCCTGATGTGTTAAATAAACCGACCTTGGCGCTGTGAGGGAGCCAAGTCTGCGGATCAGATGATTAATGCTCCCTTCACCTTTAAACACACCAGCTAAGGATCCTCTCAGCGAGGCCCTGAACTCCCCACAGAGCCGGAGAGAAGCTGCTGCTCCCAGAGTCTCCGCTCAACGTCTCCCCCCCCCCCAACGGGATAAATTAAGGGCTGAAATGTTCCACCTGCTTTCAGGCATTTTTAAGAAACACAGATAAGACTCGGTGTGGAATAAATGAGCGTCTCAGCGTCTCTCTTTACTCCACTAAAGAGGACGGGCAGGTTAGCTGCAGAAGTGTTTTCAGGCTTATGGTGGGATTTTTCTCCAAATGTTAAAAAAAAAAAAAAAAAAAGAAAAGAAAAAAGCAGCATCTGCTCTTTACCGTCTCCATCTTCTTTTTGTTTGAACACACCGTTAATTTTGATGAGTAAGAGGAGAGCATATGAGCTCATAACAGCCTGCAGAACAAAAAACACAGAGTCTGCACTTTAGAGGAAATGAACAGAAGGAGGGATGAGAGGCAGCGCTAATAAAGTCTGAGATCAGGAGGAGAGAAAAAAACACACATTGAAGATGAAGCCAAAAGTGAGAGCTGCAGATCTGATTAAACTCAGGGAGGGGGAAGAAATGACTTCAGGCTCTTCATAGACGAGCATGCTCGGTGGTTATACTGTGCAGAAATAATGCATACATGACTTCCTGCACTGTTTAGACTTCATGGGTTAAATAAACTACTGAGCGTCATTTAAAATATGTTTACTTTACTTTAACTGTTTTATTCCACAAGAAAAATTATTTACTTTTTTTTTATATCAACACAAATGATTTGGCAAGCAGAGCAAAAACATGGAGCAGTTTAATTCAGTTATTAAAAGACTGTTTTTTTCTTAAAGTAACATTTAAAGCAGCAATATGTAGGAATTCGGTTTGGTGCACTTTGGCGCCCCCCGAAGGTTTCTGAGGGGAACTGCACTGTTGTGATACAAACATATATATATATATATATATACATATGTCTGGTTGGAGCCCAAACTGTACCAACGACCAGAAATGTAATAAATAAAATGTAATAAATGAAAATAAAATTTCGGGTCGTTGTTCTGTTTCGGGATCTAACAAAGCCCCGCCTCCCTTTGAGACAACGTGACGGCAAGCCGGCAATTCAAAATTGTTTTTGAAACTCTTTACGAATCTTTTTTTTTTTTTTTTTTAAATGATCAGATATTTGACTCTGAATAGAATCAGAAGCTGCAGAACTAAAATAACAACCTCAGAAGGCTTCACCTTAAAAAAATCCTGTGTTAATTTAATCTGAGATCCAAGTTTAACGGAAAAGTGGGATTTTTTTTTTTCACATGCCACAGCTACACACACTGAATGAACCAGCCAGTGAATGCACACACACTCTTAAACACACACACACACGTTCTTGGTCATTGGCAGAGCGCCGATCGGCATTCAATTGACCTGCTTAAACACCTGTACGGTTGCCATGGCAGCAGCAGCCTCAGCTATACACAATCCAAGGCGCTGTTTCCTGTCTCCTCCTCCTCCTCATCCATCGCTCCTTCTTCTTCTTCTTCTCGCTCTCCTCTTTTTCTTTCTTTCTTTGTTTCTGCACATCTTCCGTCTTTCTATCACTCTGCTCCTTCACACGGCCTCAGATCTTCTTCCTCCTCTTTTTCCCCTGCCTCCCCAATTATCCCTACACACACCACCCTCTCTCTCTCTCTCTCGCTCTTCTCTCCCCCTCATTTGCTGCAAGGCTCTGGCTGTGCTCAAAATGACATCATCGATATGAAAATATATGAATGAATCCGTTCATTGAGGGCAAATTGTCTGTTTTCCCCTTTTAGCTTTTAGGAGTTAATCTCAAACAACCAAAAACTAAATAAAACATGACGGGGAGGAAAAAAGAAAGCGAGAAAAGAAGCACATTTTGTATTTTTTTCAAGGAGAAAATTTGAACTAATGAAGAGTTGAAAAAAAGAAACGCGTCTTCCTACGCCACTTAAAGAATCCTACCCCTGCATTCCTCTGTCAGGGTTTGCTGAGTCATGCAAGTCTTCCTCAGTCCACTTCTGTCTCTGCTTTATGACATTAATCATGAGTCATCAAAAACAAGAAGAGGATCCTCCTACATCTACATGGGTTGTTTCATGTTAGGAGTTCTTTATACGCAGATGACACTCTCCTTCCTTCATCAGAACGACACATGTCCCCCTTCCTGTCCATAAAACTTCCACTGTCCCTGAACATGTCGTCACTATCGGCATCACTCGAGCAATCGCAATAAATTGCACACGTCTGGAAGATACAGCGCGGCACGCGGTGACAGTAAATGTGGCGATAAATAAAAGACGAGGCTGATTAAAAGTCAAGGTCAAACGTTTTAGGAAGCGTCTCCGGCTCATGATTGCACCAGAGCAGGTGCGTGCAGGCCGATTGGCCGTCAGTTTGTGTTAGCGCTTACATACATACTGCATTGCACACACACACACACACACACACACACACACACACACTTCTCGAGGGTAGATGCAGAAAATGTGTGGCGACAGAAAACAGAGAAAAGGAGCATATGGGTGTGTTTACTTTTGGTCGGCTCTGTGTGCACGGTGCAGCTCTGCAGCATGACATAGACACTTTGCATGTGTATATTTTGAATGCAACACCCTCTTCCTCCTCCTCCTCCTCCTCTTCCTCCCCTGACAAACCTTCCTCACCGCTCGTTCCCCATCCATCCAGCCCTTCATCAACCCAGCCTGTCAGCTTCTCATCTTCTACTCCCCAAAGATAATCACTCATCCACCTTATTTTTGCCATTTCTTCTAAATTTCTTTCTTCCTCTGCTTCCTCCTCTTCCTCCCCCCTCCTCTTCTGCATCATCCTCATCTTCACCTCCGGCTTGTCCCCTCTCTCGCTCTCTCTTCTTCACTCCCTCCCCTCCTCGTCCCGGCCTCCTTTATCGTCCAGCGAGCAAGCGAGTAAGAGAGGGCAGATTTACAAGGGCTGTCATCTCCACTTCTCCCTCGTTTCCCTTCCCCTCTCTCTCTCTCTCTCTCTCTCTCTCCTGCATACAATCTCTACCTCGCTCGCTCTCTCACTCGCCCTCAGTGATAATTAAAGAGCCCTGTAGTAATCCCATCCAGGCGTGCAGGACGAGGCGGTGCAGCCGAGCAATCTCACACACAAACATGCACGAGACTGCAGCATGAGGCAGCGCTGTGACGAATGTGTGAAACCTGAGTGTTTGCACACTGACACACTTTCAGCTCAGTGGAATAAGGCTACTACTGCGAACAGACACACACACACACACACACACACACATATACACACACAGTATCTCAGACCAGTCACCAGCCATGAGCAAAATACCAATTGACCTAGTTCATCCAGACTTGCAACCCAGAGGAATGAATATGGATGGATGGATAAATGGATGGATGATGAATGGTGGGATGAATAGATGATGGATGGATGGATGAATAGATGATGGATGGATGGATGGTGGGATGGATAGATGATGGATGGAGGGATGGATGGATGAATGGTGGATGATGGATGGATGGTGGGATGGATAGATGATGGATGAATGGTGGGATGGATAGATGATGGATGATGGATGGATGGATGAATGGTGGATGATGGATGGATGGTAAATAATAAAATAAATAAAATCCACTTTGGTTGGATTCATGTATCTGATGTCTAAAAGATTCTTGTGGGATAGAATCAGGTTTGCTGGCATTTTGTGAATAAATAGATATAAAATAATAATAATATATTGAGAAGAAAACAAGCACGAGGAGATCTTTGAGATGAACAGATGAAGTAAGAACGATGGACAGATCCATGAAGACGTGTTGACACGAGGAGCCTCAATGTGAGACACTGTGATGACTTAATAATTTGGGAACAAAAGGAAGATAGGAACATCTGGATTGTCGGATTGGAAGAAACAGAGATGCACAGTTTGAACGGAAGAATAAAGAGAACGGGAGAGAACTGGGAAGTAATCGATAAAAACATCCGACGGTTTGAAGGAGATCGGTGAAAAGTTTCATGTTGGACACAAGAAAACTGAAAATGATGAGCAAGCAGAGGGACGGAAGAAAATGGACCAAAGGACGTCCAATGACAGGACCAACTCATTGCAGACGGAGGAACAAATGTGTGAACACAAACATATATCACCTCTCTGATATAAAGACGAATAGTTGGATTACAAGTTGAAGAGTTTTCATCGATTTGAGACTGGAAGCAGAGAAGAAGAAGAAAGGTTGGCGTGGATGGCGAAATGAAACAAAGAATAACCAGACGTGAAGAACGAGAGCGTGTAATCCACACACTCGGTGGATGAAAAGAAAGGTGGATAAATGGAGGCGTGTCCACGATGACGTAGTTGTAGGAGAGTATAAAGACAAGCATGAAGCACATTTTGGATTTTGGGATGAAAAAAATGAACAAATGATGGATGAATGTAAGAAAACAGATGATGGGAAGCCTTTAAAACCAGTAACCTCATCAATGCATTAAATGACAGAAGGGTGAACGGGTGGGTGCATGTATGTACAGAAGAAATGGAGGACAAAAAAGAATGGATGGAGGACTGGAAGAAGGGATTTTAAAAAAACGACTTTTTTTGCATAAATTGAAAAAGTGGATGGATGTTAGAAAGTAAAGGCAAAGTATGATATAGACAGAGGAGCATGTTTCCGTATGGATGGAGGAAAAGATGGACGCAAGGACATTTAGAGAGAAAACATTTACAATATACTGGCTGTGGATGGAAGGAGACGGATCCACGAAGAGATGAATGAATGAATGGAAGAGCACATGAATGGTCTGGTCTGGGGGGGCGAAGGACGCACAGACCTGAATTGTGCTGACTTGATCGAAGGATAGATGTCGATATTGAAAGAAAAATGGACAAAACGTTGGAGTACAATGATCCTTTTTTTTTTTTTTTTTTTCTTTTTGGGGGGGATGTTTGGATGCAACGAGCAGACACGGACGAGCTTTAGAGAGGGACGCATGGGCATGAAAGTCCACAATTAGAGACATTCAGGGTGGAGGGAGGAGGCGACTTGGCCATGGATGGAAGGAGGAAGAATAGTAGCTCGACTGATGGAGGGAAAAATAAGGAAAAAGATGCACGTTTGGGTAGAACGAGAGCGATTTCAAATGTAAAGATTCAGATATTAAAGAGCGTCCGAACGGAAGAGAAAAACCTGTTTATAGACGTGAATGAAACGTGTTGGCGTGTGTCGGTTAATGCAGGAGAAATTAACGTATAGAGGCTTCATGGACCCCTGGATGTGACACAATCTGGATGGATGCCAAAACTATGCAGACAGAAAAAACAAGAAAATGAGCCACGACATTCGATACATAAAGAGAGATAAAGTACCTGTTGCCGATTTGGGTCTGTGTCTTCCTTTGGCCCGTCGTTGGGAATTGCCCATAGTGTTCTTCCTGTCCCAAAACATCACCGCCTCATTCCACCGACACACACACACACTTACTGACTGACTGACTGACTATGAGAGAGAGAGAGAGGGAGAGAGAGAGAAAGAGAGAGAGAGAGAGAGAGGTGTGATGTGTGCATTAAAGCATGTGAGTGAACGAGAACCGAGAAAGTGTGTGTGTGGACGAGAGAGAGAGAGAGGATCACTGAAGCCTTCCTGAAGTGTGTGACCGCATGCCTACGTGTGTGTGTGTGTGTGTGTGTGTGTGTGTGTGTGTGAAACCCAGCATGCGATTGCGGACGAGGGTGATCGAGAGAGTGACAAAAGACGAGAGAGAGAGAGAGAGAGAGAGAGAGGAAGACGTGTGTGAGAGAGCTCGCCTGAGTGCGCTGCGATACGTGAGCTGTTGACAAAGCAGGCTGTGTGCCGTGTGTGTGTGTGTGTGTGTGTGTGTGTGTGTGTGTTATCATCAGTATGGAAGCATGCAGGTGTGTGTGTGTGTGAGAGAGAGAGCGGCGGTGAAAGAAAGTGTGTGTGAGCACCCCAGAACGTTGAAATGAAAGGTTCTATGTTTCCGATGAGCATGTATGTATTTGTGTGTGTGTATACGTGTGCGTGAGAGAGAGAGAGAGAGAGAGAGAGAGGGAGAGAGAGAGAGAGGGAGAGAGAGAGAGAGGGAGAGAGAACTCGCTGTGTTGATTAGCATCCAGCCAGTCGCATCCAGCCGCTGCCATTCAATTCATAAAGAGGCAGGCGGAAAGTAGCCAATCAGGAGCCAGATAGCAAAAGAGGGAGATCGAGTCAGGACGACAGAGAGAGAGAGAGAGAGAGAGAGAGAGAGAGATGGGGATGCAGTGAGGGAGGTAGAGCAAGTAATAAGAAAAAAGGGGAGGGGCTGGCTCAGAGAGAGCGAGAGAGAGAGAGAGCGAGAGAGAGAGAGAGAGAGAGAGAGAGAGAGAGAGGTGGACTGAGTCACCGTCAGCGATGTGAGCAGAAAACAGAACAGAGGGACATTTCGGCCGAAAGTATGAGGACACCTCAGTCCTCACACAGCTGACCAAGTGTGACTGAGAGACACTTTCTCCCAATGACAGGATTGAATGGGCCCCAAGCAAGAAATAATTGGGGCCCCTACAATTCCCAATCAAGTCTGCCATTGTCCCAACAATATAAAAACATGTGATCCAAAAGTTCCCAGGACCATTAAAAGCAGTAAAAACTAGCATGATTATGAAAGTAGCATTCTCTCCGTGCTCCGTCTTCACCCAGCCCCTCCCCTCTGCGCTCCCTCTAAAGCCACGCCCCCTCGCTCACATGCACAAGCCCCATTGGTCCAGAGGCGGATTTCAGCTCCTGCTTTGAGTGTGGAAGTTTTTAACAAGTTTACAACTTCGACAGATTATTGTTTTTTTTTTTGTTTCTTTTTCAGAGCACGTGGGTTATTAATTTCCATCAGGACCTAAAGAGAACTTCAACCAAAATCTTAAATGACTGATCGGCAGGGTTTGAAATACATCATTAAAGTGTAGTGTGATTACTTGTAAGGGTGTCAGGTGTTCATGAAGCTGCTGACTGCAGCGTAGAACAAAAGGAAGTGATGTCATCCTGAGGATTGTTTACCTGCGCTCTCATTGTGTCTTATTACATAAACAGAGCATTTGAATAATGTAAGGAGGAATTTAAAAAAACCTCAGTGTGTGCCTTCAACTTCATGACAACCACATCTCCATGCACATGGCCAGAGCCATAATGAAGTCGAGATTTTCTACTTCTGTGTCGAAGTGTCTGAACGCTCATGTGGCTGAGTGGGAGAAAAATCCCTGCAGCCTGGTTAGGCACCGCAGCAGAAATAATGCTGATGGTTTTTGGGAAGGTTTCAAAAATGTAAGAGTGAAGTATTTGGCTGTCAAGATACTTTTGGCCACATAGTTAAAGTGCAGAGTGAGAAGGAGAAACAGAATTGATGGAAAAGACTGCAGGGGGGGTGATAAAGGTGGAAGGAAAGAGAACGGATTCTGAAAAAAAGAGAAAGTGGGAGTCAGAGGGATGAATAAATGAAGACTGGGTCTGTTCAGACGGAGGAGAGAAATTGAAAGTGACGTGAACGGTGCAGGGAGTGAGATTGAGAGGGTGAGGAGAAATGGGGAGAATACAGAATGAGGAGAGGAGAGATGTTTGATGAAAGGCGAGAATTGGATGTGTGTTGGGGTATTAAGAGAGCACACCTTCGACCTTTATCTGTCCCCCATTTGCCCTTTCATTCCTCCACCTATTCCATCCCTTCCTTTTTTTCTCCCCTTGGAATATAACACATGAAGGTAAACAACAGGTGACACACAAATGTTTCACGGACTGCCGTAACCAGTTCACAACGGAAATCTAACCACATCAAGTGAAATCGTAAACTTTACTCCTTTCCACCACATTTGAGATGTTTGAAAGGCTGAATAACCGAGGCTTTTACGAGTTATGTATCTTCATAACTGTTCTACCTCTTAATCGTCTAAACATTGAGTTATGTTTTATAAAACAGACCGGAAAGTCGGGGGTTCGATCCCCGGCTCCTGCAGCAACATGTCTGATGTGTGGAGGCTACAGTCTTTACGGTTGTCGTCCCACATTTGCTGCACATCATCCCCCACATTATTCTCCAATTATTTCCTGTTTTTATTCACTTTATTATTCTAATAAAGAAAAAAAACTCCCAAAAATGCCTTAAACAAAATGTAGCTCTTTATGCCAACTCATCCTAAGACATTAGCATGCTACCTAGCATGACAGCTACATTCATAATAAAAAAATAAAACATTTATATAATTGTTGGTTGTTTGTTTGATATTTTTACCAAATGGGATGCATGTTTCATTCAAAGTGAGCTACGCAAGTCCAAATTAATCATGCTAACTGTTTGTAGGCGTTAATGTCATTAGCATTTAGCTTTTGCGCGACAAATGCTAGCCTAAAAAAAAGTTGTTGTGACATTGTTTTGGTTTGAACGTGCTGCTTTTTATAAATCTGTCCTCTTCAGCTTCGTCACCTCTTCTTCCTGCTCCCTCTTACTCTCTGCTTCATTTCACATCCTCAAACACGGCGGTTAGGAAAAGGTGCCGACTTCACGGACGAGTCGAGAAAAAGATCCGACACCAGCACTGCACGGATATATTTAGCGCTGGTGTGAAAATGCACCAAAATATACTGTAGTTTCAAACTAAGCATCCACACCCCACAGTGTGGTTAGAGTTCTTTCTTGAAAGTCAATAGTATCGAAGACGAAAGACAAAAAGATGAAACTTTGTTCTGATTTCTACAGACAAACAAGAATGCACTCAGTGCTCTTTCATTGGGATGTTTACGTCTGCAAACAGCTCTCACATTAGAAACAGCCCGAGCGAAGAAACAGAAACATTATTTCACGGCTCATTTCCTCTTTCCCCCCGGAGACACATTTTGGTAAATTATTCTCCTCTTTATTAGGCTTTTTTTTTTAATGATTTTTCGAAGGGAGTGCTGACTGTGTCATGCAGGACGGATGATGTCTGTTTCTCTGTTTTTCTCCTGACACTGTTTACAGGGGACAGTTGACTCTGTAGAAGTCTGCTTTATAAATGAGTGAATCATTTAGTCTACAGCAAACAACTAATCTGAGAAAAATGAACTTTTACCCCAAAGCAAAAAGTGTTATCTTAAAAAAAAAAATGAAGATAAAGATGGAAGCTGGCAAAACGTAATTGAACTAAAATTCAATATTTACTCTAGTTAATACTTTGATTTTAACGGGGCTTTAGGCTATTTTGAAGCATCAGTTACGTGATGATACAACACATGATAGCTTCCATACCAATCAATAAAAACAAACAATTCATGTAATCAGAAATGCAAACATCAAAGACAACCACGAACACCATATTGTGCAAATTACTGAGTACTAGCGTGCTTACAATGCTAACATTAGCATGTGTAGCATATTGACACGATACAGTCCTGACATGTTCAAAATAATTCAATATGAAAATCTCATCTGCTAAATGCATTGTGATGGGATGTGTTTATACCCTAAATAGGCTTTTAACATGATCAGGACCGAAGCAATGGCATCACTGGATCTTGTGTTGACCCTCTCGCCAGCACATGATGAGGAACAGCTGCTGAATACTGAACCTTGACCTGCAGTTTTCATTTCCTCCTTTCCCCTTCTTTCTCAGTTCATGTTCGACGGCACGAGAAACATCATTTTCAGAGTTCAATCTGCTGGGATTCCCCCGTTACAAATATCCCTAAAGCATCGCTAATCCAGGTTCATCCCCCGGGCCTCCCTCCATGATAGCTTTTTAGCCTTTTCCTGTATTCGATTCTGCGCTTTACGTAACAATTTTAAGGCCCAAAAAAGAGAGAGGTGGGACAGAGCTGTTAAAGTGCGAGCTGCTCCTCTTCCTGCTGATTTGCCATTTTTCAGAACATCTCGTTATGTCGACAGCATCGATTTCACACAATCTGCTGCGACTCGTCAGCGATCACTGCGACTAACGGGGACGTTTGCTCCGATTCTCATTGTTTTAGAGATCTGTCAAATGCCGAAGGTGCTTTCTTTTTTTTTTTTTTAAATCGAGCTGTTCGTTTTCCTTGAACACTTTATTTTTACTCTTTCAGCATCTCTCTCTCTCGCTCTCGCTCTGCCTCTACAAACCCTTTCATCCCCATCTCTTTCTCTCACTGTCCCAGAAAAAAGCCAGACAAGGTGATAAAAAATTTCCAACTCTCTGCCTTTTCCGCACTCCTTCTCACGTCACACGAATCTGCCCCGGAGTTCTGTTTTTTTTTTCCACATAGCTTCACACACAGGTTCACTTTAGGATAAGAAATCTTTCCTTCCCACTGCCCAAATCTCCCTTTGAGCACCCATAATATTTACTGTCCTCTTATCTGTTTCACACGAACGTGGCCCGACCTTGAACCAACACGCAAACAATGCAGCGCATGCCGAGCCAAGCCTTCTCATGATCCCAAACTAATGGCTGCTGTGAGAGAAAGGAGGGATCAAAGCAAGGCAAACAAAAGATCTCTATCTTTTGACAACAGCATGCAGGCTTTGTTTACCCTCATCGTGGTCTGGTCCAATGGTTTTCCATATCCACTGACTTTATTAAGGAACATGGCCTCAGCAATGATTTCACTGTTGGTCCAGTGTGCTTCCTCCAAGCAAATCAATCATTGTCTCTGATCAAAATGAAAATGTTGTCCAAGAGGAAATAAATCTTGCTTTCCAGTTAAGATGTTGTGAAGTTTTAAAATCGAACGGACACGTCGAGGTTGTTCAAGGACAGAAAACTTTGTTGAAAGTCGACCCCTCGCTGAGCGTCCAGAGAAATATGGAGCCTTTGATTTTCTTCTTCACGCTTTACACTTCTTATAGTCATACATGGTAACATCAAATGCTGTCTGTGAGAGGGGCAACTGTCTGAATTCTGATGACTTTATTCTCCCAGAAAACATCCAACAAGAACACAAGTTCAGTTTCTGACTGGAGGGGGGCGAGGGGGGGTTAGGGAAGAGAACTGGTTCAACCAAACTTGGTTAGTCCAGCTCTTCTGGGTTTGAATTTGGTGCCAATTTTTATTCAAGGAGAATGTATCAATATTTGGTTTTATAGTCAATATCAGATCAGCATCCATACTCTACTCGACATGCTTGGTTTCTGATTTGATCGGGAAGTGTTGCAATTTGCCAGCTTGGTAAGCTCGCGATCTTTTTCTAGCAAGCTAAACACGAATACACAAATAAAACTGCGGTTCCTTCCTCTGCTGGGGACTCTTCGTCGATGCACGTTTCTTCAGGTAAAAGTGACGATTACTTTGATCCAACACAGAGTCATAACTTGAAATGAGCCTGCGTGATTTAAAACGGCGGCGGGACCAAATCGGGTTGGCGATGGCTGACATGACGTTGTCTGGAGTGACAGAAAAAAGCGTTCAACTTTACAAAGTCACAAAATATCCTGATGTCAGTGAAGCCTTTTTCTTGTTGCCTTGGAAACATAACGTCGGTATGTTAAGACACAGCCTTAGATCATTCAAATCCCTTGTTTGTGTTTTTCAATTTGCAAATTTTTTCAACAACAGAACAAAAAAAAATCTGCACCACACACTGGTTGGTTGGTTGGTTGGTTGGTCCACTGCCTACTCAAAGTAATAACAGTAATGCAACCTCTTTAACAGTTGTAATATCTGACCCAATCAAAAATGAAACTTGTGAAATCAGTTAAAAACAAGATAAGTCCTAAAGCTGTAAAATCACAATAAAGCCATAAAACTCTCACTCATCACCGAGCAACCACAAGGTTCAAAGTCTGCATCCATATAATGTCGCCTTTGATCCGCCGCCGCAAGCAAGAAGCATGGTGAGACATGTAGAAGGCATGAGCACACAAAAACACACAGATGAAGTTTATAAAAGTACTGTACCTTTAAGAGTTCGCTGCGATAAGTTTGTTTTGAGGAAGCTGCAACAAGTCAGCCGTGATCCCCCTCTGGGTCCGACGTGAGTACGAACCCAAATGAGAGTAAGAGGAAAGGGAGGGAGGAGAGAGGAATAAAGAGGGAGGGATGAACAGATCTGAGGAGAGAACGGAGGTGGAGCAACACTGACGGAGAATCAACAAAATCCAATTCACTAAATATTTAAATGAGTGAGAAAAACACAAAAAAAAAAACAAATGTGGGCTCGGGGGTTGAAAATAGAAGAAAAGTGGGGATGTGTTTTTGGCCCATATGGCGGCAGATACCGACAAATCAATACACACACACACTCTGACCTCTCCAACAGTGCAGACATCTGGCCCAGAGTGGATTATGGGTAATTAAGTGCATTTTAATGATTCATGCTGAGCAAGGATTCTGACGGGACACAAACACACACATACATAAAAAAAAAAAAAAATGTGTGTGTCTGTTTCTGTGTGTGTGTGTGTGTGTGTGTGTGTGTGCATACTGAGAGAAAACCAGGGAGATATCTAGCATTACTCTATTCTGCCCCCAAAGTACAAACAGGAAACGAATCACACACGAGTGTAATAATTTGTGGGCAGCACGTCCTTAAAGCCATCCTTAGCCTTTAATCCCGCCTTTATGTGTGACTCTCATCCTCCTTCCTGGAGGCGTCAATGTACACTTCATTCTGTTTTCTTTAAAGGTGCTTTTTATGAGTCTGAAGAATAAACAGCTGCACACATTTCAGTCATCAAAGTGTGTGTGTGTGTGTGTGTGTGTGTACGACCTTGTTCAACAAGATTCCCCAGCTTGTCCGTTTGTCAGTTTGGCCCGAAGCCAAATGTAGAAGATGGAAAAACAAAAAACAAAAAAACCAGACAACACGAGAAGAGCAGGAGTGAAGAAGAGGAGGAGGAGAGAACAGACCAGAGGGGGAACGCCAACGTGTGCAGAGAGAGACAGGAAGTGTGTGGAGGTCAAGACGAGGCGATACTGGTACTGATGATGGTGTTCATACTGGTACTGATGATGGTGTTCATACTGGGTCTGATGATGGTGTTCATACTGGGTCTGATGATGGTGTTCGTACTGGGTCTGATGATGGTGTTCGTACTGGTACTGGAGATGGTGTTCATACTGGTACTGATGATGGTGTTCATACTGGGTCTGATGATGGTGTTCATACTGGTACTGATGATGGTGTTCATACTGGGTCTGATGATGGTGTTCATACTGGTACTGATGATGGTGTTCATACTGGGTCTGATGATGGTGTTCATACTGGTACTGATGATGGTGTTCATACTGGGTCTGATGATGGTGTTTGTACTGGTACTGATGATGGTGTTCGTACTGGGTCTGATGATGGGGTTCGTACTGGTACTGATGATGGTGTTCATACTGGGTCTGATGATGGTGTTTGTACTGGTACTGATGATGGTGTTCGTATTGGTACTGGATATGGCTCTGGTGTTGGTACTGGTAATGGTGTTGTTACTGGTTCTGATGATGGTACTGATGTTGGTACTGGTTTAGGTGTTGGTACAGGTACTGGTGTTGGTACTGGTTCTGGTGTTTATACTGTTATTGGTACCATTTGTTTTTTGTACTGGTACTAACACTTGTGTTGGTGTTGGTACTGGTATTAGTGTAGATACTGGTACTAGTTGTGGTAATGGTATTGGTGTTCGTGTTGGTATTGGTATTGGTACTGGTACCAGTTGTGGTATTGCTACTGGTACTGGTTCTGAAAATACATCTACAGATGGTCCATGGAAAACTCACTTTTGAATATAAACTGTACGTAAGAAGAGCGGAAAAAAAGAAACAACCCCAGAGCGGATCTGGATCTCTGTTTGCACCATTTCTCTTCACAAACTAAAGAGACGGCAGAGCTGTGAGCTGTTGAAATCATCAACGAGTCCCTGATGTAGAACAAGATATGTGACGTCCCCTGGTGATATCAGTGCTGCTCTTCCAGGAGCCCAGAACAAAAACACTGTCGACGCATATGAAGAGAAAAAAGACGACAGTGAACCAAGTACAAGAAAGAAACACGACATTTCTCCTGTTTTCTTGGGTTTGTTTTAGTGGTTCTGACGTCGGGTTTAGACTCAGTGAAAGCTGAAAACACTGTGAGTCTTTATTAATGATTTACTCACAATGTCCTCTGTGTACTGACATCAGTTTTAAGTGACTCTTTAAACAGAGTTTTTTTTTTTTTTTTCGGCCATGTTGTTCCAGCTTGTTCATCTCTTCACAGCTCAAGTGTAACTTGATCATCTTATTCTGAGGGAGAGGAGTGTCAACATCCGTCACCTGCGGTCTTAATCTTCCTCTAAGGCCTCCACGTTTGCATTAATACATGAGCGTGTGTGTTTTATATGTTGATGCGTGCGTGTTGATAATCCGCTAATCCACCCCCCCCCCCCCACACACACACACACACACACACACACAGAGCCAGATTACGACGAGGAGTTTGATAAGAAAATGTGGGAGGAATTAAAACACATTAGTGTTCCTCTGCTCACAACAGGACAACATACTGTATATATTTTCTTTAACAAGATAACAAGGCTTTTCAACTGTGAAACATGTGATATAAGAAATGTTGATAAAACAGTAAACAGCTGTTTGTTTAATTCAGATTAATTGCAAAAGTATAAACTGATAAAACTGACAATTATCTGTAAAACTGATTGACTCAACATTTAGTCAATAAAATGTCAGATTTGTTTCTAAACAAAGGTTGCAAATAAAATCAAAACTTGAATTTGTTTCTGATGAGAAACCAATCATTCAGAACCTCAACTTTCCATTTACAAACCAACGAAAAGCAACAAATCCAAACGTGTAAGAGGCTGGAACCAACCAATACTCAACATTTTAACAATGAAAATAATCAAAAGCAACCGAATTTTTATTTATTGATATCCTTTTGATCACAGATATGTTACTCAGTGATTCACTGTTGCTTCATTGTAAAGTTTAAAGATTTTTTAAAACACGTTTGTTGGTTGATAAACTGCAGCCTTAATAAGGTTTGCTAAAAAAAACAGAAAAGGCCCAAAGTATCGACAACTGGCTCGAAAGCAGAAAACGTAACTTTCCAATAACTTTACGACCTGGTATGTTACATCATGGGAATCTTTATTAAATGCGTTCCCAATGATTGTGATAAGAGTATGAAATCAGTGAATGCTGGCCATATAAGGAATGAACAGCTGCACATGTTTGAGTGATATCAGTGTGTGTGTACACAGTTTAATCCACAACAGCAGGTTTGTCCATTTGTTCAGCCGACAGCAGCCAAATACTGAAGATTGTGAGACCCCTGAACGCTGAGGGAAAAACCAACAACACACGCGAGGACACTTTTATGAGAGCATCTTGTATTAAAGTGGGTTTCTTAGGAGCGAACAAAACAGATTTCCTATTAGAATAAATACAACTCTGATGTCTCTGCCTGGAGATAAAAAAAATAATTTAAAAAAGCACTAAGAAAGCTTATCAAATCTAAGGCTACCAAATAAGATAAGCAGGTGTAATGAATTAAAATGGCCAGCAGGGGGAGACTCTCGTAATTGCAAAAAAAAAAAAAAAGTCTGCTTCGACTTCTCCCTTGATTTTTTTTTTTCCATCCTGTAATTAAACAAACATGGTGTCTCCAGTGGGCTCTCAATCAGAACAATAACAGAAGATGACATCAAGGCTGGCGGGGGGAATCATGGGAGTGATTCTCTCTGCTACTCCACCCGCTCCCGATGAAAACTAAACCGACCTGAGGAGGAGAATATATCTACATGCGAGCTAACTTATCCAAGTATTATTTACACATCAAGTTTCTGTCACATCGGCATCAGACAGCTTCCATTTCTTTGTGTAGTAGTCTTTGACGTGACATCAAATGTTTCCACGGCAACGATAAACATGTAGCCTCTGTCACGGCGGTTTTTTCAAGGGGGTGGCCTCTTTGACCTTCAGTTGCCACAACACAGAGCTGATAAATATCTTGGTCTTGTTTAGGTTGTTGTATCCTACTGAAAAAAAAGGTTGTTTATTTCTCCAATAAGTTAGTTTGTTTGAGGCCTGATTTTTTAGCTAGCCACCATTAGCATCTCATCATGATTACTAATCAGTTGAATACTCCCACTGGGAGGCTTCAAAACCAACAATATTTTTTTCTGCTGAAAATGTGAGTAGAAAGCTTCCATCATTACCAGAAGTCAAAATTCAGCTGTTGTGACTCTGTGCTGGGAGAGAGTGGTCTTACATAAGGAGATATCTGGCGCAGAACCCCGATGTAGTTATATAACTCTGGTTTGGGACAGATAATGTGGTCATGGTGATGGTGTGTGTGGAGGGGAGGGGAGGGGGGGGTGCATGGGGGAAAGATTTCAGCGGACCACATGGGGACGAGGGAAATGTAGATATTATTCCACATCTTTCCATCTTTCCCCCGCTGACTTCTTCTTCAATCTCTTTATGTTTGCTGCTTCATTGCCTTGCCTTTTCTCCCCTCTCTGCTTTCCCCCCCTATCCTCACACCTCCTATCCATCCTCACGGCCCTTTTTATCTTCTGTTTTAACACTTTCTTGTCCTTCTGACACCCTCAGAGGATCCCTGCTTATTCAGCCATCCATCATCTGTGTCAGACTGCCATGTTAGCATCCACATCCTGAGACAGAAAGCAGATGAATTGGACAAAAACAGGCAGGTTAAGTGGGGAAGAAATACAACTTGATAGATGGATTGATGACAGAAGGACTGTTTCAGTTTGGGAATAAACAAACCAGACAGAACAATAATGCACAAAGAAGGAAATCATGCATAAATACTGTAACTTTTTTGAGGAGAGTGTTCAACTTTCAGTGCTCCCTCATCTGCTTGAAGCAGAAACACCCTGAAGGCAACACTGATGCAACCACAGAACACAACATCTCCACTCACTTGATTTCCTTTGTTTGCCTTCACGCTGTATTACATGGAGCAGAGTTAGTACAACATGGCTGCGGTTTTTAGTTTGCACAATAAAAACTATTTATTCGACATTAATTCATCAAGTTAGCCGAAACGCTGCATGCTAATAGACAGGACAGGCAACTGCTTTGGGCCCCAGGCCAGTATGATGCCCTGAGGGCTGACAAACTTTGAACCAGAGCAGTGATGCAAAGTATGGACTTCAGTTCTTTAATGTAACGGTTACAAAAGTCTCCATTGGTGAGAAAACCTTCGACGCACTAAAAGGTGAAGCTTCTTTAAAGTGTAACACATTGTAGCGTAACGCATCGTAGCGTATCGCATTGTAGCATTACGCATCATAGCGTTACGCATCGTAGCGTTACGCATCGTAGCGTTGCGCATCGTAGCGTAGCGCATCGTAGCGTAGCGCATCGTAGCGTAGCGCATCGTAGCGTAGCGCATCGTAGCGTGATGCATCGTAGCGTGACGCATCGTAGCATAACGCATCGTAGCATAACACATCGTAGCATAGCTTAACGCATCGTCGCGTAACACATCGTAGCGTAACGTATCGTAGCTTAACGCATCGTAGCTTAACGCATCGTAGCATAACACATCGTAGCATAACACATCGTAGCATAACACATCGTAGCGTAACGCATCGTAGCTTAACGCATCGTAGCTTAACGCATCGTAGCTTAACGCATCGTAGCGTAACGCATCGTAGCGTAACGCATCGTAGCTTAACGCATCGTAGCTTAACGCATCGTAGCTTAACGCATCGTAGCGTAACGCATCGTAGCGTAACGCATCGTAGCGTAACACATCATAGCATAACGCATCGTAGCGTAACGCATCGTAGCATAACTGTACAAAGCCCTTTCAGCCGTGTTGAGGTCATTTACAGTCGCTAACTCAGGTAAAGGGACCCACTTGTGTCTTCCTTTAACATTATACTTTATTGTAAATAACTACATGCCACTAGCAGAACAGTACAATGAATCAGCACTTTCGGCTATGGGAGGGAAATATTATTTGTTGTTCTTGGTCAGGACGTTATTATTACCAAATTGGTGTTTGTTTTTTCCTCATAGATTGATGTCAGTCTGAGCAAACAGACAGATTCTATGATAATTTATTCTAATCTCTCAAACAGACTGTTATGTAACAGGAGATCCCTGTTTCGTGCGACTGCCATCCTGTTCAGCGTGGAGCGAGAGCGTCCAGATTGTCACCAATATGCTGAGAAGACTGCGAGCCAGACGCCCGAGTCAGGATCTCAGCCTGCATGTATGAAAACAATACCGACTTCAGCCAATGGTGTCACATCTCTCACGTGTAAGATTTGGCTGTGAGCAGCTTATTATACAGTTAAAGTGCAAAAGGAGAGACATATAGTCTGCAGAAACATGTTCGGTGGAAACGTTGAATAAACGAGTAAATAAAGGCCAACGATAATATCTACTGTGGCAGGGATCTAGAAGTCTTGTGCATTATCTTTTCTAATAAAACTATTCTTAATGAAGCTAACGAGCTGGACCATTCAGTAAACAAAAGTAAGCGAGGACAAAGTCCGTTAACAGGTCTCAACCAATTTCAAGGAGAAATGTAAAATCTAGCATTTAAAATACTGTACTGATCCAAATTCAATTCCCTCCTCCTCCTCTCTAGAGTGGATGCTCACGCTGAAGCTTCAGTGTTTAGCCAGCTTTGCATCGGTCCTCCTTCTAACCTCTCTGCATTTTTCAAAAGCATCTGTTGGTTTGCTTTTTCCTGGACATCTTTTTTATTTTGACACTTTCTCATTGAAAACTTTCTATTCAGGGTGTCAGTGGCCAATGTATGAAGCTCCAAGCATGTGACTTGGGTTAGAATCTGACCTGTGACTCCTCTCTTGCATGTCATTCCCCATGCTCTCTTATGACTCTATCCACTGTGCTGTCTCCATATAAAAGGCATAAAACACACACACACACACATTTCTATTCAGTTGAAAATTGTTAGAGTGCAGCCCAACGTTGGTTGAGATTACAGTTAGCCTGTCTTTAAGGTGAACAAGGGGGAAAATATCCTCATTTTGGAGGGTTTAATGATCCATATTTGAAATTTCTTGGGCGGCCATTTAATCCTCCAGTGTAAAGATGTAAAACAACACAAGCAGACAAACACTCCACGTTCCTCGTCTCGCTCTACACGGTGTAGCTGAGGGAGGAATTAGACCTGCCCAGTGTTTGGCTCTTTAGTTCTGCTCTATTATGCTCTTTAATTTCACCCTTCCCCCTGCAGTCATAGCCGCTCGTCTCTTAATCAAATAATAATCAGTGCTGTTGGTCGTTGGTCGAACACTTAACTTCCACCGGAGCCCCAGAACAAGACGAATGCATCAGGAGAGAGCAGAAAATCCTTTCAGGGCCAAATCTGTGGCTGCAGATGCAGCCGGGCTGCTTCTGTTTGTTCGAGGGATTTGGTGACAGACTGAGCCGTGCAACATTTGAATAACAGCCACAGATATGATTACGAAATGAATTATAAATATGGAGCAGTGTAACAGTGTGTGCTTGGTTAAATGAAAAACACTTCAAATCATCCGAATCTCTTCGAGATGCTCAAAGACAAACTCCACTGTCGCTGCTGAGTGAAACTGGAGAGAAGACAAAACAACAGTGGTTTTTAAATTTTAAAGTAGGTTAAAGGGGGTCGGTGTTAAACCCACTATCTTTCTCCCAGCAGAGGAGCGATTGTTGTTTTAATTCAGCGTTTTACTGAAGCTATCCCCATTATCTAGAACCAGGCTACAAGACTCATTTTTATTAAATCAAATTGTTTCAGGATGAAACCTTTTTTTTGTTTTTAATGTCAAAAAGTTGTTGCTCGTTATTTTCCAGACTCTAAAATTAATCTGCAAATTGCCTTTTTTTCCCCATTTCAGTCCAAAACACAAAGGCCGTTAATTTCTTATGAAAAGCAGCAAATCCCTAAAGAAGCCGGAACGAGCAAATGTTTGTTTATTGTTGATTAGTAAATGACCCAAATGATGGATTCATAGTTGAAATCAAAGATTTTATATTTTGTCTTTAACAGCTAATCGACATCAGATGAAGTCGTGTTCAGGTCAAAGTTCATATATTTGGTATAACTGTCTGAACTTCAACATTTGAAGCGTTTGTCATCCATGACATTCAAATGACATTCAAACTAACCAAACGGATAAAACTTTGACATTTATGTTTTTTTTTTCTCAGAGTGCCGGCAGCCTTTTTAAACCCGCGACCCCCGAAGACTTTCTCCGTCGCCAACCGATTAGCAACAACAACAGGTGATGTCATCACAGTGAGATCCAAACTGCTGCTGGTTGATGACATCACCGCACAAACACTGGAGAAGCGTGGGAAACCACATCACACTTTGTGGTAATCTGAGCAGGCTGCAGCGCAGGAGACAGAACCCCTAACCCGAACGCTGCATCCATGTCTGAAGGTGAACACAGCTTGGTGTTTATTTAGCCTTATTATTATGCTGTTCTGTGTCACATGGCAATGCTTAGACTTTGTAAACATACATGTGTGATCTGCACTGACTCGTTGCAATAATGCAGTTTTTACCTTGAAACAAAAAAAAGGAGAAACTCGAGTAAAATCAACGTGTTCAAAGTGTTATCTGGCTGTCTAACCATGTACATCAGAACGTGCAGTAAACGCCTAGTTGGAAGTGGAAGTATCCTGAACTGAAACCGGAACCATGAAGGATCCTCGAGCAGTCAGAGCGAATCCAAACCGTATGAACTGACCAACCAGAAATGTCCGAAAAGCGATGGGATGTCCAACACTTACTAACCACCACATGCTAACAACATTCAAAATCCATCAAACAGACGTTGTTCATCGCTCCATTTGGACCCGAAGCTAAAGCAGATAATGTACATCTCCCAGCCCGTGTGCCCTGGGCGGCGCGCGAGCACTCTGATCCGCCGTCCGCTCTGCCACAGCCGTTCAGCTCTCACACATTCCTCCAGACCAGAGCGAATCGGCTAATCCCTGGAGAGCAGATAACCTAATACTGCTTGACATGCTGTGGCCAGACACCAGGGGGGGGGGGAGAAAAAAAAAGTTCTCAACTGTAATCTGGAACTAAAGGAAGATGAAGACTTCTACAAAAACGACATGTTCTCCGTGGAGCGTCGTGTGAATCAACCAGCCGTTCAGTTCAAATGTCACCGTCACATCTGGGATTCTGCAAATCCCAAAAACTCAACAATAATTGGTTTAAGAAGCTGCAATTTGGTGCATTCAAACACTTTCTTGACAGCATGTGCACATTTTAAGCGTCTCCGTTTGTACGTTTAAAAACTTAGCAGCTGAATAAAGAAAGCCGTGGGATGATTAGTGATTGTCAAACTTACGCACTGTGGGCTGGTAATGTCACAGAAATAAACGCTGCTACAAGTCTGAGAGTAATTTTCTGTCTCAATGAAGGTTTCCATTGTTGGGGGGGGGGGAGGGGGGGTTTAGTCAAGGATGAAGCTTAATCCCTGGCTGTGAAATTGGCCTCTAATCTCTTCGGGAGGTAGAGAGAAACCGATGGGACACAAATCTACGCTTAAGCAACGAAATGCCCTCAGGAAGCGAAAAACCAAAGAATGGGACCTCTCGCAGATCCGGCGAGGTGAATCGCACGCTATACGCCAGTGACATGTTAATTACTGGGCTCAACATGTGACTTTTATCACAAGTTAAGTTACCGCGGAGGGAGAAATCGCCGGCTGCAAAACCACAAATAAAAGTCACCGTGACCAGATTTGCTGCTTGTCGACAGGCCAGTAGAGGTCGCTGTAACGCCGACCGAGTTCTACATTCAGTCTCTGACTCGGGTGCAGAAGCCTTTACGACTTTGTCAGGGAAGCCAGGAAAAGTAGAAAACGTCGCCTTGAACTCTGAGACGACTCACACAGGCAGACAGATCTGACGGCGTATTCTCCGCTGGGATTCCCAAATTTAGCTCCAAACTGCTGTTTAAAAAAAAAACAGACTCTGTACAACCGAGCAAATATGCACGATGACACGCGGTGTTTTAAGGGGTAGAGCGCGTGCATGTACGCTTCAGATGACGCCGCTAGTTTAAGCAGCGTGACACGTTTAGCACGATGGAAATCCCCCCCGGAGGAAGGAAGGAGGCAGATCTTAAAACACACACATCCATCACTTCCTCAGATTTACATTTCTGCACTTTGTTTAAATCCACTTCTTTCTTTGTTCGCAGCCTCTCGCACTCCTGACACCCCCCCCCCCCGTGCTCGCCTACGAAGCCTTCAAGGTTCTTTTTCATCTCGGCGAAATGTCAAAGACACTTGTTGCTGAGGCGACGGCGGCGACAGCAGGAGATCATCAGCTGAGGTTGGCGTTCACCCCGTGACACCCAATTCACACTTCAGACACGTCTCAGAAAACCCGACAGACGGCTGAGAAACAGGATCTGAATTATTACCAAAACTCTCAGTCTGTTTCCTCTCGTCCTCAGTGGCGTCTAATCGAAGCGTTCCAACCTGAAGCGAGTCGTTCCTCATTTGAACCCGATGATGTAGAAATAGATAAATGAAGAGGCCCAAGATCAGAGCCATCTGAATCCAGCACAACCAAAAACACCAGCCTGACCTCAAGTCCAAGTCCTGACCAAACCAAACCTGAGTGGTTCATATCTTTAGACTTCGGCTGGGAACATCCCAAATGATGAGCCACGCACGGACAGTATTTAAGTTTTTGTCTTTAACAGTCAACAGAATATAAAATGTAGAGATATGGTAACTAGATTGAGTCAGGCAGAAAGACCCCCCCCTCCCTCCCCCCCCTCCCCCCCTCACCTCTCTTCTGCTCCTACCTGAGTGCAGCTCAACTCTGACGATGTCCTGCAGCCACAAACAAACAAACAAGAAGCACGAGTGGAAACGAAGAAAGAAGGGCAACAGTAGATGCACCGTCTTTCCCGTCTTCTAATAGCAAATGGAGGGAAACGAGAGGGAGGGGAGTGATGGATTGACTTTGTGTGTGTGTGTGTGTGTGTGTGTGTGTGTGTGTGTTCTTCTTCTGCATGGATAACTCAAGCCAGACCTTTCCTGCCTCCCCCCCCCCTCCACCCGGGGCAGGATAGAGAGTTCTGAAATCGAACGACGACTCCTGCTCTCTCTCTCTCTCTCTCTCTCCTTATTGAACGCCCGATGTCGCTCGACCATCTCCTCCACTCACTCACTCTCCCCTCCATCTCTCCGTCTGTCACTCTACCCTGTCACCCTACTCTCTCTCTCTCTCCGTTTATCTCCACATCGCTTCACCAGCCCAAAATTATTAAATAACAACTTCTGACATTTCGTCTCCGTCTCGTCCTTCCTCACAAATTTGCTCGCCCTTTTTTTCCCCCCGCAGCAAACCCAGTGACGCCCGGTGCACACGCTCTCACAGGTGGACCAGGATGTCGTGCTATATCTGCGTTTGTTAGCATGATCCTAACGCATACTAGAAAAATGCCATTAGCTACTCAGGCTAACCAGATTAGCATCCAGTAATTATGAATCTTACGTAACGAACAAACGTCGTACTCACAGGCACGTGTTTCATTAAAGTCTGTGCAGACCAACTTTAAAAAAAAGTGCCGACTCATGCTAGCCTAGCCTGCCGCTCTGATCCAGTGACCTCCGCTGCCTCCTTTTAAACGTATAACGTCGTCACCAGTCATAAACTTTAAACACGTAGAACGCTTCCTTCTTCCTTCTTCCTCGTTTCCTCTTCGACTTCCTATCCGTGGTCGAATAACAGCCCACCTGCTTCAATGAGACGCACGACTGTCGCAGGAGCCACTTCCTGACAACAGAGCCATTAGATTAGTGAGGTTGGAGGTGATAAAAAAAATACGGTCTTAGGGAACAGTAGAAGAAGAAATCGAAAAAAGCACCGCTCTGCACACATCCACAACTCAGAGAAGTGTCACAACTACATGATCCGAAAGTAAAGCATGAAGACAGATGAGGAAGGAGGAGACTGATTAAAAAAGGATTCGCTTTAAATTTTTCAAGATCGTCGGGACATGGGGTCGTGAAAAATGGCGTGCAAGCCCGACATGTGGGAGGTAATTTTTCACGCTCCGAGTCATGAAAAAACAGCTTTTTTTTCCACATCTTTTCACAGCCTTATTTTTGATGCAACCGCATTTACCATAAATCCGACTCCTCCGAAGCCCAAGCCCGCCCTCCAGAAGACGAGGGGGAGACAGTTGAATATGAGATCTGACATGCTTAAGTGGAAACAGATGAAGGTTGGAGGGAGGAGGAGGAGGAGGAGGGGAGACAAGGTAACAGGCAGTTATAGCAGCTTCTGTGTCTGTGTGTGTGTGTGTGTGTGTGTGTGTGTGTGTGTGTGTGTGTGTGTGTTTGGGTTCAGACGTGACCAGAGGCGAGGAGCAGCAGCGAGAAGAGACGACAGAGAGGGGAGGAGAAGGAGGTGTGTTTGTTTTCCTTCTCGTCAGGAGGAGACAGGAACTAGACGAGGAGGTGGAGAGGAGCGCCAAAATAAGAGCGTCAAATAACCGCTGAGTCTGCAAAATCTCCACGCTTCCATGACAACTAATTAAAAAAAAAAAACAGAAGACGATGTGTTTGATTCAGAGCCTGCAAGACGATAATCAGTAAGTGAACTGTTTCATTCTTGTTTTAATGGAGAGATCTCGTGGAAAGCTGCTCATTCACCGTTTCCACGATGTTGCGACGAGCGGTCGTGTTACCCGCCGCTGTACGCCATCGCTCACTGAAAAACTGCTCCATCAGCATTTTTGCAACAAAAAAACAAGCTAAACATTTTGATTTGAGGGAGTGAATCAAATCCAGGTGTCACAGAGTTTAGAGTCAGGAGTGCAGAATATGGAGTTTTGGCGCCCCCTACAGGATGCTGCAGCAAATCAAACTGTATTTATGGAGCACTTTTAAAAACAACCAGAGTTGTACAATTAGATGGCATATATGGACTAAATTACCACAGCATGGTAAAAGACACAATTTGGATGAAGTATCAGACCGTTCGGACCCCAGGAAAGTTAAAAAAAGGGACAATGAATATAAAAAAACATTTCTGTAAATATACTAGAGTTCGCCAAAAGCTCATTTTCATATGTTGTTCCTGTGCAAATTTTCTGAAAGATAAATTCAAACATTGCCAAAAGCTACAAAATAGAAACAACATGGCAGTGATTCAGTAGTCATAAATTAGTGGAGGCCACATGTCAAACATCGAGTGCAGGGGAAAGGCTGCGTCTTCAGTCTGGCCCTTAAAATGCCTAAAGAAGGGAACAGCTCGTCTTCTCTTTGACCTCGAGCGAGGAGCAGCCGGGAGCAGCCGGGAGCAGCCGGGCTGGTGACCTGAGAGAAGGAGGTGGAGGAGGACCTGATGACCGAGGAGTCAGTGCAGGAGAGATGCTTTGGTAAGAATCAACGAGCTCACAGCGAAGCTTTCACTCTGCTTCTGCGTGACAGCCGGAAAAAATGTGTTTCACAGATTTGGAGGAGAGACGTCTTCAAAGAGAGAGAGAGAGGATCAGAGTGATGATGATGTCAGAAGTAAACACACACACACACACACACACACACAGAGTAAATTAACTGTGGTAAAGAAGAAGCAGATTTGCACAAACAGCTGGGCTCTACTGCCACCTGGTGGTCAGGACGAGAACTGCTAAAGCGTCATTTCTGGTTTGTTGTTGAGCTCTCACATGAACTCTGATTAAATGAAGCTATAAAACGTGTTTTTGATTCAAGAACGAGCCGCAGAATCAGGAACATGTTGTTTTTTTAAGGCGTGCGGTGATAAAATATGAGAACAATAATAAACAACACTCACACAGATCACTCCTGAGAGGCTTTAAAGGAGGAACTCAGACACCAGGTGAAATACACAAGAAAAACAGATTAAAAGGCGAGTTTAAAGGCCTCATTTAAGATGAGACACTTTATAAAATGTACTGGTCAATTTTATTTATATAGCACATTTAAAACAGCGAGTAGCCAACCAAAGCCTGTCTCTACAATAAAAAGCCCAAAAATAAATTCTTAAAAAAATTACAGACTTCACAAAAAAAACTGTTGCGCTGACTAAAGACAAAACAGAATATATAAGATGAAAATACGCAACATTAATAAGAAGGAAGTGTTTTTATCCGACAGTCGGTCAGCGGGGAGGAAGTCTCCAGTAAAAACCAAAGAGAATGGAAGAAGAAGACGAAGAGCCTCTGCAGCAGAAACACATTTCAGCTCTTTTCTACATGAACATAACTGAACGTAACTTCTCACTTTATCTCAACGGACACATAAACGTAAAGAAGCAGGCGTCCATTACCTCCTTGGATATCATGTTCAATGACTTCTCCCTGACTTTCCAGGTCTTGTTTTTTTGCACCCTCTCCTCGGTCTCTGTGTCTGTAAACTCTCTGAGCTTGTTTTATTTACAGTAATTTTACATTATTTATGTATTTTGAAGCAACAAGCTGAGAAAAAAAACAAATTCAAAACTGCCCATTTGGGGCTGTTAGACTATCTCAGTTTGTTTGTATCATAACAGACATTTATAAAAACTCTGAATTATTCATGATCTCAGGGATAGACAGACATTTATGGACTAACACTGAAATATTTAGTTTGCATGAATCTAGACGATAATAAATAGAGGAACCATATTCAAACATAACCCGGAACTTTTTAGCTTTTATATTTTGAGATTTTTATTTTAGTCTTAAAATAAAATATAGGCAAAGTGTGTCTAGTCTGTCTACAAACCCCCCAATGATGAAAAGTCCATCCTCTCCGTCTTCTGTCTGCTACACTTTTCAGAAAATGTGTGCTCAAACAGGGGGGTTTGGGAGTTTCCCTCCATGACATCACAAAGGGCAGTAGCCCCTCCCCCCAGGTGGGTGACACTCCCACAGCTAGGTGTTTGTTCTGCCCTCTGAGTCTGCCTTCTCACCGTAAACAATAGGACATGGAGCGAGAAAGCAGCGAGTACACCCGAGCCCTTCCAGAGAGGGGGCGTGGTCAGACACAGCTCATTTACATATTTAAAGCGACAGACACAGAAACAGCCTGTTCTGAGCAGGGCTGAAATAGAGTTTATAGACATGATCAAATACAGGATCAGAGTGGATTTACAACAACACACTTCACAGAAACAAAAATAGACTTCTATTAAAGCAGCGAGGGAATGACAAAGTTGAGGGAGAACACGGGAAAGACTGAAGCAGAAAAAGAATCAAAACAGAGACAGAGACGTCTGCGCCACTTTTGGTTTTATTTTTGTAGAAGCCGTGCCAATTTCCTAGAAAGAGTTGTAGAGTAAAATCCCCCCTGAGGGTGCAGAGCTTCCCTTACACCGCTTTTTTTTTTTTAAATGTTGTACAACCTGCAGTTCTTCCCTCGTTCTACTTGGCAACTGAACTGAAAAAAAAAAGGAATGAATCTCTTGGGGCTGAAAGCGGCTTGAAAAATGGTCAAACTGAACCACAAATGGAAAAAAAAAAAGAAAGACTTACATACAGTCACAGTAAGACAGAATTTTCTGCCTTTACCAAAAGTTTCATAACCAAAGAGACTGTAGTAGGAGTAAGAAGGTGGTTTATCTTTAAACATTTATCCAAACACAACGTTCAAACCTCTCAACACCATGTAAATAACTTAACTGGTTATGTCACGGCTGGAAGGTCAGTCTTTGTATAAAACTGGGCTCCAGCAGGAGGATACAAATATGTTTAGAAGTGGTGCTACACGACCAGGGGGAAAAAGGTAGTAGGGATATTTCCTTGAATTTCTCCTTGAACGAAAGCAGAAAAGACTGGATCCACAGCTTTCATGAGATAATCCCAGAACGCTCCGTTGGACCGTTGTAGCTTCGCTCTTCTTGGACCTTCATGGTCGTTTCCTCAGGGTGGGACACTTTGGCACGAGACTCCAGTTTCCAAACACAGACCCGATGGACTGTCATCGCAACAGTCCATTCATTGCTCAGAGCATTCACCGCTATAGCCAGACAAACCAAGATGGCGCCTATTTTCCCTCCCTCGCCATCCTAGCAACCTGCTATCCCCATCCTCATCGGCCATTATCCCCATTGGTGACCATCCTGACATCGGCATTCCTCACCATACCTTATTCCCTATTATCTCAAATGGTCCATTTTCCAAACGCCATTGTCCGCCAAAACGCCATTCCAACATGGCCACTTAACTTCCACTCTCAGCGGCCCCTGTCCGTTCCCCTTTAGCGTTTTCAGGCACCAATCGTCAACCCAGATGGACGTTATTATTACTGAAAACCTACAAGATCTTCCTCAGACGCTTTCGGACCGCCGTGCAGACAGGAAGTCACGCTCAAATCGACTCGTCAGAAACGCTTCCTCTGAAAGTAAAAGAACAAGCAGATGATGCTTCTTGAGATATTTGACCCGACTGAAGCGTTGAAAATGTTGTAGCCCAACACTAAAGGTTTTGGTAACGCTATAGCGTCCTCAACATAAAGACAAGCCTTTCTCTCTCTCTCTCTCTTTCACTCGTTCGGCCCGCAGCTGGAGGAAGCGAGGGATGATGTTAGGAGAGGAAGAGAGAGAGAGAGAGAGAGAGAGATACACTTCAAATGATTTGCATGTGAAATAGACTGGCACTTAGATCAAAAACTCGGGCTGGAAGTAGGCAAACACACACAAACACACACACACACACACACACACACACACACAAACACACACAAACACACACAGTCTCGTCAGTGTGTGTGTGTGCGTGTGTGTGTGTGTGCAGTGACAGCAGCAGCCCTGTGAGAGCACAGAAGCATGTGAGGCTGATTACAATACATTTACTGCTGAGTCTGTCTAGACAGAAAGAGAGAGAGAGAGAGAGAGAGAGAGAGAGAGAGAGAGAGAGAGAGAGAGAGAGAGAGAGAGAGAGAGAGAGAGAGAGAGAGAGGAGAGAAGAATGAAGATGAGGGCCAGACATAAAGTTAAAGGCAGGAAGATGAAAGACAGATGTATTATGGAGGAAGGAAGAGGTACGACAGCAGAGAGTGAATGAAAACATTCAGATGAATCAAAAGAGTGACTGACCAGTGCTCGTTTATTGTTATTGGGCTGGGGAATCCTAGCTATGAAGACCACAGAGTCATTATCAAGATGTTAACTGAGGGTATAAATAAATAAGATTCAGGATCATTTTCTCATAGACTTCTATGAGACTTCCTCTTGTGGATTTCAGACCCAAACCCTCAAGGTAAAACATGTCGACGTCCCTCTTTAGCACCACTTTCATCAGACCAAATCCAAACTTTGTAGTTGCATCGCCTCGTTATTATTATCACTTCACTTTTAACCAAACATCTTCAGAAGGGAGAGTCTATGGGGATTGTAGTCTCGTGCCAACGTGCCTCCATATACTGTACAGCGTCTCTGAGTGGGCGGGGCCGTCACATATGGCCGCAGGGCAAATGGTTGGCCGAGTATGGGTTCACGCAAAAAAAAAATATCAACCTTGAACGACCTTGAATGTGAGTAGTTGTGCCAAACTGGCTGGAGAGAAAACTGCACAGTCAGAGAGCGCACATAAACAACAGACAAGTGTGTCATTGTCGTGCAGCCTGATCGTATGAGTCACACACACACACACACACACACACACACAGGAGGTAACTTCCAGATGGGCAGCATTCCCAAAACCTGTCCTGTTAGCTCCCAGTATGAATTTTACACCCACAGAAACCCAAACATGGTCACAATGAAATCCCTCTAAAAAAAAAAACAGAAATCTGTCTTTAAAACAGGAAATGAATGTGATGTAATACGTTCTGTGCAAACACTTAAACCACATGGCGCACATTTCTCACACTGCAACACCCACTTGAAATCTATACTGGTGGCCCGAGGCAGATACCTAATATGGACACACACACACACACACACACACACACACACACACACAGAGTTCAATAGAGAGGCTGATGAATGATGCATTCCTTCACAGAGGGCATCGTACTACAGTAACACTCTTTCATTTTCAGACGCCCACTCACTAATTCAACCCTCTCTTTGCATCCTTTTTATCTTCCTCTCTTCTTCCGCTGTCTCTCTCCGCCGAGCCTTCGTCACAGCCTCCTCGTATCGTCTCGTCCTCCTCAGTCGTGTCTTTGCTACGCCTCTCTTTTTCGTTTATTTCCTTCCAAATCTTTCACCCCTCCCCCGCTTCATCATCGACTGCATTTAGACCTTCTGGATAACTCTTATGTTGTTGTTTATCAACATTTTGTTGACATGAATGTGCATACACCCATCATTACAAATTGGCACTTTAGCAGCTATGTTCAGTACATAGCTAGAGCTAGCAGCTGTTAGCCTAGCCTAGCATACGGTATTTGGAAAACAGCTAGCTTGGTTGTAAGCCAAGAACTAACAACAAACGACCAAATGTTTTTCTTTTCTTTTGCAATGTGACAACAAACAAGTTCAGTCAAAGTCATTTTGAGAAAAATTAACGTGTTATTTTCGACGTGTTCACATTTACAAAGAAGAAATCCAAACCTCTCTCCTCCCAACACTTCCTGTTTTACTTCAGCTGTTCCCAATAATAACGTTTTTTTTTTGTTAATTACAAGACATGTGTGGATTATGGCGCCCCCCCCGTGGACAGAGTAAGTATTTAATCCTATATAGAGCATTCATAATCTGATCTTTCAAAGTCTGTATATATTGATAACGTTGATTTCTTTCTTCTTCTTCTTTTTTACAATACAAAGCAATAACAAAAGGTAAATTGGAAAACCCGACACTGCAGGAAAAAAAAAGGATTTTTAAATCCGGATTATTCTTTTCCAGATTAAACCTTTTGAATAAAAGGCACTGAATCAAAGGTTCAAACTTCCGACTGTTACAATGGTATCAATCAGATCTAATTCATGGAGCTTAAAGCAAAATGTGTAATTCCACAAATCTCTTTATCTCATCTTGTTTTCACACTTTTATCTAATCTTCTCGTTTCTCCCATTTGTGTATTCGCACCTCTCTGCCCTCCTTTGTTTGACTTCTCCTTTATCTTTCTGGTTTTTTTGCCTCCCATCTCTTCTTTCTCAGCACTCTGACTTTTTTTTTTTTTTTTTTTTACAAACTGGTTTCTGTCATCGCTCAACAATCTGCAGAATGAGAGACATGAAGAGAGAAGGGGAGAGAGAGAGAGAGAGAGAGAGAGCCGGGCAAAGAGGAGGACGAGTGACAGCTCGACAAACGGGGACAAATGTGACAGCTGAAAAAGAAGAAAAGAGGCGAAAACTCCCGGAGTGACAGAAGATGAAATGTAACCCAGAATCTGAAAAACTGTAAAACACATGTACGTGTCATATTCCCCGCAGCAAAACAATCTGCTCTGACGCAAATACACAAATTGTTTAATCTAAAACGATTCCCTCTCACAGCACGTCGAACAACCCCGAGATCTACTGAACAAAGACGAGCAGGATATTTTACAGGAAGCTGTTCGCCGTGTCACTTGTTACAAAGCTTGTTTCAGTGTCGTTGTTTTGTTGAACCTCTGTGAGGAAACTGAAACAACAGAAAGCGTGACGCTCCTCAGATTAACAGAGATAAATATATTAAAGCGCGGCAGCCTGAGGTGAACGCCACGCCGCTGGAAGACGCTCTGAAAATTAACTAAATCTGCTGAGTCGAGCGAAAAAAAGAAAAAAAAAGAAGCCAGCTGAGGGAAACACTTTTAATTAACGCAAACGGTGACTCTCCCTCTCCTTAAAACAACAAGACCGAAGACGGGACGGTTTCTATCTGGGACAACTGTAGCCTGCGGCGGGATGGAGACGCAGCATCGCGCGGTCGACGGTTTGATTCCCCCCCCCCCCTAAAAAAAAGCTGAGAAAACACAGAGAGAGAAATAAAGGACGATCTTTGAGCTGCTTTTGAGGATGTTTCCTCTTAAACCAAAGACGGACTCTCGCCGCTGTTCGGGAAGTGAACTTGCACCTCTCCGGCCTCCAGATCAATTCTCAGACTTTGTCCGACCCCGGACTTGGACCGATGAATCTCGGGTACCCAAACCAAGTCCCTGAGCCTTTGATGGACAAACCAGCCGCCTAAAGTCCCACAAGTTTTAACATTGATCAGAAAGTCGCACATTATTCCTTTAATCGTAATTAAACGCCTGTATCGTCACATTTAAAGTGACGTCAATAAAAACCTGTTTTCATTAAAGTCTAACAGTGCATGCTCCATGTTGTTTTCCCCTCGCTCTCTAACTGAAGTGTTTTCAGACGACACAGACAAATAAGCTCATTTAAAACTTTCGGGTGCGTTTAAATGTCAGCCTGCGAGACGCTTCATGCTCCACTCAGACACACAAAAAGCTCCAACAGAGAGATCATGAGTCACTCTCAGCTCCTCCTTCTCTCCTGAAAGTCTTCTCAGAAATGTCCTTCAGGAGAACAAACGTCCATGTCTGTGTGAGCCGTCTGTCCGAAGGCTCAACGACAGACCTGCGTTAGCCGCAGGCTAGCTAGCATAAACAAACACCAGCTTGTTGTATTCCACAGCAGAGCATGACTTTGTTTCTCCACAGAAAATCTCAAGGATTCAAAAATATCATTTTATAATTTCATCAACAGAGATTTTGTTGTTTTATGAAGAACATCTTTTTAACTGAACGTGTTTTATTTCCAGACTACGGTGACCGTTTGTATCGGATAAAAGATAAAATATTCAAAATGAGGAAAAAGGAGACAGCAAGAAATATCAGGGAATAATGAAGATTAGAAATTATTCTCGTCATTAAATATAATTACTTAACATGTTTGAGAAATGACCCCGAACTAGCCATTCGATTAAAAAAAGAAAAAGTCAAGTCAGCATCTGAGCCAGTGTGCAAAAATGATTGACGCCACTCCAGACAAAAACAAACAACAACAGACTTTTATCAAGCTCAAGTTTTGACAGACTGTAAATATCAAAGGACAAAGCGTGGTGTGACGTCAGCCATCTTGTTCCTGCAGGAGGCGCTCTGGAGGCTCATCGGCAGCAGCCGCCATGTTGGAAATCCTGTCTCAACGGCGAAAGCTTTTTCAACACTAAATATTCTGACGTCTAAAAAGAAAACAAGTTTCAACACACAAGTCGAGTTTTTAATCCATCGTTGTCGACGGCAGGTTTCTCTTCGCACTCAAAAACCGAATAGAGACACGATGATGCACGAACACGCCGCTTATCGAAACACCAGAAGCCAGGACATCGTGCAACCAGCTGGACTGCAGTGAACACACACAACACACACACACACACACACACACACTACCTTTAAAGAAGTACAGTCTGCAGGAGTCTGAGCTCTTCTTCTCATCCTCATCATCGTCCGTCCTGCCATGTGCGGGCGATCGCTTCCTTTTCCAACGCATCGCTTCCTTTTTCATTGATTTTCTATCAGCGTCGACTCAACTCTCTCCTTCTATGTGTCCACTTACTCGCCTCCTGTTTTACCCTCCCCTGTTCTCCTCCTTTTTACCCCCCACCTCTCTCTCTCTCTCTCTCTCTCTCTCTCTCTCTCTTCTTCCTCACCCCTTTGATTAGTCTCTCTCCCTCACGTGGGATTTCTCTGGCAACACAACTCTCCACAGTGACAGTTCACATGATAGCCAAAATATTGTGTGTGTGTGTGTGTGTGTGTGTGTGTGTGTGTGTGTTATCGTACCACGTATCTGCATGTGATTGAAAAAAACATCACGTCTTCGCCTGATGATAATTTCTGTAGAATTAATTTTCCTTGTTAGTAGATTTCAGACATTGTAATAGCACTGTGTAAGTGTGTACGGACGTGTGTGTGTGTGTGTGTGTGTGTGTGCTGGCTCTCTTGGACACCATGCTGCACTTTGTTCTGCTGCGTCAGCCCTGCCCACACACACACACACACACACACAAACTTTCAGAGACAAACACACTGACAACAAGCTCTACACAGGACAAGAGACGCTAAACACACACACCTACATGCTCTGCTAACTTTACTCCTTTAAACGCACAAAATGTTGACAGGTTGTGATGATGTTGAGCCACCATGACAGCGACATACGCGACTTGTTTGTCGTTGCCAAGGAAACACCAGATGTTACGTCAAAGATCGCTGCGTAAGTAAGCGTGAGCTGCTACTCAAAGCTGTCGTTCTGCTGCTGAGACAAAAACAGGCTGTTTCTGTGTCTGTAGCTTTAAATATGTAAATGAGCTGTGTCTGGCCACGCCCCCTCTCTGGAAGGGCTCGGGTGTACTCGCTGCTTTCTGGCTCCATGTCCTATTGTTTACGGTGAGAAGGCAGACTCAGAGGGCAGAACAAACACCTAGCTGTGGGAGTGTCACCCACCTGGGGGAGGGGCTACTGCCCTTTGTGATGTCATAGAGGGAAAATCTCCAAACGGGCCTGTTTGAGCACACATTAAAGAAAATGTCAAATCAACAACTTTTGTTAACAACAGTGGGAGTGTTAAATAAAAGATTTATAACGCTAAAGATGAGAAAAAGAGTGACAACTAAATTATAAACATCAGCAGAGTGTAAAAACAAACTAATGAGCTGTGTGATGGGGCAGAGAGCCCACTTCACACAGGGCAACCAGGAAGTCAGAGGGCACACAGAGGACATGCTGTAACACACACACACACACACACACACACAAATGATCTACCTTTTCTTTCTTCATCAATCACGGCTATTTTAAACACGAAATAAGGGCAACATTTGATGTGGATTTTTATTGACACTAAAGGAAGATTGATGTTCAAAGTCACACTTAAAAATGTGCCTGGAAACTCAACTTCATTAATATATAAAAGACAAAAACACCAGCAGCCTTTCCAAACAAATATTTGGTTTTAAATGCGTCTTTGCCTCTGACAGGACAAAAGGCCAATCACAGTTTAGGATTTTGTTTGCGTTGGCCAATCAGATTTTGAGGGATTTTGATGGTCATCCCCATTGGACACGTCCCTGCACTAACACCTAACAATCCAATGAGTCACAGAGGGACCGAAATTAAAAAAAAAAAAAAAAAATCAAACCAACCGGAGCTGAGAATGACAAAAACCAGATCGTACGACATGTTACTGAAACATACAAATAAAATAAAAAAGCACGAGAAAATGATGCAAGGATGCGGGCGGATGTTGTACGAGTCCCCGTAACCATAGAAACCACATCTACCTCCTGAAATGCGGAGCAGAGAGGGCAGATTGTTTGGCAGTAACGAGTCTCTGGGACACAATCCACTGACGTTTCAAAACGACGCACAAGCACGCATCACGAAGTCACGCTGCAGACGTCGGTCGATGTTTTTTACAGACGTGCAGCTGCTACAGGTCGTTCCTTTTTCAGAGAACGTGAGTTATTCATTTCCGTCAGGACCTAAAGACAATTTCAAAAACTGCAAACTCTGCCTTTAAGTTGAGAGTCGGATGCAACGCCGCAGTGTCGAGCTTAAATGCTGAATAATGAAGCAGAATGGCGTTTCGCCCGGGTCGGCCGTGACTCGCACAGCGAGGTGTGACGACAACAACACAGCAGCTCTGCGACTTGTTTACAAACACAAACACTGGGTTTTTTTTCACACACTGTCCAAACCGCAGAGCCTCACGGCTGCCAGGTAGTGGCATGGTAGCGGGAGGCATGGACACACACACACACACACACACACACACACACACACACACACACACACACACACACACACACACACACACACACACACACACACACACACACACACACACACACACACACACACACACACACACACACACACACACACACACACACACACACACACACACACACACACACACACACACACACACAAAACTCATCAGGGCGTCCAGATCCATGTGTTCAGTGTCAGAACGGCGTGTTCTGCTGTCGTTCTTCCTCCTCCTCCTCCTCCTCCTCCTCACCACAACAACCCGCCAATAAACACAAACAAGGAAATTACGCAGATTCTCGACCTCAGAGCCATGAGTACATTTATTTTATTTTGATATTATTTTACCTCGTACTGCCTCATATGTTTGAATCCCTGCATTGGACCTTTTTTGATCTCTCCTTGTTTACTTGTCTCCTTTCCTTGGTTGTGTCCTTTCCTACTCTCGTGAGGACGACAAACACGTTTCCTGCAGCCCTCCAAGGTTCCTCCCTCCACAGTGAAGTGAGATTCCCCTTCTTCCTCCCTTATTCAACTCCAACATCACCCCTCAATGCACACACACACACACACACACACACACACACACACACACACAGAGTCATCTCTGTCCGTCATCTGGAAGTGATTGCGTCCAGCATTACAGCATGCCTTGGCCCGTGTTGAGCGTGTTGGTGTTGACAGCCAGCCTTTTGTCTGTTACAGCCCAGAGAAACACACACACACACACACACACACACACACACACACACACGACGCACACCATTAACTCACTCATGCCCATTAGTCAATGTTACAAGCTCAAATTACTCCTAACTAAGAGCACTTAGACATCAGATTGACTGATGTCCCGTGTGGCTGACGTCACATTTTATCAGAGCCAAGAAAAAAAAGAATCATCTTCATGTAGAGTTGATTTAATTTTATTTGTTGGGAAAGATTCTGCTCCTGATTCCCAACACGAGGAGTGATTGTGTTTCTTTTTACGCCTTGCTCAACCTGGGCCCAAAAAAAAAAAAAAAAAAAAAAAGTCTGAAAGACAAAACTCTTTGCACCGTCGCTCTTCGTGTCTCGCTCTGCAAAGACTCATTATGGAAAAAAAAAAAAAAAAACACTTCCTGAAATGCCACAAAAAGTTTTAATTCATCCTAATCTCAACGTTTCAACCGGAGGTCTTATTCGACAGGAGCTTTGGTTTGTGAGTGGCGGTGAAGGGCGGCGGCGGCGGCGGCCGGGCGAAGAGAACGAGGACTAAAGGTGCAGAGCCTCCATTTCTGAACCTGTTCAACATCCGTTCAGTTCAGTGCGGTCACGACATCACACTCACCTGTTGTGTTCACATCATCACAGACCTGCACAATGTCAACAACACACACGTTAAAAAACACACCATCAGTCTGAATCCTCCCTCTCTCTCTCTCTCTCTCTCTCTCTCTCTCTCTCGCTCGCTCTCTCTCGCTCTCTCTCTCTCTCTCTCTCTCTGTCTCTCTCTCTCTCTCTCTCTCTCTCTCGCTCTCTTTACCGTCTAAGATAGAAATCTGCTCTCTTGGAGTTTGCACACAAACTGTCCTCACATACGTGACTTCAGAGAGATGATCTCTGTGTGTGTGTGTGTGTGTGTGTGTGTGTGTGTGTGTGTGTGTGTGTGTGTGTGTGTGTGTGTGTGTGTGTGTGCAGATAAAAGGATGTAGTAGATAAACACACACACACACAAACAAAGAGAGAGAGAGACAGAGAGGGAGGTCCTGTATGAGAGATCGGCAACAAACTGGAAAATTTACAAGTGAATATTAAAAAAAAACACTTGAAGAAAACTTGTTATACTCAGAGGAGCGAGAGCGAGCTCTGCACACTGTGTTTTATTACACACACACACACACACACACACACACACACACACACACACACACACACACACACACACACACACACACACACACACACACACACACACACACACACACACACTCTCTGGGCCCCTTCCTTTCATTATCTCACTGCTGTTACTCAATCTCCTCTCTCCATGTTGCGTTTGTTATTTTCTCCAGTGTGCAGAAAATTGGAGGATTTTGTCGATCCTCGTGTTGATCTGTTGATCTTCCTCGACGGCCACAAATCTCCTTTTGCCTTAAAGCTTAAGAGAAATGGTTATGAAAACAATAACTCTTTATGACCTACAAAAAAAATTTAAAAAATAAGGGCCAACATCAGGAACAAAAACTTCTATGTGGTTATTTTTTTTATGCCTGTTTTTACAGCTCGTCTGTTGCTGGATGAAGAAAGATGTCAGACTGTTGTTTCAATACGTGACGTTTACACCCCTGTGCGTATCGTCTTCAATATGTACACTATGTAGTGGAGGGGTAATGGGGGGGGGGGGGTGATCCCCCCTCTGCCAGCTTCGGCAGTAGTGGCATTATAAAGGAGCCAGACAGGGGAGAAGAGCGCTGTGTGTGTGTGTGTGTGTGTGTGTGTGTGTGTGTGTGTGTGTGTGTGTGTGTGTGTGTGTGTGTGTGTGTGTGTGTGTGTGTGTGTGTGTGTGTCGGAGTGTGTATGTGGAGCTCGTGCTGTTCCGTGCTCTTGTTGAAGTCACAGACTGTGTGTGGCAGTAAAAGTGAAAAAAACAATCAGGGCTAATGAAAGCTAACTCGAGACGCAAGAAAGTGCTTCAACAACACGTGACGTTAGCTTTAAGAAATGCTAAAATGTAGCATCATGTGCTACAATCTAATTACACAAAGACACTCGCCGATCAATACTTGGCGTCAAGTTGGAAATATTTTTGCTCGCTAGAAATGAGACTGAAACACAAAAGAAAAGTGTCAGATTACATAACTGTGTTGTTCAGTTGTGATTCTCTTGCTCGTTTTTGATCTCCTCATCCTTCCTCCAATCACGTGCTTTCTTACGTTTCCCCGTCTCATCTTTGTGTCCATCACGTCTTCCCTGGTTTAGCTCAAACATAAATGTTCATGGGCTCCTAAACTTTCAATTTATTTTATTTTTTACAATCTAAAATTCCCAATCTGACTCCAGAGAAGGCATAAATCCCTGTGTGTCTGTAGCGTGTGTGTGTGTGTGTGTGTGTGTGTGTGTGTGTGTGTGTGTGTGTGTGTGTGTGTGTGTGTTAGCGTCATGCTGCTTGACAGATTGTTCCTGATACACCAGAAACAGAAAAACTACAGGAGAGCAGGACTACGAGGAAACACACACACACACACACACACACACACACAGGACAAATTGGCTGTATTTCATGGAGGCCTACAACAGTACAGTTGCTACAAGGATGGTTGCCACGGTTACCACCGAAAATTTTTTTAAATCCTGCAGTGGGAAGGAAAGGATGTACAGTGAAGTGAAGAGAGAAAGTTTGCCCTCCTCTAGCGATGAGAAGAAAAGACGTGTGTGTGTGTGTGTGTGTGTGTGTGTGTGTATTCTTGTACATATGTCATAGTGGGGACTGTTGACTTAGACTTCACGAGTGAGGACCCCAAAAAAAGTTATGCAAAAAAATAAAGTTTCACAAGTTTAGAATCAAAGGCAACTGGTCAAAAGTTAATCTGGATAAAGAACTTTCTATATTTTTGAATAATCCAAAAAATCCTGCTAAAGTTTTAATCACAATCTAAATGAGCTAACACCAAACCAGCTAACATGTTATTGTTGCTATTGATTATGCAAAAACAGGCCACTTTAAGATTCTAGTTTCTGCATGTTGTAATGAAGATTAAACTCCTGAAACTGTTTGATTTATAATCTGGAATATTGAGTTGTAAAAAGCAGAACAGCAAAGACGCTGCCTTTTTTTGTTTTGGCCAAAAAAGTTGCACTTGAACACACCGCAAAAGATGCACTGCATGTTCGGCACATGTCGTCCGTTGCTTTAATGCGAGACGACGATTTTCACATGGCTGCTTTAAAACCTTAATATGTGTAACGACAGTCCTCATAAGTATAGAAATACAAGCGGTGTGTGAGCTCGTGTTCGTAACGGAAAGGGAAAGGAGCCAAATCAGGAAGTAATTAGTAGGTCTGATTCTTTTACCTGAAGCAACAAATGATTTTCTTTTTTTTTTGTGACAGGATTCACTCTCTCTCTCGCTCGCTCTCTCTCTCTCGCTCGCTCGCTCTCTCTCGGGGTAATTAATGACCACATGTTGACCGCAGAAACCACAGAGGGGCCCCCTGAGCTCCACCTCCACCTAATCCCAACTTCTACCTAATCAGACTGACTCACACAGAAACACACAATCACACAGGAGAGGAAACATCGCCAGCTCCAACAGAAACATTCAAACTCCAGTTTTCACTCTGACCCTGAAAAAACGTTTTACTACGACACACAAACAAAAACTCACAGATGGTGGGTTTGTTTGTTTTTCTTCTGCTGATTTACTAATGATTAGCCAAAGTCTCAACTTTCTAAAATGCAAAAAATGTGGAAGACTTTCAAAACAGAAAAGTCAGAAAAAACTTCCAGAATAGGAATCAAAGTAAACTCAAAGATGAAAGAAACATATACTTGACAAATATTTCAAAATTTAACAGAGATGGCAAAAAAAAAACAGGAAACAAATGTACTGAAGTTTCCAGGTGTTGTTGTTGTTGTTTTAAATTGTTTTAATCTCTCGCAGCATCTTGTGAGCTCTAAATATTCGATTGAACCAAAAAACAGAAATCCGGTCTTTCTCCTACGGTGAGTCGGAGTGATGCCCTCTGAATCACTGCCTGTAGGAAGAGAGGTGTTAGGAGGAGGAGGAAGAGGAGGAGGAGGAGAAGTGAACGTGTTGACCCTGCAAAGATGTGGAGTTCACCGCCTCAGTGTGTGATTAAAAAAAAAAACTGTGGGTTTAAAGAACGTCTCTAAACTGGAAGCCGGGATCTCCAAACGTCGGCCATCGCCGGTGGACCGCCTCACTTCTCAACCTGGACGTATGTTTCTGAATATGGGACGTTTTTTTAAGCTGAAAGGGGGAAAAAAAGAAAAGAAAAAGGAGTGAGAAAACAAGAGAAGGGGAATTTCAGAGGGGCCAACAGGGAGGGATGTTGAGTCATGTGGCTGATGTTCACCCGTGGGAAAGACAGAGGAGAGAGAGAGAGAGAGAGAGAGAGAGAGAGAGAGAGAGGGAGGTTAAAGCTTCTCTCTGAGCCGCTCATCATCCATTTGATTTTCATAAAACCATTTGGAAGGAAACCAGCAGCTCAGAGGGAAATCATCAGTGTGTGATGCTCGAGTGCAGCTTTTGTCCTAAACTGTTATTGGTTGAAGGTAAAATGTTATTTTAAACTAAAACCACCATCTTGGATTTTTTTTCATTTCTGCTAATAAACGTGTGATATGATATGGGATCCAATGGGGATGGATGCACGGTGGTGCTGTGGTTAGAGCGGTTTCCTTGAGGTTGCTGGTTCCAATCCCCGTCTGACAGAAGCCTTTTATGTGTTTGAGTTTGCGTGCGTACTCGGCCCTGGTACTTCGGGCTTCCTCCACAGTCTCGCTAGTTGGCCGTCTCTATATGTCAGGGCCGTGATTGGCAGTCCAGGGTGTACCGCACCTCTCGCCCAATCGGATCAGCTCCAGTGTCAATAAACAGGGAAAAAAATGGAGATGATGGGGATCCCTTGGCGTTTGGAATCTGCTTCAAGTGGACATTCGAGAAAAACTCAAGTTTATTTGCACGTCTGCGTTTGCTTGATTTTATTTAAAACTGGAGTGAGGAGGGATTGTTTTTAAAAAGTTCAGTTAAAAGATGAAAAGGGTGTATCGTGGTAACCTGACCAATCTCTGACCGTTTCACAACATTTCGGTTTTTTTTGCTACTCTGGCGACGACGCTCGCTTGATTTCGTACTCTCCAGCACATCCAGGACTCACGCCATGCAACGGCGTTAAACAGTAAGGGTCGAGCTTGAAACCCATCCAAGTGATAAACAACATGTCCTTCAAGAAGCAGCGTAGATACGACGCTTGCTAGCTGCAGTTCAGACCACGGTTTAGCAGGTGACGTCAGAGCAGAAGCCTTGGAGATCACTGATGTGGAAGCTGTCAAAAAAAGTGAAACGTGCTGACTTTCACACGGTCGTCTGAGCTCATTAGACCCGGGCAAAACAAAAAAAGTTCTGGTTGAAAGGAAAAATGTGGTTTCCCAGAGAATTAAGTTGGAGAAAAAAGCGCCCAGAAGAAAAGATTAAAGTTTGGTTTCCACTCACATACTTTGGATGCTCCATGCTGCCACACACGGGGTCACCAGCAGGAAACACAAGCACAACGCTGCAGAGGACAAACTCCGAAAGTTCAAGCCGCCTCTGGGCGATAACTTCCAAAAGGAAACTGGACACACACATGCACGTACTGTCAACACGAGCAGAGATACAGCTAGCATCCTCTTCCTCTGTATCAGTGCGCGACTTGTCACCTCCGCCCCCCGAGTGAAGGAAGCCGGCCCTGATCCCTGAGGAGCTTCCAGGACTCTGGAAGCAGCTCAGGAGATCTGACTCTCCCTGAACAGACTCCAACGACCGGGTGGAAAAACCCCCTCATCACGGCCTGGAACATGTGTTTCTGGCTGCCTTACGCAACTCTGACCGAGTTTCACTGCTTTTGGCAGGTGGAGAGGGGGAATGTCAATGGATGTGAGGAGGGAAGAAAATCACTGAGATGTGAGGAAAAAGATTGGAATTTTTTCCTCCGCTGTCAATATTTACACTTTTATGAAACCATGAATGACGATCATACCACAAACCTCCTTCTTCTTTTTTATCACATTTATTGAGAGTCATTTAAAATCCCTTTCGCTGCACTTGAAGTATGTAAAGTTAATCCATCACTGTGTCTTCCTGCAGCCAGGTAAATAAAAGTAAACAACATCACGGCGCCTTTTAATTTCTTATTTATCAGTTGAAGTTAAAAGTAAAATCATGATATCAAACATTTCACATATCTATTATTTCATTTCTCCTTTTTTCTGTAGTTAAGACATCGTCATAACTTTCAACCTACTTTCCCTAATTTTTTTCAAAATAAAAGCAGGTTTTCTTCCAAACAGGAAATAAAGAATTGAATTTCCCTCGGGATCAATAAAGTATCTATCTATCTATCTATCTATCTATCTATCTATCTATCTATCTATCTATCTAAAGCAACTTGGCTATGGAGAGTATACAAAACAAAATAAAAGCATAAAAAAATAGTTTTGAAATGAAATGTAATGTGCTAATGCTAATGCTAATGTAAGACATGATTAATCATGATGAACTATTACAATTCAACTATAATGTAAAACACAAAAAAAATAATTGCTACGCCTATTAACAATTCAAGAGGTGGCCAAATAATTTTGCTCAAACAGACCAGGATTTAAGTGGCTCCTTTAAGTGCATATGCTAAGTGTAGGCAACAGATTGGGGCCCCAGGCCAGTAGGGGCCCCCCCCAACAATGGCTGACAAACTTTAAACCACAGCATCGCCTCAAAATGTGCAAATTTTGCAACGACAGTCGGAAGCCTCCCTAATGGGGCCCCATCCTATCGATGCCCTGCTAAGTGTCACGTGTGTTATTGCTGTGAAAACTAATAATGGACGCTGGAGGTTGGAGGGGCCCCCAATTAATGTTTGTAGAGGGCCCAAACAGACCCGAGAAGCTCCCCTGTGTCGTGCAGATCATCGCACACAGAACTTTTTGACACGATGAATCAATAAAATGGCGGCGACTGTACTGATTTTAAAACTGGGCATTTTGACAGCCGCAGTGCAAATGCTTTAATTATTCCGGCAAGTTTTCTTGAACTTAAAGCGACCTTCATCGCGGCGGAGAAAACTGGATGTTTAAGAGCAAAGTTTCACAACAAAGCAGAGGAGGAAAACCCAAGTATGTGTGTCTCGTTATTCTTTTGGGGAAAGGTGGATGAAGGTTTTCATTTTTGCAGAGAAAGTGGGAGATGATGATGATGATGATGATGATGAAAGATGAAGGTTTGGGCTCGGCTCTATTGATCTGTTGGCTGTGTGTTTCTGCCCACATGTTTGTGATACAGTAAGATCCCACACACTGTGAGGACAGAGGAGGATCTTTGCATCTAACAGGGATGAGCACACGTACAGAAACACCTCTATTGTCTTTATCTCGCACACACACACACACACACACACACACACACACACACACACACACACACACACACACACACACACACACACACACACACACACACACACACACACACACACACACACACACACACACACACACACACACACACACACACACACACACACACAGGGTGGGATCCGCTCTTTAAAAGCAAACTAAAAGCCGAGCTGCGTTTTGTTTTATCTTTCGTCCTCTTCGTCTTCCCAGCTTCACATCTGTTCTGTGTTTGGAGGGACTTTCTCTTATCATGCTGTACGTGCTAACACACACACACACACACACACACACACACACAGCTGACAGCCTCGTAAACTTGTACACAGCCGACCTCCTGGATTAATATCCAACTCTCTGAAGCTGCGATGCAATCAAAATAAAAACCATGTGTGATAAGTTTGCACAAAGAGTCAAAACTCTCCTGAACGTTGCTAAGTGCTGCGCGCTAATGACGGGTTAGCGTTGGGTCCTTTTAGCTAATATAGCAACGAGTTTGTTTGCACTTTTTGTATCTCAAGTGTCTTGAGATAACATTTGTTGCGAATTGGCGCTTTAAGAATGTAGATTGATTTAAAGGGACAGAAACAACCGCCAATAAAAAGATTCAAATTAACCACCAACATTAGCGAACAGCCGCTAAGACACTCGATGATGAGTCAGCGATACATGACCACAACATGTTAAACCACAAATAAACGTGAAGCAATGACACAAAAAACAACAACAACAACAACAACACAAAACAACAAAGAGGCAGCTGTCAGTCTTTCTCCAGGATGGGGGGGGGGGGGGCCTTCGGGGGGGGGGGCTCTTAATGTTCGTGTCCAGAGGCCTATAGCTACTGTTTGTTTGTCCGCCCATGATAGAGGGACACTCTGAATTGTTTGGACTCTAACCTGACATCACATTTCACAGGGTAATTACAGGTTACGGATTGTGACACTTTAAATTACTCCTTGAAAGCCTGAAACGACAACCTCGCCGTCACCTCTGTGTCCACGTGCGCAAAAAAATAAAAATAAAAAGAAGCCATAAATCTAAAACAAACACCAGCGTCCGTAAAACCATGTCTGTCAGTAAGAAAGAATAAAACCCACAACGTTTGTGATTTATTTCTGTGGGAAAGAGTCCTGAAAGTGTTACAGACTGAGGGGATGAGAATAATCAACAGCACGAGCAGCAGACGCAGCTTCAGTCCTCCATCTGTGTCCACACAGGACGCGTTCAGGAACACGAGAGAGTGTGGGAAAACAGTGTTTTTGGCATGTTTAAAGGAGAAACACGAAATAAAAATAATTTGTTTTTTTTTCTTTAAACTACAAAAAAAGTGCACAAAAGTGATTTGGAGTTTTTTTTAATTTATTTTTTTTTAACTTTTGTGTTTAATTGACCACGGAAGGAAATAATCCCTCTGCAAAATAAAAATATGAAACTGTCTTCTTGTGTCGAAATCTACAAATTCAACAAGCGGACAAATGAAGGAGCTTCAAGAAAAAAACACCTGTCAAACGTGAGCATCACCTTTAAAATCTGACCAATTAAAAAACGACTAAAATGAAACAACAGCAGTCCATGAAGATATCTGAGAGGAGAGAAAACAGGAGCAGCAGAGGTTGGAGAATTGAAGGAGGTGACAGGTAGAGAGAGAGAGAGAGAAGTATGAAAAACACATGACACACATTCCACCTGACACACCCACACCGTGCTGCCTTCAGGGGCACCCCGCAGGCCTGCAGAGCTCACAACCACAGCCTGAAACATCTGTGCAGCACATCATCCAGTTAGTCCAAGCTGGTGTGTTTAACTTTAATCCAACAAAGGAGAAACTCAAAAATCATCTTGTGTCTGTTTCCTTTCCTGTTATTGTCACAGTTTTACCTTAAACATCATAAAGCTCCGTGATCATCTCATTTTTGAGCAGTTTTTAAGCCTTTTTTTTCTTTAATTCTGAGGCTTTCTGCAGCAACTTTGACGCAAGTCACGCTGCCAGCAGCTGAGAATAACAAAAAACCACCAATAATAAACCCTCTGACTTAGTCCTTAATAAGTCTCAATAAGGACCAAACTCCAAACAGTCCCTGTGACTCATGACTGAAGAAAAAACCTCAAATCTCTGCAGAGGAGCTTGACTGACTCCAGCCTCATATCAAAGTTTGACACCCTGAGTTTTAAAAGCTGCTTCACCTTTTCTCCTGCAGCCACATCAAGTAAAGTGACTCCAGGTGTGTTTTCATGTCCTCTTACCTCTCGGTGGAGGTTTGCTGACCAGCTCCGCGACGTGCCTCTGCAGCCGCACCACTCTGCCCTCGAGCGCGCCGGACCGGTGGCACACGGACACCAGCTCCCCCTCCAGCTCCTCCAGGATGCCCACAGAGTGCCGGGACAGGTCGGACAGCTGCCGGAGCACCGAGCACAGGGTGAAGTCGCAAACATCCGCCAGGTCGCCGAACACCTCCGCCTGCTTGTGCGGCAGCCTCCTGCCGGCGGGCTTGCACACATCTTTGGGAAGTATCGTCCGCTTGCAGAAAGGCATGATGTCTTCCCCCCCACCCTCGACCCCGAAATAAAAGATAACAAACTCCACAGAATGTCAAGTTATATTCCCGTGGTCCTTCTCCCTCCGGTGTGCGCGCGGACACATGCTTCGGGTCCTCCGGGAGGAAAAACTCCGTCGCTGTTGGAGACGCTTGGAGCGAGTTGCGCGTCGTGCGTCCTCATTGTTTTTTGACTGCGAGTGAGCTTTTCTCTTTTTTTCTGCGCTGAAGAGGAGAGACTGAGCTGCTGGGGGAAGATTTCCAACAAGCTGACAAGAGTGAAACAAGAAAAACACCAAGTTTTACCTTTCAAAATAAAAGCCATCGTTTTTTTTCCATGGGTGGGTGAAAGTGAATTTCTGACGTTTTAAAATCTGAACATTTTTACCACAACAAAGTAAAGTGATGGACATGACAAGAAAATATGAACATTTTTCTTTTTATTACTCAAACAACACTGCTCCTTTTTACAATCTGCATGTGAAAAACAACATTCATCTTGAAGTAAAGTTAAAAGCATGAATATGTTCGCTTCTCCTGAAGGTTTCACATCTGTAATTAAGTTAATGATCTATTTAAAGTGTATATATTACGGCTGCAATGACTGCTCACGTCATTTCTGTGAAGCTAATCCAGTTTAGAATAAAGATATAATCCATAAAATGAATAAATGTTGGATGTACTGCTTTTCATTAAACGTTTTCTGTGATATTTTTTGCGTAATAATTTCTGCTTTGGCCGTTTTTGTGTCTTTATATTTTTTGTGTTGCTTTTATTTTGATAAGTACACATCCTGTCATCAGATGTTATTTTGTGGAGATTTACACGGCAACACTGGGAGCAACAGTCCGGTGTCCCCCCCCGTCAAATACAAACCTGAGAATCAACAGAAGAAGAAGAAAGCGATCAGAATGTATTGAGTTTTTTTTATTTTTTTATTTTGTGTTTCTTTCCCTTCTATGATGCATAAAGCTCCTTTTTACATGAGAGACCTGGAGAGATCCCAGATCCCTGAGCTCAACCTTTAAGGAGAAGTGACAGCCAGGCCTCCTCACGCAGCACCGATGTCTTAACGCAGAAAAGTCTGTGAATCAACGCTGCAGAACAGAGTCCAGACTTTCATCCTGCAGCTCGGTGGGTGTGCACTGTGCGTTCAAGCCTTTCATCCTGGCATTTCCTTCAACTTCCACTGCATCTGTTTCATCAAAAAACTCACCAAACACAATGATGACAAGTTTCTTTTCAGATTGTGCAACATGTCAGAGATGATCATGTTGTTATTTAGTGTGAGGACTTTGAGATGTCCGAACTCAAAACAAGTGACTTGATTGAATGCTGCAGGTTGCTGAAATGTGCCGTGGGAGTAAATGGGTCTGAAGAGGACGTGTTAGATCTTTCACCTTCAGACCTTCTTCACGCTTGTGGACTAACTCCTAAAAAGATTTTCGGGATGAGTGAGTTTATGTTCACTCTAACAATCACTTTTAAATCCGAGTGTGAGAAGGCAGCAGGATATTATCAGGAGGATTCACGTCGGCTGAGTGGGACAGTGTGTTCACCTTTAGTCCTGATTGACTCTCTGCGTTTAATTAATCAGCTGAATTTCTCCTTTTTTTGTGTGTGTTCCTCTCTGCTCTTTTGTGGATTATTGGCATTCTGGTTGACTAAATGCACATGTCGCATTGACATAAAGGGCAAATATTCGCAAAGAAGCGTCGTTCTGCATAGCATTCTCCGTTGCTATGGAGACCGTCGCCTGTCCTCCCGTCCTGCAGGGACAGGTCTCCTGCTGTTGGGTCCGATCAGGGAAAAGCTGAGGGGTCCGAGGCCTCAGGAATGAATACATGAACATGGCTTCAGATTCATGTGAAGGATTTTGTTGTTGAAGATTAAAGAATTGACCATTTGTTGTATCGTCCACATAAAGAAGAGAAGAAAGACCTGACGGTTGTCCAAACTGTTCAAGTCGAAGCGTTTCAGGAGAAATATAAAACTTCAGATGAGCAAACAGCGTGTCGTGTTTTAGATTAAAGTCGAGCAAGTCGTGTTTCCATGTTTCATAAACGTTGCAGGCTGAAGCCTTTTAAACGAGATCTGAAGCTCTCACATGTGTCATTGGTTTTATGCACAATGTGTTTCCCAAGTGTGTGCAGAAAGATCCCTGTTACTCATCAGATATCTTACATAACACTGTCACAAGGTTGCCGTTGCATTTCACTGCATCCCTTCCACCATTTTTTTCCAAAAAAAAAAGAGGAAGTTTTGTGTTTTCCTGCATTTCCCCGGGTGGAGCCGCTCCGTCCTCCCCCCTCTGTGGAGCCGTTTTGAACTCCTCATCTCGCAGAGCAGCTGCTCAACATCCTGAGCTGTAAATCTAACGAGCTATCGTTTGTCCTGCGTTCACCTCGTCTCGTGGGCTTGATGACGCAACGATCAGGGTTTGATTTCCAAAATGAGATTTTGGAGACTCTAATTCGCCCAAGATTAATTTGATTACTGTTTAATGCGGTCCGCTGTCCCCTTTGGAAAACTTTTAACCAAACACAAATGTCTTACAGAGGCTACGTGAGGGGACTGTGTCGCCAATCTAAAGTTTGATCATGCTAAAGAAATCTGTGTTCGATATGTTTCAGTTCTTCTTTTTTTAAGAATTATTTTTGGCCTTTATTATAGAGGGAGGAAAGTGGACAGAGTCGGAGATCAGGGAGAGAGAGTGGGGAGAGACATGTGGGAAATGGGCCACAGGTGGGATGCGAACCCACGCAGGACTGAGCCTCAATACATGGGATCGTGCGCACTGCCGCTGCGCCACCGGCGAGCCCGATATGTTTCAGTTCTGTTGGATGAACTTCAGGAAACGTTCAGAAAGTGATCGGACACTTTGACTTCCTGTTTCTTGAATTCAGTGTCCACGTAGCTCCGTCACGCCCCATAATAATAACGCTATCAAAGGAGGTCACTTCATGTGAAAAACAAGGGCCGTTGGTAGCGTAGTGGTTAGCATGTTGCCCCATGTACGGAGGCTGTAGTCATCCAAGCAGACGGGTTCGATTCCCCTCTGTAGTTCCTGACTCTATCCACCGTCCTGTTTCTAAATAAATGAAGAAAAAGCTCCAAAAAAACGTCATCTGTTTCTGAAACGTTTTATTCAACCAGGTGAAAAAGTCATCGGGGCTGCAGCGGTTAGCGGTGTCGTCTAAAAGCAAGACGACTCCTGGTTTGGATCCTCCGTGGGACAGGGTCTCTCTGTGGTCTTTGCTTGGTCTTCTACCTGAGTCTTCCTCCAGCGGTCCAAAGGTTGCACCGTGCTTCAGTGGTTATTATCAAAGCCTAAAAAAAAAACAGAAAGAAGCGTCCTGGATCGAGTCGTCCGTGCGACCTTTGTCTGCAGAATCTTCCTCCTTTAGTCCAAAGACAAACGCGTTAATGGGGACTCCACTGGTCCTGTAGGCATCAATATGGGCGTGGCTGCTTGTCTGGCTCTGTGATTGGCTGGCGACCAGTCCAGGGTGATTTTTGAATCATTAAAAAACAAAGCTCCACGATTTTAGGTCTGCTTAGATGCAAATACTGACCCACGCATGGAGACACAATATCCGTCAGTTGTTGACGTGCGTCTTCTGTTTCTGATTTATGTCCCTCATCTCGTCAGAACAACAGAAAATGGATCCACGTTACAAACAGCGAGTGAAACCTGTTCTGATCTTTGACCTTCTCTGGTGCTGATTGTTTGTAACATCGATCCACGAGACGATGCTTATTCCCAATCGCCCAATCTGTCTGTGACGAGTCAGTCAGCACGTCTATGTCGAGTTAAATAAGCTTGAAGCTTGAGTTGAGGTTTTTTTGTTGGTTTTTTCGAGACAGACTTTCACTTCTGCAAATCATCTTGATTCCTGCCGGCTGAAGCTACATCCAGTATTGAGCAAGACAAACACGAGCGTCTGCAGAGAGCTCTTCAGAAAACATTGAAACATGTTGTGCTGCTCGTCGGTGCGAATCATGCGACCGCTCGGATCAACTTATTCGACACCTGAAGTGCATTATTTGCAGCATCTCAATCTGATGCTTTTCTTTGCTCCCTCGCTCTTGTTCACCGAAGAACAAACTCCGTTATTTGGACGACCAACCCTCGCAGCTGCAGCTGGAGCTGGAGGTGAATTTACAGCACTGTGACGTCTCTTCGCCCTTCTCTAACTCCTCCTGCTCTTCTCTCGTTTCTTGCATATAGAAGCTTATGTCAACATTCGTGCACACACACACACACACACACACACATACACACACACATACACACACACACACACACACACACACACACACACACACACACACACACATACACACACACTCTCTCTCTCTCTGTCTCCTTTTTCTGTTGATGTTTTCAATTGTGTAAATAAAAGACAGTTTTTGTTGAAATTCCTTCGCTCCCTCTCTCTCTCTCTCTCTCTCTCCGCCCCCCCTCTCTCTCTCTATCCTCGCCATAAGAACAGGCCGAGACTGCATGAACAAAAACATTTAGGTAGGCCAAGTTCACGTCTGGGAGGGGCCGCTAAAGGGGGCCCAGGGTTGCGCGCTGAGGGCCAGATGTGCTTTCTTTTTCTGGGGTGGAGGTGAAGAGGGAGGAGGGGGGGTACGCTCACTGGCCCGCAGAAGAGAAAAACCAGGGGGGAGTTTTCATAAGGCTCGGGAGAAAGAGAGGAGGAAGGGCGCGGCCACATTACATCATCTGCACGGTTACTATACATTCCTCTCATACTGTCTCTTAGCCAATCTGTTGCCATGACAACTGGTGCATCACCGAAGGGCAATTAACTAACGACCTAGTCGTCAAGTTTTGCGAGCCAATCAGCTGCCAGTCCATCGGAGCGGTCAGTTGCATGGAAGCAGCTGATTAGAAACAGCTGCCCCCCCCCCCCCATCATCAGATGACTGAGTTCATTGTTTTAGCAGCTCGCTCTCCTCTGGACTCACGCAGGGAGCCAATACACATTTACAACACACCACTATGAACTCCTTCTCCCCTCTCTGCTGTTCATATTTGGGATGTTTGTGCTGCTTCTTGTCTCCGGGGGTTAGCTTGACGCGCGTTCAGGTACGCTCCGACAAAAACATCGATCAGTCTTGATTATTTATGGCGTTGAATCATAGCTAATATTATCTCAGGACACTTCAGAGAAGAGCAGGTTAAAGACTTTACTCTCTGTGATTTTATCTACGAAGAACCAATGCTAATCCAGCACGACGACTCAGCAACATTTAGCTAATGCGGTAAGCTAAATGTAAGCGCGGGGGGGGGGGGACTTGATTACGTAAAGCAGTTTTCACGTACTGTATGCGATCCTGAACATTTCCAAAGAAAGGGGCGGGGCTTTATTGGGAGGGGGTTTTAGTGCAGATGGAGCACAGAGGGAATGCTACTTTCAAAATCATGCTAGTTTTCTAAAACACCAACCCTCCCTTATAGCGGCTGGTTCAAGTGTCGTGCTAATGTTTGATGCTAAATTCAAGGGATGAAAATTTTTGAAATCTGTCCATGAGATATTTCGTTTCCCGATGAGAACAGTTTGACTTTCAGTTTTTCTACATAAATTACTTTTTGTTTATGTAACATTAACACAGATTTAATGCTTTTCTGTTTTTAATGTGAGTCTGCTCCGTGTTTAAATCCTCAGTGAGATCTTTCAACTTATTATTGATGCGCTCGCTCTTTGAGTCCATGTTTTCCTCTGTCGCTCATATTTCGTTTTCTTCTTCTCCCCGTCCAGAACTTCAAAGCCTCCGTGTGTGTTTGTGTGTGTGTGTGTGTGTGTGTGGATCAAAACGCGATTGTTGCTCTGCTCACAAGAGGGATGCAGAGCAGGAAGGGAGGAGAAAAAAAAAAAGCAAAGCATGCGTCTGGCGGGTCTCATATTTCATTGTTCAAAGACTGTGCGTGTTTGTGTATGTGCGCGTGCGTGTTTGTTTACGACTGGTCCCAGGCCGGTGAAAAATGAGGACAACGCCGCCACTTCTTGTGCTTAAGTGCAAACACTTAAATGCATTTGAGCCTCACGTGTAGGTCTGCTGACGCTGCAGCCTGGGGTCAAGTTGAGGTCAGAGTAGAAGGTCAGTTTTCAACGCGTCAAACGTCATACACGTTAGCGTCACCGTGCGCGCGCAGACTTCCACCCCCGGAAGAAAAAGCGGGAACGCAACGGCCGTTTTGCAGGTTTGTGTTCGTTGACGTCTAAAGCTAGCCTCCGTGTTTTATAGATATTTGCTTGGAGTCGGACACGGAGCTTGAAAACAAGAACTGGTCTTTTTTTTTTTTTTTTTTTACATTAAAGACTTTTTATTAATGTTTTTATTTGATTGTGAGTTTTTATTTTATTTCAAACAAAAAGAATAAAAACCTTCAGTGACTCTGAAGAGAAGCTAACTTTGAACAGTCAGGTTAGCGATAGCGTGCAGCCTCGTGATGATAAACTCACACTCAGACAGAAATGATGGATTACTGCACAGTGTCGTGGAGCAGACTGTCATAGGAGTGAGCCGTCTGCACACACACACACCTGCTGCGTGTGCGTGTTTGTGTGATATGAATCATTTCTGGTTTCCTGTGTCGGGAGAGACGTGGATGGAAATGGAGGTCGCCGAGGGGGGGGGGGGGGTGAGAGAAGGACAGCGTTGATTTTTTCCTCGCTTTGATTTTAGCGAATGCTCACAGGTGAATTTGAAGGCCAAAAAAAAAAGGAAACATCTCTCTCTCTCACACACACACACACACTGAGGAGGTGCGTGCCAGGCCAGGTTTCAGCAGGGCAGAGCAGGCGGCCTCCCAGCACTCGCCATATGGACCAGTTCTGGAGTCAGGACACAGAGAGAGAGAGAGAGAGAGGAGGATGTGGGAATGAACGCCGGGGAAAGATGGCGACTGTTTGCAGAGAGGAAATGGAGGATGAAAGATGGGAGTTATTACGGGAAGGTCGGGAGCTAAAAAAAAAAAAAAAAAGGCCTCGAACGTTTGGAAGCGAAGCGTCAGGCGCATGTGCCGAGGATGTAGTGCTCAAAGGAAGGATTCGAACCCCTCCATCTTTGACTCTCCACCGGCCTGCAGCTGAGTCACATGAACATGTAAAATGAATCTTTGAAATTAAAAAAAGTGCGAGTGAAAACGAGGTTTCATCTCAGGAAGGATGTAAGGAACAGAGTTAGGATGTAGGAAACGAGAAAAGGAGCTCGGGCAGGAGGGACGACGGTGGAAATATGGAAACATCCACCGGAGAGGCAAACGGAGCTGAAAGCTGAAAAAAAGGAAGCGGCGAGGGATTAGAGGCGTAAACAGATGGACGCGTGCGGAGCGGGAAAACAAAGAGGAGGATGGAGAGATTAGGAAGAGGACGCGGCAGGTGGAGATGGAGGGTTTTGATTGGACAGAACAGAGGAGGTGAAGATGAGGTTTCACCAGCTGGTGCGATGGAGCAGATTCAGGACTTAAAGGGACAGTTCACCTCTAAATGAGATTCCCCTTTTTCTGCCCAAAAAAATAAAAAATCCCTGTAAATCTGTGTTCAATTTAACTCTCGGTCGCTATGACGATTACAGCACACGAGCAGCGCAACCTAACGGCGAGGCTGATCAGCGCTTCTCTTTAGTCATTAAACATTTATAATGATTTTTTTTTTTTAAAACAGCATTTAAAGTTTTACTTGAGGAAATTCTACATCAAATCTAAGAATGCATTAAACGCTTGAATTTGGAGACTCGTGATTGGTCAATTTAAAACGACTGTGAAAGTTGTTTCCGAGTGATCGTTTGAAAGATTTTAATTCACTTGTCAAACATTTAAAAACCTTTTAAATTTATTTTTTCAGTCTTTCAAACAGGAAGAGATTTTAAAACGCAGCCTACGGCTCATCGGTCAGATCTGAAGAGAAACTCGACCCGGGTCCTCTACAGGACTCTGACGGAGCTGGACCTGGACCTGACCCCCCGTCTCCTCCAGGACCAGTGAAAGAACAGACTCAGGATGAAAAGGTGTTTTGTAAATAACTGTTTATTTGGAAACCAGGCCGTCTCTGCGCTTAGCTGCTGCCCTGCTTGGCGGCCAGCCTCTTGTCTCTCTCCTCGGCGATGGTCAGACGGATTCCCTTTCCTCTGGGCAGGGACACCCACGGCTTGTTGCCCTGGAGACAGAGAGGACGAGAGACGTTTGAAAACGACGAGCAGAAGAAAAGTTTTTTTACACATCCTGGAAATCTCTCTTTAAAAGAGAAAGCGGCGTGATCGTGGCGTTCACACTTTCTAAAGACTCGAACCAGTTTCTATTTCAGAGGACGACATGACGTCATGTCATAGACACGGTCAAGAGGTCAACGACAAAGGTCACTCAGGAGAAAGACCTTTAGGTCGACTTGTGCGCTCACAGGTTTTTTAACATTAAAGACAAAAAACCGCTACGACTTCCTCTTTCGTCGTTTACGGGGTCGACGCACTTGAAGCTTAAAAACGTCTTCTAGTGACGGAGCTCAGAACTTCTTAGAGGAGTTGGTCGCGTGTTTTCACGGCTGATCAAAACCAAAAGCGTCATCACGGCTCCGGAGCTCGCCCCCGCCCCGCCCGCCGCGGCGCTCTGAGTCTCACCTTGCCCACGATGAAGATGTTGGAGAGCCTGGTGGCGAAGCTGTTCCCGGTGCTGTCCTTGACGTGGACGACGTCGAAGGATCCGGGGTGACGCTCCCGGTTGGTGATCACACCGATACGACCCAAGTTAGCGCCGCCGGTCACCATGCACAAGTTTCCTGCAGGACGGCGGCGAGGAGGAAGAGGAGGAGCGTTAAAAACTCAAACAAAGAGCAGAAAGGTGGCGAAGAGGAAGAGAGAGACGCACCGGTGTCAAACTTGATGAAGTCTGTGATCTTGCCCGTGTCCAGGTCGATGCGGATCGTGTCGTTGACCTTGATGAGCGGGTCCGGGTAGCGGATGGTGCGGGCGTCGTGGGTCACCAGGTGGGGGATTCCCTTGGTGCCGACCATGAGCTTCTTCACCTTACACAGCTTGTACTGCGGAGCGACAAGTTGGACACGCTCAAACCGGGTCGACGACAAAAAGAACAGGCCGAGTCGGCGCTTTGAAGCGTTTCTCACCTTGGCCTCCTCGGCGGTGATGCGGTGGACGGTGAAGCGTCCCTTCACGTCGTAGATCAGACGGAAGTGCTCGCCCGTCTTCTCGATGCTGATCACGTCTGAGGGACACAAGAGAGAAAGAACGGGTCAGCGCCGGCTCGTCATCATCGCCGCTCAGCGAGGCTGGAAGTCTGACCTCGGGATACGACCACGATGGCGCCATGACAGCCTTACAGTCAGGTTGACAAACTGAGAATCCCAACAACCAGAAAAACTAAACATGAGGCCGACTCAGACGCTTCGAGCTGATTGGTCAGCGGACTTTTCTGATCGTGTAACGGTCAAACTTTCTGCTTTTGACACACACACAGCATGTTTAGAGAGAGAGAGAGAGAGTGTGTGTGTGTGTGTGTGTGTGTGTGTGTGTCGCGGCGTCCCCTGGGTTTGAAAATTAAAAATTACACCTCCACATGAGGTCAAGCCGTCATGACGAGCACAGACGACAACAAACCATCAACCTGTGATCACAGCGTGCTACCTGACCACACGATAACACACCTGGGACAACACACACACACACACACAGGAAGCCTCTTTACTTTACAAACACTAATCAAATAGAACGACGGGACAGTCACGAAGTTTCTAAAAGACTGAAATCATTCAGAGAGAATCCTCCTCCAGTACTCGCCCTCTCTCTCTCTCGCCCCCCCCCCTCTCTCTCTCTGCGTTCAGTCGAGGTGGACCAAACCAGACGTCACAACGTGAACGAGTCGACGAGGCGTCTCGGAGAACAAGCGGAGCTTCAACATTCACTCACACTGCAGCTGGAGTCTCGCCTTCACAGACGAAGGTCATGACCAGCTCGCCGCTCACCGAGACTTATTTTTAACCTTTAACACGTTTGGACGCGTCGTGATCGGAGCTCAGAACTTCTTAGAGGAATTGGTCGTGTTGTTTCAGCTCATTACTGATCAAAACCAAAGCATCATCATCGCTCCGCCTGCCTGACGTCACACACACACACACAGCGAGCGGAGGGCGTCACATGCTCACCCATGAACCCGGCGGGGTAGGTGATGTCGGTGCGGACTTTGCCGTCGATCTTGATGAACCTCTGCATGCAGATCTTCTTCACCTCGTCCCCGGTCAGCGCGTACTTCAGACGGTTCCTCAGGAAGATGATGAGGGGGAGGCACTCCCTCAGCTTGTGGGGACCCGTGGACGGCCGAGGAGCCTGGACAGGAAGTCAAAAACACGCTTTACGCCTGAACACGTGTGAGTCTGATACAACGGCTTCACAACAACCCTGATCCAGAACCTGACTCCAACGTTTAACTCCGAATAAAAAACAAGAAGGATGAATGTTTGCATCCATGAAGCGGAGCACGAGGTTCAATCTCAGACAATTAAACGGAGAAATGAATCTTTAACTTAAAAGTTAAACAAGAGGATATTTTCAGTTCTCACTGGTTGGCGCAGATCTTATATATTAGCATGTCTCCAACAGAAACACGAAACAAAAGACACATTTACTACTTTAAGGCTCTATACATAAAACAGACAGAAACATCCAGATCTCTCTCAACCTTCCAGAAGCTTCCCATGTTATTATTATTATTATTGTTTTAAACAAAGCAACATCTCCTGCAGGTTTTTATTAAGCTAACACTGAGCTGACAGTTCTAATGTTGGATCAGAAACACTCACAAACACTCCGGTCAGCTTGTCCAGCATCCAGTGTTTGGGCGCTGCGACGCGCTTCAGGTGCTTCTTCGGTCCTCTGGCCTGAAGAGGACGAAGAAAAAGAGAAGTTAAATAACTAAATAAACTACAGACAAACAAACAAAACCCAGCAGACACTGCTTTAATCTGACAGGAAACTCCGCTTATTAGAGAGGAAAGTGGTTAGCATTGAAAGCTAACATGCAGTTTGCATGAACCGGCTTCGGCCTAGCTCACCTGAAGTTACACGTTTACGGTTTTATATTTTTTATTAAATAAATATTTATAAGATAACCTAACATGAAACGTTAAATAGGTATACATAAAGCTCCACATAGAGTGACAGAGTAAGGAAAATAATAATGCTATTTCATTCAGAGTAGCACGCTAACGCTAATAGCCACATTCAGGCTAAGAAGGTTGTTTTTCTTAAATCACAAATAAAACGTCAAACATCGCGGAGTTTGGTTACAATTTAGACACCGATCTGTGGATGAGACGCGGTGTTTTAAAGCAGGACGTATACGTGTGTGATAATAGGAGAGATAAAAGCGATGTTTGATGATTATTTCAGAGGAGGATCGTGAGGAAAGACGGCTCACCATGTTGGAGTCTGCGGGGGAAAAGGACCTCCCTTCTTCCGGTTTTGGATGATAAGGCGGACGACGGCAGTCGGGGAGGGACAAAGTACTGTCAGCCGCTTTTTAAGTATGAAACGCTTTCCCACGCTTTTTTTAATTATTAAAAGACAGACAGCGATTTATTGTGGGATTATATTTCCTTGTTTTATTAAATATTTACATAATTTACATAAACAATCGAGGGTTTTGTTTTTTTAAATAATACTGTAAGGAAGATCTTTTTTTATTTTGACCTCTACAAAAACAACATAAGGTTTCAGGTTTAATATATACTGAAGGGAGAAGGGCAGCAGTTGGTTATTGTTTACTGTTTATTGTCACTAATGTCTTGTGTCCTGCTACAGGATGCTTTAATTATGTTATGAATACATTTATTGATGAGGAGTATTGAATAAATGCTGCCATTCATTTGTAGGTCTGCTCTATCTCAAAGGGCTGATCTTCACTGTGTCTCTGATTCCTGCAGGGGTTATTATAGGTCTAGTGTTTGATTGTGCAGGTTTAATTTTGATCTGAATAATTAAGACACTGACAAGAAGTTCTCCAGTAACACATCAAACTTTATAAAAAAAGTATGAAATAAAGCCAATCTACATTTTCATTAAGTGTTTCCATGTCCCTCTATGGACCCCTGCTGATCCACTCCTCTGTGTCAGATTTGTTCTGGTCAGGAAATGCCTCTGATACAGTCAGATCCTGGTTGTGTTTACACATGTCGGAGATTAAACTCTCCTGGGTCTGTCCGTCTTCCTCTCAAAAGATACCAACTGATGCACACATGATGCCGCTTCCTCTTGCAGACGAGTTCATGACTCCCAAAGCACCAAACAAAATATCTCCTGTGTGTGTTTGCACATTTGCTCATGGTGACCCACTTTGTGTTTTTAATTTTCAGCGCGTGCACCTTTTTGTCTCTCTGCAACTTCACACTGAGTTTCAGCTGTTTTAATTTCTTTTTTATTCCAACAAAATGCAAACGTATGTCTGCCGTGTCCCCCCCCCCCCCCCACCCCACTGTTTATTAGTGCGCTGAGGTGGCACATTTTTTCATTGCAAGAAAAATGGAGACGAGGACCTCAATCGATTCCAAAGTCGATGCACATTTGTCGCATGCAAAAATAGCTTTCACAAATTGCTCTAAAAAATGTCCTTAAACGTTTGGATTCAGGATGAAACTTCCACAGCTCCTCTCAACATGTCTTTATGTTTAATTTGACAAGAAAGGAAAACCGGAAACCAAAGACTTTAAAAAGTCTTTCTGTGTGAAATATAATCTATCTAAAAATCTATGAAGGGATAAAATCATTCTAAAAATGTATTATCTAAAAAATATAAAAAATATATATAATTTATCTAAAAATCTATGAAGGGATGAAATCATTCAGAAAATCTACTATCTGAAAAATATAAGAGATAAAACAATAAAAAATAGCACAGATGATAAAAGGTTGGTAGGATGGGGGATGAACTGTAACTGTGTCTGTGGTGTTTGTAGATGTTATTTTATATTTAAAGAGAGGACAGATGATAAAGGTGAGAGAGAGAGAGAGAGAGAGAGAGAGAGAGAGAGAGAGAGAGAGAGAGAGAGAGAGAGAGAGAGAGAGAGAGAGAGAGAGAGTGGTGAAGGACCTCTGCACATTAAGCATTAGGTTCATACTGTTGCCCCTGGAAACAACTTACTTTTAAACCTATGCACCTAATCGTTGATTGTGTTTTTTTACTTAATATTCTTGTGCAGCAACATGCTTCCTCCACCACTAGAGGGCAGCAGAGTGCTCTTTGAAGCGCGATATTTAAAGAGCACATCAACAGGCTGAGATGTTATGAAAGGAAGGTTTCATTGGTCATTTATAATAAATAAATAAATAAATAAATCAGAAGCGTTTCATTGAGCTACAAAGAAGTGTTTAAGTCTATTTAGATTTGCAGAAAAATGAAAATGATTTAATAACCTTGTGGAATGAGAGAAATATCAAGTTGTTAGCTGTACTTACGCTCTTTGGCCAGCAGGGGGAAGCGTTGTACAAATGAACAAACAGCATCGACAACAAAGCAGGTTTCCAGTTTTGTCTCAGCTAAAAGACTTCTTATAGAAAATTATTACAACAAGCTTAATTTAAGAATAACAATAATCAAGCTAGCACGCTGAAGCGGCGCCTGTGGCCTTGCGGTTGGTTTGAGCGCCTCATGTGCAGAAGCTGTGTGGCTTCTTACCCACGTCGTTCTTCACTCCGGTTAAAAAAAGGCTCCAAAAAATGAATCTTAGATCAAAGGAAAAAAAATGCATTTTGCATGTTAGCCATTAGCTGCTAAATACGAATCTATATTATATTTTGTAGATGGACAGGAGCTTGTAAAGTCATCAGACTCCTCCAAGTACTCGCACTGCAGGTCCCACCTACACATCCACACACTGATGGTAGAGGCTGCTGTCAGAGGTCACTCATCCATTCATACACGGCTGCTGAAGCAGTGGGAGCAACTTGGGGTTGAGTGCGTTGCCCCAAAAACAAGACAAGGTCAAACCTACTACGGTGAATTTAAAAAATGTAAATTAATTTAAAACTACATTTTTGCAAATATTTCATCCAATGTAATATCAGTCTGCTGTTTGAAATGACAAAACAAATGAAGTTTTTTCTCCTTCTTTATTCATCCATCAACTCGAAGCCGTAACAAAAATACACGCCTTTCTCAATATAACTCATTTACATATTCATATAGATGTACAAGTGAGAGCCGGTGAGCAAAAAGTGCTTTTAAAAAAATCATCTTTCAGTAATAATCATTCCATCATGAAAAAGAAAAGAATAAATCAAGAAAATGATCTCGAGGTTTTTAAAGTAAATATGTTGAAAAAAATCAAAATCAGTGCAGAGTGGGCGTGGTCTTTAAAACGAGCCGACCTGGCAGCAGAGGAAAACCCTGTAACAGATACATCAGCGCTGGTGTTGAAGGGTTCTGGAACATTCTTCATGACCCGGCGGAGGTCCTGGAGGGAAACGGGTCGAGTGAGTAACAAATCACCGCTGTCACGTAGAAAACTGTAAATCCAGACGGGTAGTCGAGACTCCAGGGAGGTTACTGAAAGCTCACGCTGACGCAAAAACTCAGGGAGGAAAAGTCATCTCGACTTCAAAACAAAAAAAATAAGAACACGGTCCAAAAAGTTGAAGCATCCTTTCAGAAATAATCTGCTTCAGTTTAAGGGATTTGCAGTGAGCAGAAATGTGTCAAACCAGCAGCAGCTTTTAGATGCTACGATAGTAAAATACTCAAAATCTTTTTCTGCGTAAAAACGCCTCAAAGTCAACCAAAGAGAACATGAAACATCTTCAAGCACAGGGGCCAAGTTGTTCTCAAAAAACCAAAATAGCTGTGAGGTATATTTTGAGTTCAAAAGGTCGCCTCTCTCTCTCTCTCTCTCTCTCTCTCTCTTTCTGGGGTTAATCTGTAAATATGGAGTGTAAAGGAGAAGAGGAAATGAAAGCCTTCAGATGATTCCAACAAACTTCTCAGCGGGGGAGGAGAGACGTCACACGGCAACGTAAAAAAAAGAAAAAGAAAACATTCAATCAGCTGGGATTACCGCAAAACAACACACACACACACACACACACACACACACACACACACGCACACACACAGTCCTTTAAAACACTGACGAGCAGATGGAAACAAACACGACCTGTCCTCGAGTGAAGTGTGTTATTTTGAAACGCTTCAGACTCAGACGCCGAGGAAGAAAAGAATCAGTGTGTCCGTCCGTCTGCCGGATTGAGACGTGATGAGATGCATCTTTATTTCTTCTCTCTCTCTCTCTCTCTCTCTCTCTCTCTCTCTCTCTTAATAAAGCCGTTGTTGTTGCGGAGGGAGGTGCAGGAACCCATCCAGAAGGACTCCTTCATCGCGCGTTCATTAATGAACACTTCTCTTGTTTCATTCACGAAAAAAGGGGGAAGAAATTTGACGTGCTCGTTGAGCGCACGCGACGACTCCTTTCACCTGCATCGGTCAGAAACGTGCCGAATGTGCTGTGTAATAATTTGCATGAAGACTAATTCGATTGGACAAAAGTTGCAGAAAAGTTTCGATGATTGGACAAAAAGTTGCAAGGTCGCCCAGAATTCACGGGTTGAATTGGTTGAATTTTTCGTCCTAGAGTCTGGAAACGTCAGCCTGAAGCAGAACGAGTAAAAGTCGGTCTGTTCATGAAGTTTGGTCTCTGGACATCATTGGGAGAATTCAACAAGAGATTTTCAGGACTCACAGTCGAGGGAATTGATCACCCCAGTAGAGACGATTAAATTTGAAAAATTTTACATATTGTGGGGATTTTTCTGTTAAACCAGTTAAAGAAGTTTCATGCAGTCGTTTTGGACCTTTAAACTGAAGCTGCAGTTCTTTGGTAGAGTTTTCATGGTTTCTTTCACCCCTTTAACATCAATGAGGGATAAACCCTTGAACTTATGTTTAATCGTCTTTACTTTGAGACAAGTGCACGCAGGAAATCCTGAAAGGTGACGGGAGGCGAAAACCAGCAAATACGGTCTCGTTTGCTCTTCGTCGTATTCGTCTTTAACTACTTGTTCTGTTTTCCGCTCCCTCCTTTAACAATCCTCGGTGAGTCTGTGTGTCATTGAACAAGTGCCTGTTTCACGGCTGCTTCTCTCATTTCTCTGCTGTAACACCATCCCAGTGTGTGTGTGTGTGTGTGCGTGTGTGTGTGTGTGTGTGTGTGATGTATTTTTTTCCCCCTTGCCTTTGTATTCATGCACAAACACTCGTTTGGTTTCTCTGGACTCACACAGGTAGGTGTTTGTGCACATGCACATAAACACACAGGTGTTACATTGTGTGTGTGTGTGTGTGTGTGTGTGTGTGTGTGTGTGTGTGTGTGTGTGTGTGTGTGTGTGTGTGTGTGTGTGTGTGTGTGTGTGTGTGGTCCAAAGGAGAGATGCACAACGCCCACATGACAGACACACCAGGTTGGAGGTGAAAGGCCTTTGTTGCCACCACACGGTTCAAGCCCGCGTCTCCTATTACCACAACAGCTACAGGTCACAGACCCCATGAATCCATCTACGACAGCGTGCAGCCCCTATAGGTGGAGGTGGAGGGTTGGATGTCAGTTTAGGGAGAGGGGGGGAGGGGGGGGGGTGCACTGCTCACCTGCAAAGATGTGAACAGTCAGGGAAAGTAAAGCAGCACAAGTGCAGATTGGGATGCTAACATGTTAGCGGCAAACAGTAGCATATAACCGTTAAAGAGGACATATTATCCCCCGTTTCAATCAGCCCCCCCCCCTCTGTGCTCTCAATGAAACATCTGTGCTTTAAAATATAACACGAATCAAGCTGTAGAAACCAGCTCTCTCAGAACGCTCCGTTTTGGTGTGTGTGTCTCTTTAAATGCAATAAGCCCCGCCCCCCTGAGTTTTCCAGGTAGACGTCACCCCTCTGTAGAGAGAATAAAAATGGCGGACCTACGCAAACATTTGCTCTAGGCTCTGATTGAATTCAATGGGTGGAGTCACCAGGGGAGGGGGAGGGGCTTATTTAACAGAATCCACCTTGTGATGTCACAAACTGAGAACATTTGAAACGGAGCGTTTTTCTCTTTGTGGTCAGACTCACAAACAAATGACTGGATGGATTTATTTCAAATTTTGTGTGTTGATAGACACTCAGGTTACCCAAATAAATGTTTAAAAACACTGTGAAAGTGGATGTTTCCTCATATGTCCCCTTTAATGATTCATCAGCATACTTTGGCACCGAAGCTTCAACCATTGGATAAACATTTGGAATGATTAAACCAGTTGATGTTTCGGTCTACAGCCACCGCGTGATGTGGACTTAAAAGCTTCCAGGCTTATAAAAGATAAAACAGATGATGCTTCCTCACCAGGTAGTCAAAGTGTGGCGATCGTGGGGCGTGTTAGCGCTGAATTAATGTTTTTAAAACAAACATCAAAGTGGTTAAAACCAAAAAAAAACAGACCTTGCGTCCTCACCAAAACAGGAAGCGCTATCTCTGATAACTGACGATAGATTGACTCCACCACCCGCGGGGTCAGTGATCTCGCACTGTAGGCCGGCGGGCAACAAATAACGTACACGTAGTCGCGACTCGCATGACTAAAAGTCCTCGACCGTTTCAATGGGGCTGTGTTACGGAGCCAGAAAAACAATTTACTCTATTCAGGTCCCATGCTCTGAAAAACCCACATCTCTTTATCTAATTCATTACGTTCAGAAAAGAAGAACCGATTATAGAACAGTCCTTGTCTCAAGGTCCTGATGGATATCAGCCACCGTCTTGAATAACATGCCTTCACGAAGTCCACTGGTTGATCTTTATTTAAACAAAAAAAAAAAAGAACGGAAACGAAGAACATTGAGATAACCAGTTTTTAAGACAAGGGATTTCTTTGTGAAGGCGAGGGATCAGGAGTCCCTTTCCCATGAGACCACAGTCTAATATTGTCCGTTAAGAAAAACAGGAAACGTAGTGTGTGTCATCCTTAAACATCCCAGAACAAGTTTTGTTTCTAGTGATCATTCAGGAGAAAAAACAAAAACAAAAAAAGAAGTCCAGAGAAATCAAAAGAAAAAGCAGAAGTCAAACCGGCGTGTCAACTTAGCGATTTGGTTTTCCAGACGGCTACGAACATCTCCAACCTGTCCTTTGTGGATCATTTTGTTCCCCCGTCGCTCATTGATTTCAAGCTGAGTCGAGCTCTTTGGGTCTCTCTGTTTCCTTCCTTCCTTCTGTTGCTGCTCGGCTCATGGTTCGAAATTTTTCACCCTCAAATGAAAAGTAAAAAATACAGATCAGAGGCCTCTTTCCGCAAGAGCGCAACTTGATTGAAAACACAACAGCTGAATCCGGAGCAACGCATCGTTTCCTTTTATCCATCAGTCTTTCCAGAAAGAGTTCAAAAAGAAAAGAGGAAACTTATCTCTTCCTCGTCGTCACGGTTTCTTCTGTTTCGTCGTCATTATAAAAATCGACCGAGAAAAGGAGGAAAAGGAAGAAAAAAAAATAGAGGCGAGAACACCTTCTCTCTCTCTTTGTCAACTATTTCCATAGATCTTTAAAGTTTTTCCGTCCTCGTCTGTCAGCATCCGGCCGGTACATCCGACATGAAGTCAAACTCGTTCTGGCCCAGCCAAAGCTCGGGCAGCTCGTTGGCTCGGTCCAATCCGAGCTCCACCACCAGCGACATGAGAACCTCCTCGTCCACTGGGTCAAAGTCGATAATTGCACCTGGACCGGAGGTTTGGTTCCCCATGCCGATGCCGACCCCCATTCCACCTCCGCCGAGGCCTCCGGACGGCCCCAGGAGCTGGTTCCCCGCGCTCAGCGGCGACGCACCGAAGCCCCTTTGAGCGCCGCCGGTCGCTTGGTGCCCAGCGGAAGCGCCGGCGAGGTTCTGGTAGTGCGAGTTGAGTTTCTGCAGCTGCATGCTGGCGATGAGATGCGGACCCGTCTGAAGGCAGAAGGGCTGAGGTTTGGCGGCAGTCAGCGACGATCCCGGCGAGGAGGCGGTCCCGGAAGACGGGGAGAATGGCACGGCCGAGGTTTTGGAGGACGGGTAGTGGAGCAGGGAGCTGAGAGGAGAGGAGGAGGAGGAGAGGTCCTTCATCGCAGCGTGGGCAGTGCCAGGCAGCAGCAGTGAGGTCATCACCGGGGAAACCCAGAGCCTGAAGAAAGAGAGCAGAAATGTTACGCAACGTCATAAAATCTGGGACAAGCCGAGCGCGTTCCAGACGTCGACGACACGGCACTTCCATGTGAGCGATACACCCTGAAACAATCCGACGCTAAATCCACATCTAGAGATCAGAATCAAGGGAAAGGAAGCGCTATGTTTTCATCATTCCTGTGGAGCTCGGCGCTATCTCGCATTGGATCTGTTAAAAAAAAAAAACCCTATAAATAACTTGAACTGGCAGAGTCAGGATAAGATACACATCACATTCCAGTTTGTTTTGCAGAAGGAGGGAAACTTGGAATCCGTGCAGAAAATCTCTGAACAGAAACAACGGCACGCAGCGGACCCCTGTTGAATATTTGCATGACTCCAAACTCGTCGTTCTCTCTCTTTTGTTCAGAGCAGCTGCTCAGTGTGTAAAGCGTTCGCCCCGTTCTCCGAGCAAACATCACATAAAAAGCGCGAATCAATTCAACGGGCTGTTAAAAGTGATTGCACCCTCGCGAACGTGCGCTTGATTAGGTCATTGTGTCGAGGAAACCTGTCGTCATGGCAACGGCAGGGATGCAGCAGAGATACAAAAGGACTTAAAAAAAGGTTTCTAAATATTCATGTCGGTTTGCTGACGTGCTGAATTGCGGCGAGCTAAACGTGAATCCAAAACGCGACGTGTTCTCGCGTTTTCATCACAAATTGAATCCACGGGAGAAAGTTTTCAAATTGATCGAATAGCCGTGCTAGCCACCTAGCTAGCGTTTCTGCACAAACAAGCGGCTACTTCCCGCCGCAACAAGAACGCTGTTGTTGAACTTGAGGGGGGCGGCTTCACTCGTGTTCTTGTGACCCAGTCGACCACCAGAGTCCGATCTGTCTGTGAAAGCGAGTCGACCTCGGAGTCCGGGCGTCCGCATGACTCGAGGACGACTGGTTTTTTTTCGCTGCGCGTGTTAGCTTGATGTCTGCTTTTCCTCTTGACCTACTGAGGAGCAAATTAACCATGAAAAGGCTGCGGCGAGAAAATAGGCCTGTGTGTGGGTAGCCAAGGATTTAGAGTGTTTATAGGTCTACGTCTGTGTCTGTGTCTGTGTCTGTGTGTGTGTGTGTGTGTGTGTGTGTGTGTGTGTGTGTGTGTGTGAGAATGGAGTTTGTAACACAACAGAGCCTTTGAGGATCTTAAAGAGTGATTGGGTCACAGAGAGCAGAGTCTGAGAACAGAGCATGTCTGAGTGTGTGTGTGTGTGTGTGTGTGTGTGTGTGTGTGTGTGTTGTGTGGAGCATTACACACTGAGAAAAAGTCATTGAGATGTGTGTGTGGGTATAAAGAAGAAGAAGAAGAAGAAGGTTGAATGTGTGCGTCCTATAGACGGCTCATGTTTAAGTCTCAGAGCTGGTTTATATTACACACAGCGTGTGTGTGTGTGTGTGTGTGTGTGTGTGTGTGCCCTAACACACACTCGCATCATGCGGCTGTCCTTTGAGTAAGTTAATCGCTGAATAGTATGTGTCTGTCTTCACACACACACACACACACACACACACACACACACACACACACACACACACACACACACACACACACACACACACACACACACACACACACACACACACACACACACACACACACACACACACACACACACACACACACACACCTCCTCCTCCTCAGCACTGGCTCTTATTTAGCGAGAACATAATTGCTACAGGCAGGCATGCAGCTGCACTCGACTGATAGAGTTAACACACACACACACACACACACACACACACACAAAGACAGCAAACAGCTGTCAGTGGCAGGTCTACGTGTGTGTGTGTGTGTGTGTGTGTGTTTCTTCATTATTCATTGACTGATTACTGTCAGGACCAGGCTGCACATGGTGCCTCTCGCTTCGCTGGCTGCACTCGTTCTTCTCTCAGGCAGGGAAAAGAAGACAACAACAACGACAACAAAATGGCTAAAATAATAATAAATAAGCAGACATCTTGCATTTAAAGATGCATCAACTAAACATCTGGCGTGGAAAGTTTGTCCAATTGGCTGAAAATAAAAGTCTGGAGTTGGACATGAATTCTTTCCCACACTTCAGGAAATTAAGCACATACACACAAACGGCTTCACAGCAGCCAGGTTGTTGGTTTCCATCCACTTGTTTTTTGCTGCTCCGGACACTTAATTATTAATTACATAACAGAAGTGGAAAAATTGCATACAATAAAAATCGAAGCTCCTTTTAATGGGCGCGCTAGCTTTAGCTCCTTTTTAATGGCTGCGCTAGCTTTAGCTCCTTTTAATGGGTGTGCTAGCTTTAGCTCCTTTTAATGGGCGTGCTAGCTTTAGCTCCTTTTTAATGGCTGCCCTAGCTTTAGCTCCTTTTAATGGGCGTGCTAGCTTTAGCTCCTTTTTAATGGCTGCGCTAGCTTTAGCTCCTTTTAAAGGGCGCGCTAGCTTTAGCTCCTTTTTAATGGGCGCGCTAGCTTTAGCTCCTTTTAAAGGGCGCGCTAGCTTTAGCTCCTTTTAATGGGCGCGCTAGCTTTAGCTCCTTTTAAAGGGCGCGCTAGCTTTAGCTCCTTTTAATGGGCGCGCTAGCTTTAGCTCCTTTTAAAGGGCGCGCTAGCTTTAGCTCCTTTTAATGGGCGCGCTAGCTTTAGCTCCTTTTAAAGGGCGCGCTAGCTTTAGCTCCTTTTAATGGGCGTGCTAGCTTTAGCTCCTTTTAATGGGCGTGCTAAGCCCTGCACTACAACACGGATGTAAACAAGCTTTAAGACCTGACAGGATGTCACAGTAGCGGTGCAGTTTAGAGGTGATTTCATTTAGAAAACTGAGATAAAGGCTCCTCTGTTTGTGTTCCTTAGTGAATCATCAGCGTGAGACAACGAGTCGACCTCTGGCGCCTGGACGCGTGAAATCATGTAAACTGGCCAAATGCATTTCCTCGAGCTATTTTGCATTTTTAGCAAACCCAACGATCTCATCTCTTATCGACACACACGAACACGTCAGACTTCCAGGTCGAGGCCCGGCTCTGGTTCAGAACGCCAAGGCGAGTTTGGTCTACGTGCAAAACCGATGACATCATCCAGCTGTGATTTTAGTTGGACTGAACATGTTTACCTGCATGTTAGGTTTTAGTTGGACAAACAGTAAATGTATTAACTCGTGAGTGTTCGGTTCCAGATGTTGAAGGTGAAGTACAGGGGATTATTCTGCTCTTTGGTTGAGGTCTTTGTAGAACAGCAACCTGCAGCTTCCTGTTTTCAGTCGTTGAAATGAAAATGGATTTGACGTGAAAACATCCAAACTCTTCGCTCCCCTCGTCTTCGGGCCGAGTCAGGAAGGATGCTGTGAGAAGCTGCTTGGAGGAGCGCCAATGTTTTTTCCTGTTCACAGCTGACCTGACTCATTGTTTTCTTCCAGCACTTTTTAAAAAAATTTTTTTATGAGATTGTGAAATCAGCCTGTGTTACGGTTTCCCTAAAAAAAGATTTCATTAGCGGTGTGTTTGTTTATTCATCTGTTTGAATTATCAGCCATGAAAGTCTGAAACTGCTGCCTGTTATCATATTGATCAACCAGCTAATACACAGCCAAAGACAATGTCTAAAAATGGATTCTATGTTCAATAGTTGCAGCAAAGATCATCATCATTCAAAAAACCGGGACGTCAATAAATTTGACAACGTGGTTTAAAAAATGACTGAAGAGATTATGGATTTAGCTGCCAATGACGTCTCTGGATGGTTGAGTGATGGCTCGTTTAGAAAAGGACAATTAGACATCAGATTAAACTGTTTGAATGGATTCTTGTCACACCGGCCTTTTTAAATCGAATATGAGGCTTTTGTAGATTTTGATCCTTGTCTGGGTTAAATAAGACTCTGAGAGCTGAACAGCTGCAGACCAGTTTTCTTTTTTTTAATCTAAAATTGGCAACCTGTTTTCATCCAAACTGAAGTCCCACAAAGTGCTCAGTAGGTAGATTCAGACAGGTCCTAATGTGCTCCAATAAAAGCTCCCTCATATATCTTAGTGTTCAACTAAGTGACTGTTAGACAACACTCACACTCCGTACTCATAACAATGAGGAGAAGACGATGAAAAACAAGAACACTGACGGGAGGTTTCTCCATTACACTCTCTCGCCGCCAACAGCCGAGGTTTCAATTACACAATTAAAGCGTGACGAGCAAATTGAAACGTCAGTCTGTCTCTCTGTTTCCCTTTCAAACACGCACGCGCGCGCGCGGAGCATATGCTGCCACAGCATGACGCATTCACCACGCGCCTTAATTGCCTCCAACTTCACACTAATAAGAAGCCACACACTGATTAGTGCAACAAAGTTTTCATCTGTTGTTAAACTTGGGTGTCCTGCAGCTTAAAAAAAAACAAACTTTGATTGTATTTTTAATCGGTGACTTTAAGTAAAGAGTCACAAAATGCAAATAGACCAAAACTTGTTGTTATGAAATGGAAATAAAACTCATCAATGTATTGAACTCGTAAGTGTCTTTGAGATCGTGCAATCTAAAATATGATATGAAGAGGAGGATGTGTAAAAAGCGTGTTAATGTGACTTTTATGGGCTCAAACAGAAGCTTCTTCAGCTCCAGGCTGGAAAAACGCTTGACCTCATTTGAAATGTTATGTAAACACTTAACAGAGAAGAAGAAACTTTCACTGAGACACATTCAGAGCACAGACACACACTGACAACACAAATCCTGTCAACTGCACAGAAAATGACAAGAATCTAAATAAACAGAGGTGGGTTACCAACCTGTGAGAAAACAAAAAAAAACCCCGGTGCAGTCCAGAGAAAGTCAAAACGATGTGAAAGAGTCCGCAGAGGTGGTCCAGTGAAGAGGGACAAACCCAGCAGCAGGACTGAAGCGTCTCTGGAGGGGTCTGTCAGCTCCTCAATGAGCTCCTTACTCAAGAAAACTGCATTTTGTTCCGCGCTCTCTCTCTCTCTCTCTCTCCCCTCACTGACCAGGCTGAGTGTGTGTGTGTGTGTGTGTGTGTGTGTGTGTACGGGCATGCTGCCGTCCAAAACCAAGGCACTGGATTATCAAAGGATTCTGATGGATGCATCCTATTGGTTGGGGCGAAAATGGGTGGGCGGGGCCTCATCGCACCAATTTAGATGGAAAAAAGTTTAATTAAAAATATGAAGTAAATGAAAAATCATGTTCTGGGCTTCTTACAATTTAAATTCAATTTGACTTTATTATTATTATTTTTAAATTTAAAAGCTGCTTCTAGATTCTGTGAGGTCTTTAACCTCTGCTGTGAAAAAAATGAAACATCCTGCAGTTTTTCGAGGGTCTTCCTGTCTCCATGAGCCAATCAAACTATCGAGTTTAATCAATTAGATCCGAGGTGACACGCCTCAGTTTAATCCTTTTTGAACAGTCTGATAAAAACTACCTCCGACTGTGAGGTTAATGCTTAAAAGGCAATTCAGGAAAATGTTCAGATCCTGAATCCCTTCAAATGGTCTGCATGGCCTCCATCTTGGCGTGCTCCAGATTTATTATCATTTACGCTATTTCATGGGTCCTCCATCAAAAAAAAAAAAAAAAACACCCACCAAGTGTTTAGTCCAACACCTGAACCTGAAAAGCTGACAGTCACACGTTGTCCTTATCGGGTTCATTATTTACACCGATTCTTGTTCTGGATCCACGACAGGGTCTCTCCTGTTCCAGATCCCGGATCCGATCCAGCCTCCAGAGTTTGGATGTTGCCGCTGTGTGCAGGGCAGATGTTCCTCATTCTGAAGCAAACACCATCAGGAATCAAATGGACCATTTCAGAGAGAGCTCTGTCTTTGTCTGTGTCACTCACCCACAGAGAGAGAGAGAGAGAGAGAGAGAGAGAGAGAGAGAGAGAGAGAGAGAGAAAGAGAGAGAGAGAGAGAGAGAGAGAGAGAGAGAGAGAGAGAGAGAGAGAGAGAGAAAGAGCGAGCGAGGTGGTCTGTGAATGATTTGCATGACTACATGTCCTTGTTATTGCGATGTCCTTGTGTGATTAGAGACGTTGATGACACTGAATTTGTTCGGAGTGATTTATCGAGGCAGGCTGGTCGGTGGTTGCAACACAGGAAATAATGTTTGAGCAGTTGTGTACACTTTTTTTTTATTTTTTTATTTGGTGTATCTAACTTACCAACGTTTAAATCAGAAGTGACATCTGAGTCAGTGAGACAAAAATCCCAGCCCATCAATATTGACGACTTCGGCTTTAACTACAGCACAAGGCCTCGCAAATCAATTTGTAAATCCCTTTTTTTTTTGGCCTCATTAAAATGTTCTTGATTGCAACATTTTCCCTCTTTTTTTTTTTTTATTGCTTGATTGTAATTGTTCACACATTCTTGTTTGGCAACGCTGACATGAAACACAAACAAACAGCGGTATGACAATATATATCAAACAAAAGAGTACAAAAAAAACATTCAATTTAATCAACGTTATTTATACGGAAAGAACGACAGAACAAAACAAAAAGACAATAAATATCATCTAAAACAGTGTTAGCATAAAACGTGGTCATGTTTTAGTGTTTCAATAAAAACAGGAACGTCTCATACAAGCTCGAGGCGAAAGATCATTTCTAACTTTACTATCAGGCAATTCATGACTCAGCACAATTCAATTTGAAAGGAAATATTGGAAACGGACGGTCAACATTTGATGCCATGTCACCGGGTCATCTGTGACGCTTTAACTCACCGATCAAACTGAACCACCACGTGGGGCGGCTGGAGCTCAGTCGGTTGCCTCTCCAGCAGAAGGTTGGGGGTTCGATCCCCGTGCAGCTCCTACATGTCCGACGTGTCCTCGGGCGTTACACTAGACGCTGAATTGCGTCGCTGGCTTTGATTCGTCAGAAAACTAAGACGAGCGCGATACAAGCTCAAGTCCGTTGAACGTGTTCTGGTGTTATTAGAGGCAGCAGACGACATACATGTTGTGTTTCATTGTATTGTGTTCATAAATGACGAAGAACAACTAAATCACCCGACGGGTTTTATTGTTTTGACAGAAATCTATCAGAAAAAATAAATAAAAAATAGTCCATTCACTGTACATAAGTATTGACAAAGAACAGAAGTGAATCAATAATGAAGGTTATAATGATGTGAGGATAACATACAATAAAAACAACTCTCTTCCAGATTGGCAGAAACCCGAATCAGATCTTTTTTCCTGCGAAATCTCAGGAGACAACAGATTATCTGCGGTTAGAATTTCTTCACCGTTTGGTCGAGAAGAACTAAAATGAGAAACAGTCCAAATGTTCTGCACACAACAGGATCGTGTTGTGTTTTAATTTGTCTGTAAAGTTCGCACCACGCTGTTGGAAAAGGTACGAGGAGCTCACGTCTAGCCAACTTGTTGCTCAATATCACGAAGCAGAGTTGATCAACCGTTCTCTTCCACGCTAACGCTAACGCTAACGCCGCTTTCATCAGAGCTAGCTTAACGCTGCATCTGCTGCTTCTTCCTGGTGGATTTGCCGTGTTTAATTCACTGGGGACAAACAAAAAGCTGTTTGGGGAGGAAGAAAAAAAACCACCCAAAAGTGTCAATTGGGAACCGCCAATTTATCCCCCCCCCCTCCGTCCTTTCCCTCCCCCACGTCTTACTCAAAAAAGAACAAGTCCATTCACCACCCAGCGCCCATTCATCTCAATAGTCGGTGGAAGGAGGACGTCATTACGCGCCAACAACGTGCTTCGGCGCGGTCAAGTGCCACGCGCTCGGCCTCTCTTCCGTTAAGCAGATAAAAGGTGGCATCTGTCTTTATTGTGCGCGTAAATCCCCTCCGCCATTGACCGGAGACACTTCACATGTTGATGAGGACGAGGACATATAGATGAAGGCCCCCCCCCCCCCCCCCCCCCGCTACTTTGTTCCCATGAGGTAGTGTGGAGGAGGAGGAGGGAGGCGGGGGGGCCTTTATGCAAAACGGACAAACCGTTTGTGATTTCCATCTAAGCAGACAAATAATTATAGCATGTTGGTCAAACTGCCAGAACTGGACTTTT